>NC_064923.1:759297483-759601347 GCF_023897955.1 Schistocerca gregaria
GATAAATTGAAGCTATTCCAATAAATTTTCCTGTAAAATTACAGATACCCTGCTCAGAAATTCGAACTTCACTTATGTAGCAGATCAAAACATATCATGATCTGTTGAGCTCCATAAAACAATTATGCCATTTTACTCACTACCACCTGCACTGATTGTGTGTGCTTCCGCATTCCTCTTTATATCTTACCATATTAACCAATTTTTCATCCAGTTACGATCTTTAATGTTACTCCAAAATTCTTACAAACTGACACATGAAAACACACATATAGCAATTCTTAAATCTACACACATATCACAGTTTCTTGTTTTACAATGTGCAACTGTGCCATCATTGCCTCTCGCAACATTTTTCCTCCAGTGTGAGTACCTTTTAAACTTTATTTTCTTCCATTTTTTCACCTGCTCAAATTTGAGGCTTCTTTCTTCATACTCCAATCAACTCGTACATTCATACACACAAATTTTAAATACTGCTAGAACATCACTTTTCAAGTTTAGAAGTGCCCACTTGCTTTCTTCACTAGTGTTGATTTTTATTCTTTTGCCTGCACATTATTAAAAAAACTACTGCATTCCTTCTCTTACCTTCTTGCTTCTAGAAAACACATTAATTATAGACAATTCTTTCATACTACTATCTCATCGTTCAAGCTCTCTCCCCACTTTATCTTTATTCTTCTCCCATAAATAAAAATACTATCTGTATGCACTTTGGAACATTCCAGTTCCCCCATATTATTTTTATCCTCTTTCAATGTAAACTTAGTATTTACATCTTCATCAATAGCCATTCCTCGTTGGAAATAAATATACTTGTTCCTTCCTCTAAAGTAACAATTTCTGTAGCTGCAGCACCCTCACACTTTAATATCTTTCTCTTCATTCAATAATCTACATCTTTCTCTTCCTTTAATAATACATCACTTATTACATCCATTGATACAACATAAACTACATCTGAAACACCTTCAACAACATCACTGATACACTAAAAACTTCTTGCACTGATTTGCCACCTAAATTGCAAAATTCTCTGCTACTGCATCATATCTCATCAGAATTCGCAATACATTTGCATTTCTCCAAGACTGGATCTCCCTCAATCTCCCCTGCTACTTTATATTTACGAGTATTATTTTCTCACCAACAACAAATATTTTCCTGCATTTAAGAGATGGACCTCCCACCTCCCATATTGTCCTCACATGCATCCTTCAACGTCCACTCATAATTAATGTTTCCATCAAGAGCCATCAGTTCACTTCCATCAGCAGAGATTAACATACAAGTTCCTTCCTCCAGAATATCTGTATGAGTAGCAGCAAACATGACTTCTTCATCTAAAACATCATATTCATCACCCTTTACCAAAAAAATCAGCCGCTTCCACTGATACTTAATGAAATCAGTATTCAGCTAACAAGACCACTGCTACGCCACCTTCACAGATATCTTCATCTACTTTTGCTGATTAGTCTCAAAATATCCCTTAACAGTATTCTAACATGCTGTTTTTGACTAATCCCTTAGTTTAGTATTGAAAACTTGTAGTGCTTTAATATTTTTTAAACTGCTTGGAAGTATGCTATATAATAAGCACTGTGCTTTAGTAGGATCTTTGTCAGACAGTTAAAGTTAAATACCATTGATATGGTAGTCAGATAGGGCTGCTAGAGATCCTTGGGTAACAGAAGCAATATTGAATTTAATTGATGAAAGGAGAAAATATAAAAATGCAGTAAATGAAGCAGGCAAAAAGGAATACAAACGTCTCAAAAATGAGATCGACAGGGAGTGCAAAATGGCTAAGCAGGGATGGCTAGAGGACAAATGTAAGGATGTAGAAGCTTATCTCACTAGGGGTATGATAGATACTGCCTAC
Organism: Schistocerca gregaria; assembly: GCF_023897955.1. Taxonomy (NCBI): domain Eukaryota; kingdom Metazoa; phylum Arthropoda; class Insecta; order Orthoptera; family Acrididae; genus Schistocerca; species Schistocerca gregaria. Next base: position 759,299,372 of record NC_064923.1, read on the forward strand.
AGGAAAATTAAAGAGACCTTTGGAGAGAAGAGAACCACGTGTATGAATATCAAGAGCTCAGATGGCAACCCAGTTCTAAGCAAAGAAGGGAAGGCAGAAAGGTGGAAGGAGTATATAGAAGGTTTATACAAGGGCGATGTACTTGCGGACAATATTATGGAAATGGAAGAGGATGTAGATGAAGACGAAATGGGAGGTAAGATACTGCGTGAAGAGTTTGACAGAGCACTGAAAGACCTGAGTCGAAACAAGGCACCCAGAGTAGACAACATTCCATTAGAACTAATGACGGCCTTGGGAGAGCCAGTCATGAAAAAACTCTACCAGCTGGTGAGCAAGATGTATGAGACAGGTGAAATACCCTCAGACTTCAAGAAGATTATAATAATTCCAATCCCAAAGAAAGCAGGTGCTGACAGATGTGAAAATTACCGAACTATCAGTTTAATAAGTCACAGCTGCTGCAAAATACTAACGCAAATTCTTTACAGACGAATGGAAAAACTGGTAGATGCGGACCTCGGGGAGGATCAGTTTGGATTCCGTAGGAATGTTGGAACACGTGAGGCAATACTGAGCTTACGACTTATCTTAGAAGAAAGATTAAGAAAAGGTAAACCTACGTTTCTAGCATTTGTAGGCTTAGAGAAAGCTTTTGACAATGTTGACTGGAATACTCTCTTTCAAATTCTGAAGGTGGCAGGGGTAAAATACAGGGAGCGAAAGGCTATTTACAATTTGTACAGAAACCGGATGGCAGTCATAAGAGTCGAGGGGCATGAAAGGGAAGCAGTGGTTGGTAAAGGAGTGAGACAGGGTTGTAGCCTATCCCCAATGTTATTCAATCTGTATATTGAGCAAGCAGTAAAGGAAACAAAAGAAAAATTTGGAGTAGGTATTAAAATTCATGGAGAAGAAATAAAAACTTTGAGGTTCGCCGATGACATTGTAATTCTGTCAGAGGCGGCAAAGGACTTGGAAGAGCAGTTGAACGGAATGGACAGTGTCTTGGAAAGAGGATATAAGATCAACATCAACAAAAGCAAAACGAGGATAATGGAATGTAGTCAAATTAAATCGGGTGATGCTGAGGGAATTAGATTAGGAAATGAGACACTTAAAGTAGTAAAGGAGTTTTGCTATTTAGGAAGTAAAATAACTGATGATGGTCGAAGTAGAGAGGATATAAAATGTAGACTGGCAATGGCAAGGAAAGCGTTTCTCAAGAAGAGAAATTTGTTAACATCGAATATAGATTTAAGTGTCAGGAAGTCGTTTATGAAAGTATTTGTTTGGAGTGTAGCCATGTATGGAAGTGAAACATGGACGATAACTAGTTTGGACAAGAAGAGAATAGAAGCTTTCGAAATGTGGTGCTACAGAAGAATGCCGAAGATTAGATGGGTAGATCACGTAACTAATGAGGAGGTATTGAATAGGATTGGGGAGAAGAGAAGTTTGTGGCAACAACTAGAGGGCAGCGTGGAGGGTAAAAATTGTAGAGGGAGACCAAGAGATGAATACTCTAAGCAGATTCAGAAGGATGTAGGTTGCAGTAGGTACTGGGAGATGAAGCAGCTTGCACAGGATAGAGTAGCATGGAGAGCTGCATCAAACCAGTCTCAGGACTGAAGACAACAACAACAACAACTTTGACATGGGCTTTAATTGTGTAGTTCTCTCTTTAGCACTGTTGTACAGTGTTATCTACATCTACATGGATACTCTGCAAATCACACTTAAGTGCCTTGCAGAGCATTGAATTTGTTTTAGGGGCTCTCTTTATGATAGTCTTTGTGCACCTTCCTTCCCCCACCCCTCCCCTGTTCCCCCCGCTCTCCGCCAGTAGTCTCTTCAAATGTGGATTTGCTGCCCTACCCCATGTTATTGTAAAATACAATAAATATGTATATAAATTAATTCATAATATATCTTTAACAGTGTATCTGCACCCACTGTGTGAGACATTCTCTTCATTGCTGCTTATTTTGGAACAGGTCATTTTTATATTATTTTCCCAAGTAATAGTCTGTCTATTGTCAATCCCAGGAAATTGGTCTGTCAACTTCATTTAGCTGTATATCTCTAAGTCTTATATTTAGTGTCTCTTAATTTGCCGTCTCTTTGCAAATATTTTCATGTAAGTTGTTTTCATTTCATTTATAAATAGATTTTTTCCACCTAAATCTTCATTTGCCCTTTCTATGCCCATGAGTTCTCGCTGAATCGTTTATTGAGCTACTGCTTGCAATGAGAGATGTATCATCTGCATATGTGGATACATTTTCTTTTACTGGTGCTGCCATGTTATTCACATACATAAACATCAGTGGACCGATATTGAGCCTTATGCTACCCCATACTTCTTCCACTTCAAACTCAGAGTAAAATGTTTCCAGCATATTGTTTACCATGTACCATAATCCTGCACTTTGTCTCTGTTTTTCTTATAATGTCAAGTTTAACACATATATTTCAGAACGACACAACACATATAAGTCACAAAGTAAGTTTACAAGCAAGACATGTGTACAAGTTAGCATTTGAATGAGCACTGAGTCCCAGTCTAGCGGCAGCTGGTCAGCTGGCCGCTTAGATGGCGCAGCTGCTGCATGGCTGGCAGACAGCGCCGCACGTAGAGGACGCGCGTAATTGCGCGGCGGCACTTCGAATGATCGACGAGTCACAACACTTTTTCCCCCTTTGAAATTGTTGCACTGGTCCTGATGGAAGTGTCCTGGAGATGGCTAACATCCATAGGCGTTGTTTGACTTCCCGTAAAGTCTCGAGGAGGAGGATTCCTGTACGGACGGAAGTGTCCCCGATGATAACGGGTCGAGATGATGGGAGACGTAGGGGTCGAATCTGCTGGGCCCCCATGCACCAATCTGCCCGTTGCGGCAAGTCCAGTTAATATAACTGGAGACATGGGTGATGTGTCGGTGTCCATTGGAGGAAGAGGCGAGTACATTGGCTCTGACAGAGGATGGTCATCCGGTTCCTGCATGGGCACATCTCTTGGTGGCGTCCTTTCTTGTGCCGGCATCACGATGACGGTGAGAGGGCTGCGTTGTGAGTATTGAGAGATGCCAAGATCCCGAGCGTCAGGTAGAGCCGAAGGTGGTGAAGCGGAATTCGGAACAGGCGTTGCCGGCACACGAGGCCGAAGCTGGTCCGAATGACGCACTGCAACACCCGTGCCCATCTGTATTTCATACAGGCATTGGCCACTGCATTGTAAGATGCGGCCTGGACTCCACTTTGGCCCCCTGCCATATCCCCATACCCAGACGAAGTCGTCGGCGGTGAATCGGCCAAGTGAAGGCACCCGCGGCCATGAGGTGCAAGGCCGCAGAAGATGAAGTAGCGTGGGGGGGCTGTCGGCCATGTAAGAGCTCAGCCAGGCTGTGGTCGCCTATGGGGCTGAAACGGTAAGACGCCAGAAACTGGAGAAGTGCATCATCAACAGCAGAAGAAGCCAGAAGTTTCCACATCTGAGCCTTAAATGTGCAGACCAGTCGTTCAGCCTCACCGTTTGATTGAGGATGGATCGGCGGGGCCGTGACATGCATAACACCGTGACGCGCACAGAAATCTCCAAATTCGGAAGAGGCAAATTGCAGACCATTATCAGTAACAAGAGTAGAGGGGAGGCCTTCCAAAGAAAAAATGCAGGCGAGAGCACTGGTGGTTGCCGCATTGGTAGGCGACGTGCAACGGACAATGAAAGGAAAGTTGGAGTAGGCGTCAATTACGAGGAGCCAATAAGTACCTAAAAAAGGTCCCGCAAAGTCAGCATGAATGCGCTCCCAAGGCGTCTCAGGGGAATGCCACGGTGACAAAGATGACTTCGGGGCAGTGGCCTGTGACGAACAAGGGCCGCAGGCAGGACCATGTCGATTCCAGGACAGTACACATGACGGCGTGCCAGAGATTTTGTGCGAGACACACCCCAGTGCCCTTGGTGAAGGAGGAGCAAGGCCGAAGCATGCAAAGACTCAGGTACCACAACACGCGGTGAAGCATTGTCAGTGGAAAGGAGGATAATACCATCCCTAGCGGTGAGGCGGTAGCGCAAAGCGTAGTAGTTCCGCAATGGATCAGAAGTCTTAGCGGACGGGCGATCTGGCCAACCCTTATGAATACAGTGTAAAACCCGGGAGAGGGTAGGGTCAGAACCCGTAGCAGCCTCTAGCCTGTCCCCAGTGATGGGGAACCCATCCACAACCCGCTGCTCGGCAAATTCCAGGTGGAAACACAAAAGTTCGTCCCTATCGAATGCCAGATCAGGACCCATGGAAAGGCGAGACAGAGCATCAGCATTTGCATGTTGAGCTGTTGGCTGGAAATGAATCTCATAATTGAAACAAGACAAGTAAAGAGCCCAATGCTGGAGGCGGTGTGCAGCCTTGTCGGGAAGTGACGTTGATGGATGAAACAAGGAAACAAGTGGTTTGTGATCCGTAACAAGATGAAATTTTGAGCCATAGAGAAAAACACCAAACTTATGAAGAGCATAAATAATGGCCAAAGCTTCTTTTTCAATTTGAGAATACCTTTTTTGTGCATCTGTGAGCATTTTGGATGCATAAGCAATGGGTTGTTCCGAACCGTCAGTAAAACGGTGCACAAGGACTCCACCGACGCCGTATTGAGAGGCGTCTGTGGCAAGAACAAGATGTTGGCCAGGTCGATAAGTAGCCAGACATGGGGCCTGTTGCAGCATAGTTTTCAATTTCTTGAAAGCCGCATCTCATGACGCGGACCAGTGAAAAGGCACATTTTTATGCAACAGGCGATGCAACGGCTGAGCCACCGAAGCCACAGACGGTAAAAACTTGTGATAGTATGCTATTTTCCCCAAGAAGGCCAGAAGGCCTGCAGTTCCTTAACAGATGTAGGGTGAGGAAGGGCATAGATTGCAGCACAGTTTGCTGAAGCGCATGAATACCATCCCGAGAGAGTTGAAACCCCAAGTACGTGATAGATGCCTAAAAAAAATTGTGATTTCTGAAGATTACACTTAAGACCAGCAGTCTGTAAGACATGCAAAGTGTGCGGAGATTGTGAAGATGTTCTTTAGTGGTGGAGCCAGTGACAACAATGTCGTCCATGTAATTGATACACCCAGGGACAGGGAGCAATAATTGTTCCAAGAACTGCTGAAAGAGAGCAGGGGCGCTAGCAACCCCGAATGGCAAGCGTTGGTATTGATAGAGGCTGAAAGGTGTGTTAAGGACCAGAAACTGCCGGGAAGCAGCGTCGAGAGGAAGTTGATGATAAGCTTCTGACAAGTCAATTTTAGAAAAATACTGGCCTCCAGCAAGTTTAGTGGACAGTTCTTCAGGACAGGGCATAGGGTAAGTGTCGATGAGGCATTGAGCATTTACAGTGGCTTTGAAATCGCCACAGAGACGAATATCACCAACGACAACGACAGAAGAGTACCACTCACTGGAAGTGAAAGGAAGCAAAACCCCTGAAGTAGTGAGACAATCCAGCTCCCGTTTTACCCGATCACAAAGGGCCACAGGAATGGGCCAAACCCGTAAAAACTTAGGCCGAGCAGTGAGTTTGAGTGTGATATGAGCTTCAAAGTCGTTTGCACGGCCTAACCCAGGAGAAAAAAGGGACGAAAATGTCGTCGACAAGGAATCCAATTGGGCATAAGGAATAGCATCAGAGATGATATTGACACAGTCATCTACGGAGAACCCAAAAACACGAAAGGCATTGAAACCAAAAAGATTCTCTGCGTTACTCTGGTCGACCACAAATATAGGAACAGTGCGAACGACGGATTTGTAAGATACCTCAGCATAAAACTGTCCCAAGAGAGAAATCTTCTGTTTATTTTACGTCCGTAATTGCTGAGTGACAGGTGACAGGAGTGGAGAACCCAACTGAAGATATGTCTGAGAATTAATTATAGTGACAGCAGAACCGGTATCCACCTGCATGCGAACATCTCGACCAAGGATTTGGACAGTGAGGAATAACTTCCCTGAAAGGGAAGAAGCGCAATAGACAGACAACACAGAATCAGAATCAACGTCATGTTCATGAACATCATGTATGCGGTCGGATTTGCAAACAGACGACACATGACCTTTCTTTTTGCAATTGTGACACACAGCCCAACGTTGGGGAAATCCTCTCCTGAATGTTTCGTAAAACACTGCGGACATGAAGGAAGTTACAGGGGGTTTTGCTGCAGTTTCTTAGTGGGTTGTTTACGGTTAGGCTGAGGCTGCGCATGGGAGAGCACTGCGGCCACGTCGGCCGGCGGGGCCACGCCACACACTTTGTCAACATCGCACAGAGGTTGTATTTCCCCGACGTCGCCCTATGTCTCTATTTGCGCTCCAGCGGCGCAAGAAATTTCAAAAGACTGCGCAATGGAGAGAACTTCATGTAGAGTCGGATTTGCCAACTGAAGGGCACGTTGCCGAATTTCTTTGTCGGGTGCCAACCAGATAATAGTATCCCGTACCATGGGATCGGCATAGGATTGTTTGTGAACGTCAGTAACAAATTGACGCTTTCGACTGAGGCCGTGAAGTTCAGCAGCCCAAGTGCGATATGTGGCTGCTTTTGACAACGATAAAAGGCAACACGAGAGGCTACCACATGCGTTTGCTTTTGAAAATAGACAGACAGAAGTGAGCACATTTCAGCAAACGACAAAGACGGTTGTTTGTCCGAGATATGAAATGCCAAGATGTGCTGTCGAAGACATTTTTCATAATCAGACCAGTCTTCCGCCATCTCGTCATAAGGAGGAAAAGGAGGTATAGCCAACGACGAGAAAGGCCCCGCATTTGACGCCGTGACGAAATCGCGAATCGCCGCTATTAGAAGCGTTTGCTGTTCAAGGAGATTTTGCAATAGTTGCTCGACAGTAGCCATGGAAACCTGTGGGTCAACAGTGAAAAGGAAAAATCCCATCCTCATCGCCAATTGTTATACGTCAAGTTTAACACATATATTTCAGAACGACACACCACATATAAGTCATAAAGTAAGTTAACAAGCAAGACATATGTACACGTTAGCATTCGAATGAGCACTGAGTCCCCGTCTAGCGGCCACTGCTCGGCTGGTTGCTTAGGTGGCGCAGATGCTGCATGGCTGGCAGACAGTGCCGCACATAGAGGACGCGCGTAATTGCGCGGCAGCGCTTTGAATGATCGGCGAGTCACAACAGTTTTCAACAACTGATTTTATTAGACTGCGTGCATCCCCCGTGATGCTATATTATGCAGCTTACCTAGCAGAGTAGCATGACATACATGTCTTGAGAGATCAAGAAATATGCCGCAGACTGTCCTCTGTTCTTCCAGAATTCTAATTATTTGTGTTACAAAATCTGCCACTACTGTTTTTGTAGATTTTCCTTTCCTAAATCCATGCTGTGCTTCATCCAGGGTATTTTGTTTTTCTATGAATTTTACAGCTCTGTTTTTAATAGCTGTTTCTACTATTTTTGATGAGGTAGATGTAAATATGTCTGTAGTTTCCAGTGTTCTCCATGTCACTGCCTTTATAAATTGGCACTACCTTGCTCTTTTCCAGACATGTTGGGCTTTGCTGAGTTTACCAGGAATCTCAGAGGCTTAGGTAGATACTGTAAGCAGTGTCTGATTATTTTTGCAGATCTTCCATCTGTGCCCTTTATGTTTTTGTTTTTCAGTGATTTTACTATATTTGTGACTTCTATTTCATCTGTTGGAAATGGGAATAGAAATTCTTTTATAACTGGTGAAACTACAATCTTTTTACTCAGTGTTTCATTTTGTTTCATTAGCTTCTGAACTATATTTACAAAGTACTGATATGAAGTGGAAAACACGTAACATGCGTCAGTCAATTCATTCCCTTGTACTGTAAGTGCTATGTTCCCACTTTCTGTCTTATTTAATTCATTCATTTTTGTATGTTGTATGTGTGACCAGGCCATATCAGAAATATTTTGTGAAGTTCCAATTTTATGTTTATAATATCTAGATTTTACTTGCCTTATCATCTTGTTCTATTATTTGTTCTTGTGTCTGTACACTTCACAATCTTCTTGACTGTTACATTTCCTACGTATTTCATACAGATCTTTTAAAATCTTCTCTCGCATTCATGATTTCCCTGGTGATCCATTTCTTACTATGTCTACGTTTGTCTTTCTGCAGATGTATGGTATGTTTATATAGTGACTTAAGGTTGAAATGAAAGTTTTCCAGCTTTCTTGCATGTCTTTGCTACACAGAGCCTTCCAGTCTTCTGATCTGAGCAACATTTCCAGGAAGTTGAGGTTACTGGCATTTATCAGCCCATGCTGTACAACTACATTTCGAGTTTCAGTTTTCTTATTCTGTAGCTCAATTAATGAACCATGGTGATCTGAAATGACACTGTTAATTATGTGTACTTTCAGTTTGTTTAAAGGTACATTTGTAACAACATGATGTGTTATTGAATCTGATGGTTCAGTGCTCCTTGTTGGGCTATTTACGTGCAGCTGCATATCGTGTGTATTTAATATTTTATACAGTTACTCTACTACTGAGTGTGAGAATTCTTTAGTAGGATTGATAAGAAGTACTTAAAGTTGTATTAGGGAATCTTTTATGTGATTGTGAATTACTTGGCTTCAGCTGTTTTTCATATAGTTGAAGTAATTTCAGACACTATCATCAACAATGTCTATTCATCCAGACATGAAAGTAAATATTACTTACTGGGGCAGGCTGTTAGGCACGCTAACATGGGGCTGGGGAGGGCGCTGATGGTGGAGGGCATGGGTCACATCTCAGTGGTGCCATTTGGGTATATCAGTAGATCGGTATTCGCTAGGCATGTCCTGCACCTCAATAGGTATGGGAAGGGGAGGGGAGGAGAGGCTGGCAAATCTTACAGGTGACAGTGTAGTGGGTGGTAGTGGTGGGATCACTCATGGAAAAATTCCTGTAGTAGTTGGTGTTAGAGCTGCACCTTTTTTAGACTGAAGAAGTCAGCTGATAGGTATACTTGCTTAAAGGAAGTCCCTCTATCTGAGGGCTCACCTTCTGACGATGTAATGTTTCCAAGTAGAGAAGGAATTAGCATATTTCAAAAAAATTTAAGAGGTTTCAGAGATAGTCGGAAATTATTGGTATATCAGAGCACCACTTAAATAATTTGACAAGTCAGATGCTTCCTTTACCAGGGTACAGATTAGCTGGCTGGTTTTCAAGGAGTTCCTCGTGTGGTGGAGGAGTGGCTATGTATGTAAAAGACAATATTTCATTTGAGTCCATAGCCGTATCATGGCACTGCACTGAACAGATATTTAATGTTGTGCAGGGGCAGTTGAATTTAGTGAAACTAAACTTCTAACTGTTGTTGTTTATAGGTCCCCTAACTCTGACTTCAGAGCATTTCTGCTCAAACTAGAGAGAGTGCATGATTCACCTTGTAGGAAGTACCAAAAAGTAGTTATATGTTGTGACTTCAATATAAATTTTGTATATGATGGTGCAAGAAAAAGGATGTAGGTAGCTCTCATAAATTCATATTATCTAAAGCAGACTGTTTTTTTCCAACTAGGGTGTAGGAGAACAGTAGCTTCGCCATAGACAGTATTTTTATTCATTCTTCGTTACTAAATGGGCATTCTGTTAGGAAAAGGGTGAGTGGCCTTTCAGACCATAATGCACAAATTTTTAGCACTAAAAGGCTTTATTACTCAAACAAATGTCATATTTAATCACAAACTATGTTGGAAAGTTAATCCAACAGCAGTAGAGAGTTTTTTAAACCTTGTCAGGGAACACGAGTGGAAGTATGTTTATAGTGCCGATAACATAGATGATAAATATAATGCTTTCCTTAACACATTTCTCTTGCTCTTTGAGAGTTGCTTCCCATTAGAATGTTCTAAACAGGGTACTGGCAGTAATAGGCATCCCAGGTGGCTGACTAATGGGATAAGGATATCTTGTAAAACAAAGCAGGAATTATATCAAAATGTTAGAAGTTGTCACAATCAAGCTATAGTAGCCCATTACAAACAGTATTGTAAGGTGCTTAAAAACATTTATGTACAGTTTTTAACAATCTTTTTCTGAGCATTACTGGTGAATTAAATAAAAATTTAGATTCTACAGGGAATCCTATAACTCTCCTGGCAAATGCCTTTCCGAGATCGATGGCTGAATACAGTCTGTGATACAGACAAGATGGAGAGTGAGTCAATAATTAAATCACTGAAGACTAAGGACTCTCATGGTCTTGATGGAATGACTAGCAGAATATTAAAGTACTGTGCTGCACATGTCAGCTCTGTATTTAGCTATATTTCTAATTTTTCCTTTAGGAATGGTCAGTTTCCTGAACGATTAAAGTACTCAGTAGTAAAGCCACTTTATAAAAAGGGAGAAAGGGATAGTGTAGATAATTTAGATCTATTTCTGTGCCATCAGTTATTGAAAAGACTGTGTATGTAAGGATAATTGATCATTTTATATCACATGATTTGCTATGAAATGTACGGTTCGGCTGTAGTAGAAGTCGTTGCACAACTGAAAATGCTATATTCTCTTTTCTCTGTGAGGTACTGGATGGGTTAAACAACAGGTTTCAAATGTTTGGTATATTTTTTTAATTTAATTAAGGCATTTGTGTTGATCACAAAATATTGCTCCAGAAGGCGGACCATTACAACAGAATACGGGGAGTAGCTCACAATTGGTTCACATCTTACTTTAGCCACAGACAGCAAAACGTCATTATTCAGAATGATGAGAATGGCTGTGATGTGGAGTCTGAGCGGTGCCCCAGGGATCGGTGTTGGGGCCACTGCTGTTCCTTATTTATATAAATGACATGCCCTCTAGTATTACGGGTAACTGTAAAATATTTCTGTTTGCTCATGACACTAGCTTGGTAGTAAAGGATGCTGTGTGCAGCATTACCTTAGTTTCAAATAGTGCAGTTCATGACAAAAGTTCATGGCTTGTAGAAAGTAAACTAACGTTAACTCACAGTTAGACTCAGTTTTTACAGTTTCTAACTCACAATTCAACAAAACCTGATGTTTTAATTTCACAGAATGAGCATACGATTAGTGAAACTGAACAGTTCAAATTTCTAGGTGTTCCGATAGATAGTAAGCTGTTGTGGAAAGGCCACGTTCAGGATCTTGTTCAAAGACTTAATACTGCCATTTTTACTATACGAACGGTGTCTGAAGTGGGTGATCATTCGACACGAATATTAGTCTACTTTGCTTATTTTCATTTGCTTATGTCATATGGTATTATATTTTGGAGTAACTCTTCCCATTCTAAAAGGATATTTCTGGCTCAGAAGTGGGCGGCTCGGGCAATAAGTGGTGTGAGTCCATGATCCTGTTGTCAACCTCTGTTCACGAGTCTGGGTATTTTGACATTGGCCTCTCAATATGTATATTCCTTATTGTCATTTCTTGTTACCAATATTAGTTTAATCTCAAGAATAAGCAGCTTTCACTCAGTTAATACTTGGCAGAAATCAGACCTGCATTTGGATCAGACTTATTTAATTCTTGATCAGAAAGGTGTGCAGTATACTGCTGCATCCATTTTCAATAAGCTACTACTTGAATTCAAAAATCTTAGCAGTGATCAACGTGCTTTCAAATCTAAACTGAAGAGTTTCCTCATGGCTCACTCCTACTCTGTCGTGAAGCTCCTTGAAAAATTAAGCTGATTCTTGTTGTAGTGTTGATTGCGTTTAAGTAAACTTATGGACTGACTTTTTTCCGATTCATAAACTTTTATTTTTATCTGTTAGTACTTCTATGTTGTAATGTCATGTACTGACATATTCCATGAACTAGGAGATTTGCTCCTCAATTTGGTCTTACGGAACTTCACGTGCAAATAAAAAATAAATAAATAAATAAAATGATAGTAACATATGTCTCAATTCCTCGTAGTCTCATTCTCACTGTTGCAGAAATACAGAGTAAGCTGTAAGCATTTACTGATGAATGTAGAAAACCATGGTTTATAGATATAGGCCGCATGACATTAGAAGTTTGGGTCGATATGGAAAGCATGCACAAATAGCCTAATGGTTAAGATGACCATTTGCAATAAGCAGGAAATCAGGGTTTGAGTCCCAGTGTGGCACAAATGTTCATATGTCACCAATTTATGGTACATATATACCGAAAACACCTGAAGCCAAGTAATTCACATTCAGCAAATTTATTTTGAAGTAAAATCTGTTTTGTTGCAAATATGCCTTTAAATATGTCTGCTTGTGTCTGTGTATGTGCGGATGGATATGTGTGTGTGTATGTGTGCGAATGTACACCTGTCCTTTTTTTCCCCTAAGGGAAGTCTTTCCGTCCCGGGATTGGAATTACTCCTTACCCTCTCCCTTAAAACCCACATCCTTTCGTCTTTCCCTCTTTCCTGAAGAAGCAACCGTCGGTTGCGAAAGCTAGAAATTCTGTGTGTGTGTTTTATTTATTGTGCCTGTCTACTGGCGCTTTCCCGCTTGGTAAGTCTTGGCGTCTTTGTTTTTATATATTTTTCCCATGTGGAAGTTTCTTTCTACTTTTTTAAATTTCATCCTGGATATTCCATTGTTTGATAGGAAATAAGTTACTGTATTTTTATAATGGATTTTGTAGACTTGACCTATTAAATGTCAGAATCAGGTGAGGGTTAATACTGTTTTCTACTGAGTGGTGGCAAGTTAATTGGTATGGATGTGCGCTAAACTATTTGATGCTGTTTTGAATTTACTAAATAATATTGTTGTGTGATTTTATATTTTAGCCATACTTATTTAATTTGTATGAATGATTACTTTAGAACAATGACTAAGAGACTTCCATATAAAGCATTCTAATGCCTTAGCACCGAAAAGAAATTTAAATTTTTTTGAATCTATTTTCAAATGATTGAATCATGGGATATATATATATATATATATATATATATATATATATATATATATATATGACGAATTATGTCCATACACTATGTGACTCGTAGAACATCCCTAATTGTCTGGAAAATTCAGTGTTGTAAACAGTATGAATACCAATAAGTCGTGCCAGATATTTTCTTTTAGTAAAACACATGCGAAAAATGGTTACGGCATTCTTTCTTTGGTCGTTGTGTGTAGAAAATTAGCTATCAAATATACTTTAATTTTACTGGAGGTGCCATAGATTTGTTCAGAGGAAGTTTTGCAGTACTCTCAGCGATGATACTGCAATTTTGTTCTGAAGCTGGAAACTAAAAGAATGCATTGATTGATCTCCATAGACCACCTAGAATCTGTCCCTGTTAGTTGTAGATAGTAATAGTCCGTAAAAGATAAAATTATTTCCCCATTAAGCATTGATCCACTCCATCTATGAGTTGCTGAAGAATATTATAACCACTAATCTGTGTCTGTTTCAATAAAAACACCAACATACCTTTCCTTATTATACTAAATGTATTATTAGGTAAGCAATACACTTTTGAATATGTCGGTGCAGTTACTTTGGTAAATGAAATGTTGCAGTCTGTTTGATGCTACATGAAATATGAATATCAAGAGCTCAGATAGAAAACCAGTTCTAAGCAAAGAATGGAAGGCAGAAAGGTGATAAATAGAGGGTCTATACAAGGGTGAGGTAGTTAAGGGCAATATTATGGAAATGGAAGAGGATGTAGATGAAGATGAAATGGGAGATATGATAGTGCGTGAAGAGTTTGACAAACCACTGAAAGACCTGAGTCGAAACAAGGCCCCCGGAGTAGACAACATTCCATTAGAACTACTGACAGCCTTGGGAGAGCCAGTTCTGACAAAACTCTACCATTTGGTGGCAAGATGTACTAGACAGGCGAAATTCCCTCAGACTTCAAGAAGAATATAATAATTCCAATCCCAAAAAAGGAGGTGTCGACAGATGTGAAAGTTACCGAACTATCAGTTTAATAAGTCACAGCTGCAAAATACTAATGTGAATTCTTTACCTGCAAAATACTAATGCGAATTCTTTACAGACGAATGGAAAAACTGGTGGAAGCCGACCTCGGGGAAGATCAGTTTGGATTCCGTAGAAATGTTGGAACACGTGAGGCAATACTGACCTTACGACTTATCGTAGAAGAAAGATTAAGGAAAGGCAAACCTATATTTCTAGCATTTGTAGACTTAGAGAAAGCTTTTGACAATGTTGACTGGAATATTCTCTTTCAAATTCTAAAGGTGGCAGGAGTAAAATATAGGGATCGAAAGCCTATTAACAATTTGTACAGAAACCAGATGGCCGTTATAAGATTTCAGGGGCACGAAAGGTAAGCAGGGGATTGAGAAGGGAGTGAGACGAGTTGCAGCCTATCTCCGAAGTTATTCAATCTGTGTATTGAGCAAGCAGTAAAGTAAACAAAACAATAATTCGGAGTAGGCATTAAAATCCATGGAGAAGAAATAAAAAATTTGTGGTTTGCTTACGACATTGCAATTCTGTCACAGACAGCAAAGGACTTGGAAGAGCAGTTGAAGGGAATGGACAGTGTCTTGAAACGAAGATATAAGGTGAACATCAACAAAAGCAAAATGAGGATAGTGGAATGTTGTTGTTGTTGTTTTGGTTTCAGTTCTGAGAATGGTTGGATGCAGCTCTCCATGCTACTCTATCCTGTGCAGGCTTCTTCATCACCCAGTACCTACTGCAGCCTACATCATCTACATCTGAATCTGCTTAGTGTATTCATCTCTTGGTTTCCCTCTACGATTTTTACCCTCCACACTGCCCACCAATACTAAATTGGTGATCCCTCAATGTCTCAGAACATGTCCTACCAACTGATCCCTTCTTCTAATCAGGTTAAGCCACAAGCTCCTCTTCTCCCCAATTCTATTCAATACCTCCTCATTACTTATTTGATCTACCCACCCAATCTTCAGCATTCTTCTGTAGCACCACATTTCGAAAGATTCTATTCTCTTCTTTTATATATAGTTTAAAAAATTGATCACATTACAATACATACTACATTCTCTTCATGGGAGCAAAATTTTGATCAGTTAACATTTTGCAATGACTCAGGATTGTTGTTGTTGTTGTTGTTGTGGTCTTCAGTTCAAATGGCTCTGAGCACTATGCGACTTAACTTCTGTGGTCATCAGTCGCCTAGAATTTAGAACTTATTAATCCTACCTAACCTAAGGACATCACACACATCCATGTCCGAGGCAGGATTCGAACCTGCGACCGTACCGGTCGCTCGGATCCAGACTGTAGCTCCCAGAACCGCACGGCCACTCTGGCCGGTGTGGTCTTCAGTCCTGAGACTGGTTTGATGCAGCTCTCCATGCTACTCTATCCTGTGCAAGCTTCTTTATCTCCCAGTACTTACTGCAACCTACACCCTTCAGAATCTGCTTAGCGTATTCATCTCTTGGTCTCCCTCTTTTATTTTATTTATTTATTTATTTATTCATCCATGGAACAATAAATATTGTATGGATGTCATCAGTTTACAACACGAGCACACATTTACATTTACAATGAAACAGGTTTCTCATATTTTGTGTAGTTTTTATAACTAGTCATACACACATTTATAATTACATAATATTTTGGCGATAATGTCATATGTTGCTAATAATCTACATCTATGTTAAATATTCTTTTACAGTGTAACAACTTTTACTTACTAAAAAGGTTTTAAGCTTTTGTCTGAAAGTGAGGGGCTCATTTATTTCTTTATTGTCTTGTGGTAATTTGTTATACAGTTATATCCCATTATAAAACATACTTTTTTGCGTCTTTGCCTTGTTCTTTCTATCTAGTTGGAGGTGGTGACAAGCTCTTGTTTCATGGTCATGTATTAGGCTGTTTGTGTTGTACATGTTGAGATTTTTCTTAATGAACATTATGTTCTGAAAGATATACTCACAAGAAATAGTTAGAATGCCTAGCTTTCTAAATAATTCTAGACAGTGGGCCCTGTTGTTGCTGTTTGTTATTATCCTTATGGCTCTTTTTTGTACTTTGAACACAGTTTGTATGTTACTGGCACTTGTTCCCCAAAACATGATCCTATAGCTGAGGACTGAGTGTAGATATCCGAATATGTTATTATTTAAGACAGGTATTATTGCATACCGGTGCAAGGATTCTAAGAGCATAGCATACCGTGGATAATTTCTTTGCCAAAATGTTGACATGGTTTGTTCATTTTGGCTGTCTACATTCATCCCTAAAAATTTGGTACTTGTTACACATTCTAATTCATTATTATTAACTTTTATTCTAGTGGCATTGTGTTTTTTGCTCAATTGGAAGTTAATATAGTTAGTTTTCTTTACATTTAGGGTTACTTTATTTTTTAATGACCAGTTGTGGACATCATTGAGAGCCTCGTTTGCTCTTTCCGACAGTTGTGTTGGATTTTCACCTGTTATTACTATGTTGCTGTCATCAGCAAAAAGTATTTTTTCTCCGTGTCTGACACTTTGTGGGAAGTCGTTAATGTATATAAGAAACAATATTGGGCCTAATACACTTCCCTGTGGGACTCCTATATTCACATTTTCTGGGTCAGACAGGTGTTTTATAGGGGAATTGTTTGAAACTTGTGATATCTCAATTTGTTGAACTCTGTTTTCCAAGTATGATTTGAACCACTTCTTTGTCACACCTCTTATTCCTATTTGCCCTAATTTATTAAGTAAGATTTTGTGGTCAACTGTATCAAAGGCCTTGGACAAGTCTAAAAAGATACCACTTACGTTTTCACCTTTTTCCAGTGCTTCTAAAATTACTTTAGTGAACTGTGCTATAGCAGATTGTGTGCCTTTTCCAGCCCGAAAACCAAATTGGTCATTGGAAAGAAGATTATATTTATTCGGTTAATTTAGCAGTCTCTTTTTGACTAGTATTTCTATTATTTTAGACATGATAGACAGTATAGAGATCAGCCTGTAGTTCTCTACATTTTCCATATCTCCGTTTTTAACGATAGGTATAACTTTTGCTTGTTTTAGGTACTCTTGAAAGTATCCAGATTCGAAAGATTAATTAATTATGTCTGTTAATGGGCCCTTTATTGAGTCTATACATTCTTTAATTACGCAGACTGTTATTTCATCAAGTCCTACTGAAGTTTTATTTTTTAGTTGGTGTACTACTCGTGCCACTTCCCTTTCTGTAGTTAGCAAGAACACCATTGAGTTTGTTGGCTGGTTCTGAGTACGTAAATCATACGTATCTGGAAACTTCTGCTGTAATTTTTGTGCAATAGTACTGAAATATGAGTTTACAAAATCAACTAATTTTTTAGGGTTACCTACTGGTACATCTTTGTTTTTAATATGTGAATTGAGGTCCTTTTTAACAGAGTTAGATGTTTCCTGTTTGACGATGTTCCAGGCTGCTTTGCTCGTTTTCAGCTTCAAGTAATATTTAGTTTTTTTGCAGCTAGCAACACCTTTCTGTATATTTTCCTGCACTTTTTGTAGAATTGCAGAACTTCAGGGTTATATTGTTTATTTTTTATGGAGTTGAGATATCTAAGAGTTTCTGAGGATTTTTTGATACCTGTAGTCACCCATTGATTTCTCTTTGTAGTTTTAATTTGATAAAGAGTTTTGGGAAACATCTCTTCAAATCTGAGTTTAAAAATTGACATGGACTTGATAAATTTCTGATTTGCATTGGTTTCTGCATAGACTTCCCTCCAATCTTCATATTCTAGCTGGGATTTAAACTGATACAGGGCTGATTTGGAAAACATTCTTTTGTATGTACAAAGGTGTAGGAGGAGTTTCTACATGAATGTTAGTTTTTAAGATCTGACAGAGGTGGTCTGATAGGCCCAGGTTTTCGACAACTATTTGACATATTTTTACTATCAATATCTGTAGCTACGTTATCTATAGATGAGGAGGATTCTTTCGTTATTCTAGTTGGACAGTTAACAAGGGAGGATATTCCATAACAGCTTAGAATATTCACATATATGTTGCTAGCCTTATCAGGCTTCATCATATTAATGTCTAAGTCACCACAGATAATTACATTTGCTTTTGGTGGGTAAAGTTCACCAGTAAAATGTTTGTATTTGACAGTACTAGCAAAAGACTCAAGAGCTGTTTATACAAGGTGCATTCAAGTTCTAAGGCCTCCAATTTTTTTTCTAATTAACTACTCACCCGAAACCGATGAAACTGGCATTACTTCTCGAAGTAATCGCCCTGCAGACGTACACATTTTTCACAACGCTGACGCCATGATTACATGTCAGCGGCGAAGGCTTCTTTAGGAGTCTGTTTTGACCACTGGAAAATCACTGAGGCAATAGCAGCACGGCTGGTGAATGTGCGGCCACGGAGAGTGTCTTTCATTGTTGGAAAAAGCCAAAAGTCACCAGGAGCCAGGTCCGGTGAGCAGGGAGCAGGAGGAATCACTTCAAGGTTGTTATCATGAAGAAACTGTTGCGTAACATTAGGTCAATGTGCGGGTGCGTTGTCTTGGTGAAACAGCACACGCGCAGCCCTTCCCGGACGTTTTTGTTGCAGTGCAGGAAGGAATTTGTTCTTCAAAACATTTTTGTAGGGTGCACCTGTTACCGTAGTGCCCTTTGGAACGCAATGGGTAAGGATTACGCCCTTGCTGTCCCAGAACATGGACACCATCATTTTTTCAGGACTGGCAGTTACCCGAAATTTTTTTGGTGGCGGTGAATCTGTGTGCTTCCATTGAGCTGACTGGCGCTTTGTTTCTGGATTGAAAAATGGCATCCACGTCTCATCCATTGTCACAACCGACGAAAAGAAAGTCCCATAGCTGCTGTCGTTGCGCATCAACATTGTTTGGCAACATGCCACACGGGCAGCCATGTGGTCGTCCGTCAGCATTCGTGGCACCCACCTGGATGAAACTTTTCGCATTTTCAGGTCGTCATGCAGGATTGTGTGCACAGAATCCACAGATATGCCAACTCTGGAGGCGATCTGTTCAACAGTCATTCGGCGATCCCCCAAAAAAATTCTCTCCACTTTCTCGATCATGTCGTCAGACCGGCTTGTATAAGCACGAGGTTGTTTCGGTTTGTTGTCACGATGTTGTGCCTTCATTAAACTGTCGCACTCACGAATGCACTTTCGATACATCCATAACTCCATCACCACATGTCTCCTTCAACTGTAGATGAATTTCAATGGGTTTCACTCTACGCAAATTCAGAAAATGAATGATTGTACGCTGTTCAAGTAAGGAAAACGTCGCCATTTTAAGTATTTAAAACCGTTCTCATTCTCGCCGCTAGTGGTAAAATTCCATCTTCCGTACGGTGCTGCCATCTCTGGGACGTATTGACAATGAACGCGGCCTCATTTTAAAACAATGCGCATTCTTCTATCCCTTTCCAGTCCGGAGAAAAAAAAATCGGAGGCCTTAGAACTTGAATGCACCTCGTACATTTTCATAGCATTGTTTTCGTAAATGTTTTAGCTCCTGCGCAGATTACAACACTGTCCTGCTTGTCATAGTTATATTTTATGATGTTTTTCGTCACTTCTTTGAAACCAGCACCTGTTTTAACCATGCCTGTGACTGTCGTTGATTTACTATTTACTTGCAGTTCTTGAGAAATTCCTTTGGCGTGACTGTCTCCAAAGACGTCGACTTTTGATTCTTTCTTCTTTGTCACACACGTCGTTTTTTGTTTATTTGTATTTTCACTTTGTTGCAAAACGTCATATTTGTTTTTATCGAAAAATGTGACAGATTTTACGGAGTTTGTTATTCTTTTAGTGGACAAGGGATTACCTTTTAGCGACACTTTTATCCACTCGCACGTTGTTTCACTGTCTTGCATCACTTCACTAGCGTTTTGCATATCCTTATTGCAGGCATCACTACTATTTGACAGAACACTGTACCTGTTTTTATCTGTAATTATAATTTCATTTGTTGCCTTTGATGCCTGTCTATAGCTTCCTTTCCGCTTCTCATAACTCACCAGGTTCCCGTTTTGTTGCTTTATTGTTTTATCATTTAGAATGTGGCGCAACTTCTTCAGCTCACAGTTTTCATTAGTTATATGCGAAATCTCGTCTTAGAACATCTACAACTTTCTGTAAACTTGAAATGCGTTCGTTTAGTTTTTCGATTTCACTTTTACAGTTTTCACAGGATTCCTTTTTTACGACAGAACAGTAACTTTTATTCACTCGTTCACTATGCATCACTACACTCGTCGCCATCTTGTACTATGATTTTACCCTCCATGTTGCCCTCCAATGCTAAATTTGTGATCTCTTGAAGCCTCAGAACATGTCCTACCAACCGGTCCCTTCTTCTTGTCAAGTTGTGCCACAAACTCCTATTCTCCCCAATTCTATTCAATACCCCCTCATTAGTTATGTGATCTACCCATCTAAGACTCAGGATTATGTTGTCTTTAAGTTTGCATTGTGTGTTAGGTGATATTACGGAATGTTGTTAAATTGGCTGTGTACAATAGTACCGTATTTACTCGAATCTAAGCCGTACTTTTTTTCCGGTTTTTGTAATCCAAAAAACCGCCTGCGGTTTAGAATCGAGTGTAAAGAGAGCAGAAATTCTGAAAAATGTTGGTAGGTGCAGCCACAACTAACTTCTGCAGTCGAATATATGTAGCGCTACACAGGCATGCTTTGCGGACACAAAGATAAATACTGGCGCCAAAACCTCTGCGTCAGTAAATAAATTTAAAAAAAGGTGGAAGACGAGCTTTTTTCTCTGCCCCGAGTTTCGACCACTGCATTTTCATACATTATCCAACGAAGTAAATACAAATTCCGCAGTCCATCTTCGAATGTAGCAGGCTAGCAGCCTTTCAGTGTACTACGAAAATCCACTGGCAAGACTGTTTGGGATGTTTGTCAATACGGCCAACACTACGTTCTGAATTTTTTCCTACCTGTGAGAAGAGATGGTTGCTAACAGGAACTTTTATGAATTCTGAATCACATGCAGTATTCTCTTCACCGTAAGAATAATACGAATATAAACATTTTGCCATGTATTGTTTCGTGTTTGCTATCTCATTTAAATCCTGTCTGCATAATAAACTACGAAACTAGAGTGAGACAACAGCAAACGCGGAAGAAAATACATATCATGTCATCTTTATATTCGTATTATTCTTAAGCTAAATAATGATAGTTAGAAATTAAGCATGGCAACTAACTAGATTTTTGAATCTAAGATGACTAATTTCTTTGGAGAATGTAATGTACTAAAGAGGCGCCTGCAAAGATTTTCAAGCGGATAAAAATTTTCGCTGAATTCTCGTCCAGAACATTTTCTATCACACAAAGTCTATTATTTGGTTCTTGTTTATCATTATCAAAGAAAGCCGTAGTGTAAGTAACAGCAAATATCAGTCTCTTGCCATTGTTTCTCTAATGAGACAAGCCCTCTTTTTTTATTATTATTATAAGCGGCGGCAGCATGCACTACAGCAAGCCATGCCGAGTAACCTCTGGTGTGCTACAGGGGAGTGTTATGGGACCATTGCTTTTCACAATATATATAAATGACCTAGTAGATAGTGTCGGAAGTTCCATGCGGCTTTTCACGGATGATGCTGTAGTATACAGAGAAGTTGCAGCATTAGAAAATTGTAGCGAAATGCAGGAAGATCTGCAGCGGATAGGCACTTGGTGCAGGGAGTGGCAACTGACCCTTAACATAGACAAATGTAATGTATTGCGTATACATAGAAAGAAGGATCCTTTATTGTATGGTTATATGATAGCGGAATAAACACTGGTAGCAGTTACTTCTGTTAAATATCTGGGAGTATGCGTGCGGAACGATTTGAAATGGAATGATCATATAAAATTAATTGTTGGTAAGGCAGGTACCAGGTTGAGATTCATTGGGAGAGTCCTTAGAAAATGTAGTCCATCAACAAGGGAGGTGGCTTCCAAAACACGCGTTCGACCTATACTTGGGTATTGCTCATCACTGTGGGATCCGTACCAGATCGGGTTGACGGAGGAGATAGAGAAGATCCAAAGAAGAGCGGCGCGTTTCGTCACAGGGTTATTTGGTAACCGTGATAGCGTTACGGAGATGTTTAACAAACTCAAGTGGCAAACTCTGCAAGAGAGGCGCTCTGCATCGCGCTGTAGCTTGCTCGCCATGTTTCAAGAGGCTGCGTTTCTGGATGAGGTATCGAATATATTGCTTCCCCCTACTTATACCTCCCGAGGAGATCACGAATGTAAAATTAGAGCGCGCACGGAGGCTTTCAGACAGTCGTTCTTCCCGCGAACCATACGAGACTGGAACAGGAAAGAGAGGTAATGACAGTGACACGTAAAATGCCCTCCGCCACACACCGTTGGGGGGGCTTGCAGAGTATAAATGTAGATGTAGGTCGTAAACACTCATCATCAGAGTGCGACAAACAAGGATGACACAGTACAATAAGGCATTTTCAGATTAGAGTGACGTAAACACCTATAACAAAGAGAACGGCACTTATCAGATAAAAAGAAATATAAGCAATGAATTCAAACGAGACGAAGAACGTGAAAAGAAGGGCACCCGTACAAATACGGACAGAGTGCCCAACACATAGCAATGGCTACCTGGTAAAGCTTAACTGCTAAGCTTACGGCTCGAACCAAACTACTATAGCTGTATCGTCATTCATTCGACTTAAATTGTGTCTCATATTACAATGGACCAACTTTGTTTCGATTTGGAGGTGTAGCAATAACTTTTATCTCCCCTTGAATTTCGAGTCTCAAATTTCAGGTGCGGCTTAAATTCAGGAAAATTTTTGTTCCTTGATTTCGAGTCGTATTTTTCGGGTGCTGCTTAGATTCGAGTAAATACGGTAATTGCTGCTTAATCCTCCAGGTTACTCAGTACGAGCAGGAAGTAGTAGTTTGCTACCAGTTTGTTATCAAGATTGAAAAGTACATGCAACTAGTCACATTGATTACAATTTAAGTGACTTGTGTTACCAGTTATTTACCAGGGTTCAAAAATACTTGCAATTTGGCACTTTATTAAAACTGAAGCGAATTTGTGTCCTTGGACTTCCAATTAACAAGAGAGCATTGCTATTCACACGCTGGTTCCCGAGAAAAACCTGGAACATTGTTCATTCAGTATTAGTCCACATTCAGTAATTTGCAAGGAAATAATTGTTCATTTGTTTACAAATGTTTGATACTTATAGACAGTGTTGAGAAATGTTTTGTTACTACAATAATATTTCCTGGTGTATTTTGTAGCTGTTAAATGACAAGTGTGTTGGTACACAGTTCTAATAGAGCAATTTGTTACATACAGGTATGAAAAATAGCTTAAATTTTGTATAGTTTTAAATACTTTTCTTGAAGTCAAGTGCAAAAAGTGATTACACGTAAAGAAATACACTTATAAGAATACAGTACAATATATTACAATACAGTGTAACAATTGCTTATCTTATCCTGTTATTGTGCCTACTTAAAATATCCTGAAGCACAAGTCTGGAAAATTCAATGTTGTAAAAATGTCTGAATATTAATGAGTGATGACAGATGTTTCCTTTGACAGAACACACTTGAAAAATGGTTACAGGATACTTTCTTTGATCAATGTTCCTAGAAAATTAATAATCGAATATACTTTAATTTTTCTGGGATTACCATACATCTGTTCTGAGGAAGTTGTATGGTGCTCTTGACAATGGTGCTGTAACTTTGTTCTGAAGCTGGAAGCTAAGGGAATGCATTAATCGATCTCTGTAGATTGAAACTTCCTGGCAGATTAAAACTGTGTGCCCGACCGAGACTCGAACTCGGGACCTTTGCCTTTCGCGGGCAAGTGCTCTACCAACTGAGCTACCGAAGCACGACTCACGTCCGGTACTCACAGCCTTACTTCTGCCAGTATCCGTCTCCTACCTTCCAAACTTTACAGAAGCTCTTCTGCGAAACTTGCAGAACTAGCACTCCTGAAAGAAAGGATACTGCGGAGACATGGCTTAGCCACAGCCTGGGGGACGTTTCCAGAATGAGATTTTCACTCTGCAGCGGAGTGTGCGCTGATATGAAACTTCCTGGCAGATTAAAACTGTGTGCCCGACCGAGACTCGAACTCGGGACCTTTGCCTTTCGCGGGCAAGTGCTCTACCAACTGAGCTACCGAAGCACGACTCACGTCCGGTACTCACAGCCTTACTTCTGCCAGTATCCGTCTCCTACCTTCCAAACTTTACAGAAGCTCTTCTGCGAAACTTGCAGAACTAGCACTCCTGAAAGAAAGGATACTGCGGAGACATGGCTTAGCCACAGCCTGGGGGACGTTTCCAGAATGAGATTTTCACTCTGCAGCGGAGTGTGCGCTGATATGAAACTTGAGTACCGGACGTGAGTCGTGCTTCGGTAGCTCAGTTGGTAGAGCACTTGCCCGCGAAAGGCAAAGGTCCCGAGTTCGAGTCTCGGTCGGGCACACAGTTTTAATCTGCCAGGAAGTTTCATATCAGCGCACACTCCGCTGCAGAGTGAAAATCTCATTCTGGAAACGTCCCCCAGGCTGTGGCTAAGCCATGTCTCCGCAGTATCCTTTCTTTCAGGAGTGCTAGTTCTGCAAGTTTCGCAGAAGAGCTTCTGTAAAGTTTGGAAGGTAGGAGACGGATACTGGCAGAAGTAAGGCTGTGAGTACCGGACGTGAGTCGTGCTTCGGTAGCTCAGTTGGTAGAGCACTTGCCCGCGAAAGGCAAAGGTCCCGAGTTCGAGTCTCGGTCGGGCACACAGTTTTAATCTGCCAGGAAGTTTCATATCAGCGCACACTCCGCTGCAGAGTGAAAATCTCATTCTGGTCTCTGTAGATTGCCCGGCATCTGTCTGTGTGTTAGTATGATATGTTCAATGGAAAGCGGATGATAAGTAACCTAATGATCTCCCAAAGGAATTATAACAGGGGCTGCAGGTTCTTACTTATACATCCATTAACCATCAATCCACCTGATTTATGAGTTGCCAAAGAATATTGTAACCATTAGTCTGTGTTTTGTTCAATGAAAATATGAAATATGTCTACTTGTGTCTGTATATGTGCGGATGGATATGTGTGTGTGTGTATGTGTGGGAGTGTACACCTGTCCTTTTTTTCCCCTAAGGGAAGTCTTTCCGTCCCGGGATTGGAATGACTCCTTACCCTCTCCCTTAAAACCCACATCCTTTCGTCTTTCCCTCTCCTTCCTGAAGAAGCAACCATCGGTTGCGAAAGCTAGTAATTCTGTGTGTGTGTTTGTGTGTTTTGTTCATGTGCCTGTCTGCCGGCGCTTTCCCGCTTGGTAAGTCTTGGAATCTTTGTTTTTAATATATTTTTCCCATGTGGAAGTTTCTTTCTATTTTATTGACATCATCATTAAGTGTATATTTTGTGTGACATAGGAATGTTGTGATTAGAATTCCCCAAGGGGCAGTGTTTCTTCTTCACTCTGCTAGAACATTCTTAACTGTATTATAGGGAATAGAGTGGGCAGCTTTTAGGGGTCTATTGAAAAATCTGGGGCCTAGATATTTGTGGCTGTTGTGAACCTTAGCTGGCCTACTGTAAGGTATGTCAATTGATTGTCCAGTTCTTGTGTTTTGATCATGTTAAGACATCTTAAGGCTAAAATTATGTAAATTCTCTTTAACACTGAGAAGGCAATTATACATATAGACACTTGGGATGTCATAATATTGAGCTGTTTTTAGTGATCTTTACAGGATTCTCTTGGAGTCAGTGTTGCTATACATCTGATAGTCATTTTTTGCCACTTGAATGCAGTTTTTTAGTGGGGGCAGTTACCCCATAGAAGAGCTCCATAGGTAAGGTGGGAATGGAAAAATGCAAAATATGCATATATTTGTAGAGTTGTGCTTACATTATTCCTTAGTCTGTAAAGCAGATCAATACCCAAGAAAGTTTTCAGCATAATTTTTCTATATGAGTCGCGCAGCTGAGTTTCTGATCTATGTGGAAACCTAATAGTTTGATTTTTTTATGTTCATTGGCGACACTTAAATTGAAAACAATAACTTCAGTTTTATTGTTATTAATTTGCCTGGAATCAGTTAGTGCATCAGTCCATTGCTACATTTACATTATGTCACAGCTCCTTTGTATCAACAACTTGTGTGATTAGCTTTGTATCATCTGTATACATACTGCCTGACAAGGCAAAAATGAGCATCTCTCTCTCTCTCTCTCACACACACACACACACACACACACACACACACTGAACAGGAATGGACCCAGTACGGAGCCCTGTGGAATGCCTTTTGTTTTTTTATTTATTTATTTATTTGAGATACGTATTCCACAAATCCAGTGATTACACACGGATGTGGAACGAGTCAAAGCAGATACAATACAGATATCATACAATACATACTGGTATGTTACACATGGTAGATGAATGATTCAAAATTGGTACAATACAAAAATACAATAGTGATAAAAAACAATACAGATAACAATGACAAAGGAAATAATCTGAATTACTACTCAAATTACTTATCTCTGTTGAAGAATTCATCTAAAGAGTAGAAACATTTTTCCAACAGAAATTCCTTTAGCTTTTTCTTAATAACATTTTATTTTCTTTGAGACACTTTATATTACTCGGGAGTGCGTTAAAGATTTTTGTACTTGTTTACTTTACCCTTTTTTGCACCAGAGAGAGACTTTTCCGTTCAGAGTGCATATCACCTTTCTGCCTTGTGTTATAATGATGGTATGACTCATTTATTTCATATTCAGAGGAATTGAGAAGAGTGAAAGCCATGAGTGAGAGGAGATATTGTGATGTAGTGGTTAATATACCTAACTGTTTAAAGAGATTTCGGCATGAGGTGCTTGGAGGGACACTACATATAATTTGGACAACTTTTTTCTGACTTATAAAAATTTTTTTTGAAAGTGGTGAGTTGCCCCAAAAGATTATTCCATAGCACATCACTGAATGAAAGTAGCCAAAATACGCAGACTTTGATACGTTGATGTCTCCAATTTTGGAGATTATTCAGATGGCAAATGTTGCTGAGCTAAGCTTTTTTAGTGTTTGCTGTATGTGGAATCCCCAGTTGAGCTGGTTATCTATGTGAACGCCTAGGAACTTTGTGCACTGAACACTCTGCAACTGTTGGCTCTTGTGTGCAATGTTAATCTGTTCTGAGCTTATGTAACTGGATTGGAACTGCAATTAATTTGTTTTACTGAGGTTTATTGCTAGAGAATTTGCTGTGAACCAGTTCAGAGCATTTGCAAGTGCTTAGTTGGCACTTAACTCTACGTCAGTGGAGGTTTTGCTGGCTGTCACTATACTTGTGTGATCGGCAAACATTGTGATATTGCTAGCACTACTTGAGGACAGGGGTAGGTCATTAATATATATAATAAATAGGAGGGGACCTAGGACTGACCCTTGTGGAACTCCATGATGTACTGTTCCCCAGTCAGACTCTACCTCTCCTACTTGTAGATTGTTAACACCTAATACAATTTTTTGTTGTCTGTATTCTAGATATGATCTGAGCCAGTTACACATTTGTCCACAGATTCCATATTGGGCTGCTTTTCCTAAAAGTATTGTGTGATCGACGCATTCGAAAGCCTTAGTCAGGTCATAGAATATGCCAATGGGTAATTTTTCTTGTCAAGGCATTCTGAAACATTATTTGGAAGTGTGTAAATTGCTTCGGATGTAGATATGCCTGATCAGAAACTAAATTGTTGTTTACTAATTAGTGCAAATTTTTCAAGGTGATTAACAATCCTGACGTATATTAATTTTTCAAAGACTTTAGAAAATGCTGTTACAAGAGAGATAGGAAGATAGTTGGAAACATCTGTGGGATCACCTTTATTGTAGGGGGCTTCACAGTAACATACTTCATTCTGTCAGGGAAGATACCTTGATTTAGAGAGGAATTGAATATATGAGCTAGAACTTTAGAGTGTTGATTACAGCTGTCTTTTAGCAGTTTGCTGGAAATATTGTCTACACCCGACGAATTTTTACTTCTTAGAGACATTACAGTTTGTTTTTTTTTACTCTTATGGGGGCTATACCTATCATGTCTATAGAGTTAGGGAAAAGTTCTTTCAGAGTTTTTATTGCCTTTTTGAAGAGCCTTTGCATGCTGGTTTCTCAGCAAGAGTTAAAAAGTGCCCATTAAAGATTTTAGCTACAATATCTTGATATTGAACTAGCTTACCTTCATTGTTAAGAGCAATATTTTGGGTCTTGTTGGGGTAATTTGCACCAGTCTCATTTCATATCACTCCCCATATAGTTTTGGTTTTATTAGTGCAGTTATTAATTTTTGAGCACAGATACATACTTTTTGATTTCAGATTGACTTTGTTCAATATTTCACAGTATTTTTTATAGTTATGTAGAAGGTTACGATCATCTGATTTTTTTGAGGCAATGTACAACTTTCTCTTTCTTTTGCAAGAAATCCTAATTCCAGTGTAATCCAAGGCTTGTTGGTGGATTTTGTATGAATAATTCTGTGTTCTGTGTTATTACTAGGAGAGTGGTACACTGATATAGCTATTAGTTCTTGACTTTGTATCATTATTGCTATGGCTTCAGAAACTGCTTTTATACACAGAGAACTTACATTTATCACTTCATATTATAAATGGTTTGTTTCTTTAATAAAGATTGAAACACTACCATGCTTCAAATTTGTTTTACTGAAACATATTGCTAATTGGCATTGATAAAGTACACTTAATTCAAGTTCACTATGATTCAACCAGTGTTCATTTACTAGCTGAACATCGCAATTTAATTCTTCCAATCAGTATTCCATTTCTATGATTTTTTAGTGGCTGTATATGAATATGCCAGAAATAAACACTTTTGCATTATTGTCTGACTGGTTGGACACACAAAATTATTGGCTATTGTCATCTGGCTGCCCCAGATGAGATGCATCAGGTGACTTCACTGAGGTTTGTTCCTTTTGCATGTCAGACGAGGTGGTGTTTCTGCTGGCGATGCAGAAAGTGGAGGTGCCAGTGTTGTCTCTGTTGTGCTGTCAGCGTGCCAGTTTAAGATGATTTCACTTTTGCATATTTGATTCTTCTTGTTGATATTATCGTTTATATTTTTTACGAGCAGTTTTTCCCTAGGTTATTAAGGTGTAATCCACGTTATGTGTGGACTCTGCAGCCGATGTTGCTAACATCGAGGATTTTTACTTTTTTGAAGTGTGTGTCCATGAGCTGTCCTAAGCACCTTTTTAGTTCCAGTTTTGCTCTGCATGTTGCTTGTTTGTTTACATCATTTGACCCACCGCAGAGCACAACATAATCTTCTGAGGACAAACTTATTACATCTGTGGGCCATGCATGTTTACTTACTTCAGACAGAGATGTGCCAGGCTTTATAAAGGCACTTGCATTTACTGTGGACTATTCACTGAGAAGACTAGCAAATCCTCAATCATGAGCGTCTGCCATAGCAATTACTTTATTTCTGTGTTCTCGATTCTTCCCGCTTTTATACTGTACACTTTTATATTTTTTATCAGTAACACATACATTTTTTCGAACATTACTTTCACTGTTTTTGTTATTTTCAACAACATCTAGAACTTTAAATGTATTTGAAAGTAGGATATTGTTATGTTCCTGGGATTTGACTGTGCCGTATTTTCTAGGAAACACAAAATCAGACTCATTATTTTGAGAGTTCATTTCATTCAAATCTGATTTCGCCAACGGTTCATCACTCACCCCACCACTCTATAAACGCCTGTTGTTTTGTTCACTTAACTGTTTTTTGAGATGCAACTGTTTCTGAAGGTCTTTCATTATTTCACTTCTTTTGTGTATTCAGGTATCCACATGTTGTATGAACTCATGCAGTGGAAATTTATTGGAAGTGGTTAGAAGAAATAGAAACTAATTAATTTACTTACAATGTACTGTATTTCAAGAACAACTTTTCACTGTTTTTTTGTCCTGGAACC
Organism: Schistocerca gregaria; assembly: GCF_023897955.1. NCBI lineage: Eukaryota > Metazoa > Arthropoda > Insecta > Orthoptera > Acrididae > Schistocerca > Schistocerca gregaria. The sequence continues at coordinate 759,329,387 of NC_064923.1, forward strand.
CTCTCAGTATCAAGTAGACCAGTTGGGTTCAGATGACGGCACCTACAGTAAATTTAACACTGAGGCAAAGAGATGGCCCTTTACCAGGTATCCATACACATTGGGCTACAGAGAAATACCACATCTGACAAAGCAGCCAAAGAAGTGTGTAGGGATGGTGATGTGCTTCAATGTACCACTCACTGGCACACTGGCACTTCATTGCCTGACAGAAGAATTATGTGTCATTGAGGAACCACACTAATGAAAAGAAGTGCTGCTCATCAGGCTGCACATATGTCATTGCCTTCTAACATGTGTTTTCTAACTCTGGTGTGAGGATCACCACAATGTGAGGTTTGTGGTGTGTCACTATCAGTTCGGCATGTTTTGGCTACATGTTTTTTATGTATTGACATAAGGGCAGTCCTCAGTTTTGTTCAAGATCTGCCCATCATCCTCACTGACACCAATGTAACATGGGTCCTGAAATATGGTGAATTATAGGGCCTTGTCCCTAAAGTGCTGGGGAAGGGTGGCTAGTGTACTCCAAATGAATAACTTACCCAGGCAGTTTAGTATTTTCATTAATCAATCTTCAGTGTCATAGTTTGGTGCAACATGATGGCAGCTTTTTTGTCATTGATAGATGGACTTAAATACATTATAAGCAGATCCATCTGTGGGGCAACCTTGTCCCTCCACCCACCCCCAGTCATGATCATGTGATTGTGTGATACTAATTGTGACATTAGCTTTAAAGTAAGTGTGTGGAGTGCAAACTACTTTTTTCAGCTGTACTATGGATACTGCAGGGTTGGAAACCTGTATTACGATTTACAGGAATTTACAAATCCAGTAATTTTCGGATCGCATGTTAATATAGTGTTCTTCTGCCATCATTTGTCATAGACTATATAACTTTAAACCGAGTGAGGTGGTACAATGGTTAACACACTGGACTCACATTCTGATGGACAACAGTTCAAATCCTCATTTGGCTATCCATATTTAGACATTGTTCTGTAATTTTACCAAGTGAAGACAATCAATGCGATGTAGAAAAGGATGCTGCCAGTAGTGCACAGACTTACAGAGACTTACAGCAGAAATGCACGTGCTGGCATGGTTTAAACAGAGGAACTCAGCCATACAGTTACCAGTGTACACCCAAAGGTGACAAGAACACATTGCACTGAAATAATGTGGCAGCAAGTTACTGGCACCCTTTAGTTCCCCCAAACTTTTATGAAAAGATTTATATGTCAGGAAAGTTTTTAATTTCACATGGAGCATATCAATCACAGAAATAGGAAATAAATGATGTGTCAGCATTTTTGCTGACCTATTATAAAGGACACATACATATTCTGTAGATAGGAGTAGGCCTACAAGCACTCTGTATTGGACCTTACATTAATCTAAACTGTTGTAGAGAACAGCACATGCTTATGTGGCAGAATATCTGTATAATAGCAAATAAAGGGGACAAACTGGCATGAAAGACTATTAACTCTCTCATATTTAGAGAATGGTACACTCCTCATACAAACTTCAACCTCTTGTCAGTTCTTCAGAAGTCTGTAATATTCCTTCTCAGACAAGCAACCCAAATGGAATATTTAATCTCGTATGAGCAACATAGTTGTAATGTATCTGTTCCCAAATAGCAATAACCATAAAGTTGAACATTAATCAAGGTAAGTGCATTTTAGTACAGAATAATACCAGTCTTGCTATATAATTACTACTAAGAAGAAATAATTACAAAAAATAAATTTTTACTTATCTGGTCTGCATTGCTTGCAGCTTGTTGTACAGTGGCCAGGTTTGTTATGGTAATGATTGAAGCACTTTTCTGCATTTTATTTCTTGACATTTATTTTCACCACTTTTCAAAACATAATGTAGTGTAAATACACATCAGACAGACAAAACTGAGCGTGAGAAGTTGACATAATATAAGACTTAAACAAATTTATGAATATCAACATCTGAATGATTATATATCAAGAACAAGAAATTAACTGAACCTGCAGGTGGCGTACTTTGCTACTATTTTTAACCTAGCCTCTGGCCCACTGGTATTGAAACATAAACTTAGCATCATTGACTGATTTTCTGTGAATCGTCTCACCCTCAATTTTAAAAAGACACAACATATTTAGTACTGCACATGTAGGGGCACTACACCGAAAACACATCGTGAGGGAATAATAAATAGGGTGGAAACTTTTAAATTCGCAGGTGTCTATATTGATGATAATTTAAATTGGAAAAGGCACATTTTGTAACTTTTAGAAACAACTTAATTCACCCACATTTGCACTTAGAATCATTCCAAATCTCAGAGAGAGACAAATCAGTAAGTTCACATATTCTGCATAATTTTATTCAATAATGTCATATGGAATAATGTTCTGGGATAACTCACATTTAAGAAAGAAAGTCTTTGTTTACAAAAAAAAGTGCTGCAAGAGTAATATGTGGCACTCACCCACAATCATCTTCTAGAGAGCTGTTTAAGGAATTTGGTATTCTGACTGCTGCTTCACAGTGTATTTATTTCCCCATGAAGTTTTTTGTAAATAATCAATTAAAGTTCAAAAGGAACAATAATATAAATAATTACAATACCAGAAGGAAAAATGACATTCATTACTCCTCGTTAAGGTTGTCTTTAGCACAGAAAGGAGTGCACAATGGTGCAACAAAAATTTTTATCACTTATCCAGTGATGTAAATTGTCTGACAGACAGCAAAGTTAAATTTTAAAACAAACTGAGAAAGTTTCTCCTTGACAACTCCTCTTCCATTGCAGAATTTCTATTATCGTAATGTGTAAAAGGTGGGGGGTAGGAATTAATAACTCACATATATATTCTGTTTTAAAAAATGTAAGTGTTCAGAATGTAACCACATGTACAAATGAATTTGCAATGTGAATGAAAAATGACTTGTTACACATTGTTAAGGTCTATCCTGCAAAGTGATCCATGGAACATATAACTAACTAACTACAATTTTCTGATTAAAACTTGCATTTTAACAAATATTTTAGGGAACTACAGTTATAGTATTGTAAAACCACACTTGTTCTAATTATTTTCAAAATTATAATCAGGGATCTAGAATTTGAAATTTAATTTTGTGAACAATATTTTAGAAGAAAGTTAGTCTTTTGTCTATGTAAAAATTGTATGTAATTCATTGTTTACATCATAATTTTCTGATTTTTCTTTTTTTTTGTCCAAAACATTTTAAATAATTTTTTTTATAATTTTGGACATTTCTGAATCACACATAGTATATTAATAGGTTGAAAAACCTACAGTGGTAAAGAAATGTATAGATCTTTCTCTTTGTTTCTAAGTACATCCTCAGTTCCAAAATAAACCATAAGACGACAAACCTTTATTGGTACATTCAAACAGTGGAAAACACAGGATGGAATAATGACAATATTATGGAACGATATTTGCTACTCACCATATAGCAGTGATTCTGTGTTGTAGATAGGCACAACAAACAGACGGTCAAACAAGTAAGCTTTCAGCCAAAAAGGCCTTCATCAGTATTAAAGAACAACCACAACTCACACAACCGTGGCCACAGTCTCTGGCTGAGGGTCAGTGAGATAGGGGGTAGTGGAAAAGGAGAGAAGTAAAAAGACTGTGGGAGCGTCAATGGAATAGAGGGCTTTGTAGTTCTGAAATGGAAACGGGGAAGAGACTAGATGGGTATGGACAATGCCTAACAAAGGTTGAGGCCAGGAGGATTATGGGAATGTAGGATATATTGCAGGGAGAGTTCACATGTTCGCAATTCAGTAAAGCTGGTGTTGGTTTGAAAGGCCCAAATATCATAGGCTGTGAAGCAGTCATTGAAATGAAGAATGTTGTGTTGGGCAGCTTGCTCAGCAACAGGGTGATCCAGCTGTTTCTTAGCCACATTTGTCAGTGGCCATTTATGCAGACAAACAGCTTCTTTGGTGTCAAGCGCACGTAGAATGCAGCACAGTGGCTGCAGCCTAGCTTGTACATCACATGTCTGGTTTCACAGGTAGACCTGCCCGTGATGGGATAGGTGATGCTTGTGATTGGACTGGAGTAGGTAGTGATGAGGCTATGTGGGACAGGTCTTGCATATAGGTGTATTACAGGGAAAAGAGCCATGTTGTAAGGTTGGGAGCATGGATTGTGTATGGATGGATGAGGATACTGTGTAGGTTCGATACACTGTGGAATACCATTGTGGGAGGGGTGCAAAGGATGGTGGGAGCGACACTCCTCATTTCAGGACATGACGAGAGGTAGTCAGAACCCCAGTGGAGAATGTGATTCAGTTGCTCCAGTCCTCGGTGTTACTGGGCCACAAGGGGAATGCTCCTCTGTGGCCGGACGGTGGGACTTGGGGAGGTGGTGGGTCACTATAAAGATAAGGCACAGGAGATCTATTTTTGTACAAAGTTGGGAGGGTAATTATGGTCTGTGAAGACCTCAATATATTTTGAGTGGGACTGCTCATCACTAAAAATGCAGTGGCCACAGATGGTTAAGTTCTGTGGAAGGGACTTCTTGGTATTAAATGGCTGGCAGGTGACAAAATGGAGGCATTGGTGGTGGTTGGTAGGTTTGATATGGACAGACATACTGATGTAGCCATCTTTGAGGTGGATGTCAGCATCATGGAAGGTAGCTTTTTGGGTTGAGGAGGACCAGGTGAAGTGAATGGGGGAGAAGGTATTAATGTTCTCGGGGACTGTGGATAGGGTGCCCTCACCATTGACCCAGATCACAAAAATGTCATCAGAGTATCTTAACCAAGTGAGGGGTTTGGGATTCTGAGTGGTTAGAATGGATTCCTCTAGATCGCTCATGAACGGCTTGTCACAGGACGGTGCCCTGCAGGTGCCCATAGCCATACCCCAAATTTGTGTATAGATGATGCCTTCAAAGGAGAAGTAACTGTGGGTTAGAATACATGCTGGTGTACAAAATTAAAGCAACAAACGGAAATTTTGCAAGGTTGTATTTATTTTGCCACAAAACAGGTGACAGCAATGTTGAAACAATGTAAGGAATATAGAACGCAAACAGCTGCCACGTGAATAACAGTAGATGAAAATGTTCTTTGTTTTTCCCAACTTAACAGATTTGTACACACATTCTGACAACTGGTTAATATGCTCACTATGGGTATGACCACGTCTAGCGGCAATACAGGCCTAACGATGACTGAGCATGCTGTGAATAATGTCATGAGTGTCGTGTTGAGGCAATAACACCCATTCTTCCTCCAGAGCTTCCCGCAAGTCTTGGAGAGTGATTGGTGGATGTTGACACGATGCAACCCATCTTCCTAGTGCATCCCAGACATGGTCTACAGGATTCAAATTGGGCGAGCGAGCAGGCCATACCATGTATGTAGTATCTTCCATTTTCAAGAAAACATCAATCACTCGTGCTCTATGAGGCCGAGCATTATCATCCATTAGTATGAAGTGTGGGTGCACAGCACCTTGCACCAACTGTATATGGTGCTCCAAGACCTCGTCACAATACCTGTCAGCAGTTAAACTTGTCCGATTCACCTGCACAATTTCATGAAGAATGTTCGGGGGATCAACTTAATCCCTGCCCACACCATTAGTGATCCTCCCTGAAATCGGTCTCTTTCCACAATGTTTGGGTTTTGAAAGTATGTTCCACATTTCCTTCAGATGTATTCTGCCGAGAACTACTCTCCAGACCAAATTTGGACTCATTGTGAAAATGATATTGGCCCACTGTTTGACTGTCCAGGTGGCATATTGACAGCTCCACTCTAGACGTTCCCATTTGTGAAAACGTGTCAGTGGCACACATACAGCAGATCTCCGACAATAAAGGCCACTCTGTCTTAAGTCTTCTCTACACCGCTGCCTCAATACAACATGTCCAGGGGATGCTGCGAGGACAGATTCTAGTTGCTGCACAGTAATAAGGTGGTACCATCTTGCCCTTATAGCCACATGACAGTCCGCTCTTTCGATGTCACACGTGGTCGGCCCTGGCCTGGTCTTCGTGATATAGTTTCGGTCTGTCATCGCATCCAAGAAACAACAGAACGACTCATGTTAAGCCGTCGGGCCACATGAGTTTCAGACTTCCTGCTTTAATTGTTCCTATGGCCCATAATTGCAGAGAGTGTGGTAGGCGTCTTCTCTGTGCCGTACTGCACTGTCTGTGATTGTGTACACAGCCATTATGGATGTGGGACTATCCAGCAAACATTACTTCATTTGATAGGTGTTGTGACATCATCATTGGTGTGGTTTTCCGTTGACTGAAATGCCATCTTTCGTGCAGAACACGAATCATGGACATCTGTGGACGGTTTGTATTATTATATCATGAATTAGACACAGGACAGGGAAATAGCAGTTTGTTGCTTTAATTTCTGGTCCTTGATTGAATCTGGTTGGTAGGGTTGGTGGCAAAGAAGTGTTTCCACAGGAGGAGATAAGGCTTTTAACAAGAGCTGACTGGATTTGGGAGTGGGGGCAAAGGTAAGGCCTTCGGAGAGGACTGACGCTTCTGTGGGGCTAAAGCTTTTGGAGGAAAGGTTCATGACTATTTTGAATCTGTTTTGTTGTGGATTCTATATGGAGAGGGGGAGTGAGCTTTTGAGGGTGCGAGGCAGAGTTTGTCAGCTATGAGGGGATGCAGGGAAAGTTTGAAGGTTAAGTAGAGGCAGCAGATAGTGGTGGTCCAATGTGGGAGTAGGAAGTGAAGAGGGTGGCGAGATTTTTGACGTGGTGTTTTGTAAGCTGCTCTAGTTCCTGCAGGGCAACAGTTTCATGTGTGATATTGGATCTAGAAATTTGGGATTGCATAGCAGGAGATTTTTACAGATGGGGAGGAGGTAATGCAAAGAGGTTTGGGTCTGTTTTCCATGGTTTCGCAGGACTATGTTGGTGAGAGTTAAAGACTGGCAGAATCTGGACAGGTGGAGGTCATTGTGAGAGGAGGGGTTGCGGGTGGAGATGTGTAATTTGGCTAAGGCCATTTTACCATGAGCCAAACAACAACCCAGGAACGGTGTGTGGGACTGGGTTCCAGTTAGGAATAAGGATACTTCTCTGTATTGACGCGCATGGTAGGGGCAAGGATCCATGGTGGTGCATAAAAACATGTAAAACTACCTAAATGTAGAAATACGTGCAAAAAGATTTGCAAAAATACTAAAAAACACACAGGAAAAATCATGAGAAGGACAAAACTAATGAAATCTAAAAGAGTAGGCCAATAGTGAAACGTGAAAACTGAGATTGGCCAACCGACACAATATCCTCGTCCATCCCTACACAACCCCTACTCCTTGCCTGACAGCTCATATGCCTGTAATAGACCTAGATGCCTAATCTGTCCCATACTTCCTCCCACCAACAACTACTCTAATCTGTCATGAGCATCATGTATCCCATCACAGGCAGGGGTACCTGTGAAACCAACCATGTGATCTGTAAACTGAGCAGCAACAACTGTGCTGCATTCTACAGAGGTATGACAACTAACAAGCTGTTGTCCACATGAATGGCCACTGACAAAATCTTTCCAAGAAACAGATGGAGCACCTAATTGCCGAGCACACCGCTCAACACGACATTCTTCATTGCAGTGACTGCTTCACAGCATGTACCATCAGGATCCTTCTCACAAGCATCAGCTTTTCTGAACTGCATAGATGGGAACTGTCATTGAAATACCGGGTATTTCAGAAGCGATGGTCAATATTTCACACATGGAAAGTACAGGCCAAAAGTAGCTAGAAAGCTCCAATAAACATGGGTCTACAAATCAACTGTTGTCTAGATACAACACTTTTTCTGTTGTGGTTCATCAGTGTCTAGGAACACATGACATCTTGAAATGTTAAAGTAGGTGTTCGAAACTTTGTCTATGTGTCTGAATGCAACTACGAACTTATCTCTGAAATGAATTGCGAATCCTCTCAGGCAGTCCTGGGGAATTCTGTAAATGCTGGATGGCTGCTTCAGTCCATCAGCATAATTGTTCAAGATAGTTGACCTCGGTAGCGTAGACCAGGCTTTTGGCATGACCCCATACACAGAAATTCATGTGTCTTAAATCCGGAAACCTAGGAGGCTGTGGCTGCCTACCCAGTGTTGACCATATGTCCTAGTTAGAAGCTGGTGCACTCATAATTGAAAATGTTCTGGAGCATCATCATGCATGAACCAAATGTTCAGGCATTGGTTCAGTGGGACATCATCATTTACATCTGGAGGAACAGTCCACTGAAATCACATGTACTGCCGTCTGGTTAATCTCTGTGGTTGGAAGTGCAGTCCAATTATGCGGTCTCCGAGCAGTCCTGCCCAAATGTTCAGTGAATAACACTGCTGATCTTGTGATGTGTGCGTTGCATTAGGATTGACATTGGCCCAAAGTGACGGTTATGGTAGTTAAAAATACCGTCACGAGTCAATCCAGCCTCATCCGTGAACATAATACTGCTTACAAACAGGGGATTCAGGGTACACTGTTGTTGCACTCAATGGCAGAAATTCTCTCTAGGAAGGAAGTCTGCATTGTTGAGGACTTGCACTTGCTGGAGAAGATACAGATAGGGTACTTGCCGATGTAAAATTCGCCACACACTGCTATGACTCAGGACACGCTCTTGGGTAGCAATCCTTGTTGAAGTACTCAGACATTCGTGTACAATTCCTAACACCCTTTCCTCAACATCGGTTGTTATGGATCTGGGTCGACCTTCTCTTACATGGTGTGCAAAACTTCCAGTTTCTCTAAGGCGCTGATGTAACCAGCTAAATGTGGAGAGGAAAAGCTTTTTCAAATAATCATTCAGCCTCAAGGGCAATGCCATTTGCTTTAACATATGTGAAGTATATGTCAGCACACTCTTATTGGTATTTCCTCTGTCCATGGTGCTCTCGCATTTGTAAGTGACTGTGAGGCCGATATAATACAGTGGATGGAGGAGGAAAGGGAAGTACTTGCACATGCGTAAACAAACAGTTGGTCAATTCCAAACCTAGAGACAACTGGGCAACTTTGGCCTGTAATTTCTATGTGTGAATTATTAATCATCATTTCTGACTCACACTGCATATCCTACATTCCCTTACCCTCCTGGTCTCAACCTATATTAGTCATTGTCCTTTACCCGCCTATCTCCTTCTCCATTCTTATTCCAGCATTACACAGCCCTTCATTCCACCAACACACCCTAGGTCTTTTTCTCTCCTTTTCTGCTGCCGCCCCCCCTTTCCCCTCTGTCCTCTGTCTAACTTACCAACTACATCTAGCTGCCCTACCTTCCCGTACTTCAGCCCTTCATGCTCCAACAAGCAGAACTTTACTATCCCCCACCCCTAACCTGCTACCCCTCCCCCTGCCTGCCACAACCCGCCTCCTTGCCCCACCACCCAGTTTGCTACCCCCGTCATGTGGCGCTGCTCACAGTCTAGCCTCAGCATCTAGAGACTGTGGTGGTGTGTGTGTGTGAGAGAGAGAGAGAGACAGAGACAGAGAAAGAGATTCCTATGTAGGTCTTTTTGGCCAGAAGCTTAATTGTTTGACAGTCTTTTTATTATGTCTATCTGCGACTCAGTATCTCCACTATATTGCGAACTGCTGAAAGCAAGGGGAAACTACAGCCGTAATTTTTCTCGAGGGCATGCAGCTTTACTGTATGAGCATGGAGAGCTGCATCAAACCAGTCTCAGGACTGAAGACCACAACAACAACAACATACATATGTATCGCACATAGCAGTGACCAAAGAAATGTTTTTAGTTGTTAGCAACAGGTACTAAATGAAATAATTATGTGTATTGAGTCATATGTGTATAAGTTCATATCATATATCTAAGAACAAAGTTGATGTGACTTATCAAACAAAAGTGCTGGCAGGTTGTTAGATACACAAACATACACACAAAATTCAAGCTTTCGCAATCAACGGTTTCTTCTTCAGGAAAGAGGGAAGGAGAGCAGACAATGTCTGCTTGTGTCTGTGTATGTGCGGATGGATATGTGTGTGTGTGCAAGTGTATACCTGTCCTTTTTTCCCCTTAAGGTAAGTGTTTCCGCTTCTGGGATTGAAATGACTCCTTATCCTCTCCCTTAAAACCCACGTCCTTTCATCTTTCCGTCTCCTTCCCTCTTTCCTGAAGAAGCAACCGTTGGTTGCAAAATCTTGAATTTTGTGTGTTTGTTTGTGTATCTATCAACCTCCCAGTGTTTTTGTTTGGTAAGTCACATCAACTTTGTTCTTAGATATATTTTTCCCATGTGGAATGTTTCCCTCTATTAAGTTCATATCATGTTTAATATGTGTGGTGTGTGTGCTTTGTCCCATGGAGTTCGGTAAGTAGTAACAATGTGATTTGCAGAACTGTGTGGGCTCAAGGTCACTTCATCTCTTGCGTTCTTAGGACTGAGATTTATAAGTGGTACACTCAGATCCACCCTCATTGAATTGCTGTCCATATTGAGACATATACCACCTGTTGGACTTTGACAAAAACCAGTTCTACTCTGTGAGCTGAAATACATACAAGGCAACCCAGGACTTCCTATCCTTCATGTGGTGTTATTACAGATAGAAATCATCTTCGATCAAGGAAATGATCAATGAAAACTGCCATGGAACTGTACATATCTCAGTTCAACATAACAGACTCATGGGAATGATACTGAACAGAGATTTGCCCTCCACATTGCCAGAACTTGCTCTGCATAGAAAGAAACCCCCTGCCTTTGACCAATAGTACGGAACATGAACAATGCTAAACAGAACCTGCACCAATCATGGCAAGGCATGGACACTCTTCATAGGTGGGGCAAGGCTCCAGCTTCAAAATGCGATTGTGGCACATCCAGGGAAACTGTTTGTTACGTTGTTACAGAAAGTTCCAGCAGGGCCTATCGTACTTTCAATGATTTCCTAATGGCAACAAATGACTCAATTGATTGCATTAAAAATTTAGATGCCTGCCTGTAAATAATATGTGTTATTGTTTGTATTACACTTAATGTTGTTCTTAAAAATCCACATGATACATAAATACCTTCCATATTGTGAGTTATATCAAAGATTTGGATCACCTACTTCAGTGGAGTAGTTTTGCCTTTCCCCAGATAACATTTCAAGTTCAGAAACTTGTTGTGTTAGCATATTGCATAGCATAAGCAATTTCTACAAAGATGGTATTATGTTGACATCTATCTTAACAAAAACTGGCAGACTTAAAAGAAATGTCTTACAAATAAGAAGAAACCATTTTATAAAGAAAATGGAAATTCCTGGCTAGGGCAGTAACTAAAATAAGGGAAAGGCAACTGCTCAACTATAGTTGATCAAGCATGGAGCACAAAAATACATAACATAAAATTGCATTCACACTAGCTTTCGAGCACTAGCTCTTTTCCAAGCAATAGTCACACAATCACTCACACAACCAGACACTTAAATGTGTTTTGGTGGTTGGGTGTGTGTGAATGTGTGTACTATTGCTAGAAAAAGAGCTAGTGCTTAAAAGCTATTGTGAATACTGTTTTCTGTTATGTGTTTCTGTGCTCCAGAAAACCATTTTAAAAACAATAGGAATAGTATTTAAGACACACAAAAAAGTAAAACTATTCTGATATAGAACACACCAGCATTTTTCAGATCTACTGGAGATGAATGCAGTCACCTGAAATGACATCCATCTGTTATGACTTACATTGCTTGTACCATGGTCATTGTGTAGAATGGCAGAGAACTTGGTTGAGGTACAGCAGCGAGCTACTCATCAGGGTGCAGTGAAAGTCTTTTTCTTCATAGGTCTACCTTTTCTACTTAGGCAGTCAGCATCTCAACAACGGAGTTATCATTAAGAAAGGCATTAGTATCTTAAGGTCTGTAGGGTGGTTTATGTAGAAATTGTGGAATTTTCAAGGAAGTAGACATTATCCAGAAAAGTCAGTGAAGTCTCATGAAATTAATAACACTCAAATAATTCTGAAAGACTTGGTTGATAATTTAACTGTTCAAACTGAAGTTGCAGATGATGCTGTGGTGTATCGAGAGGTTGCAACAATGAAAAATTGTACTGAAATCCAGGAGGATCTGCAGCGAATTGACGCATGGTGCAGGGAATGGCAATTGAATCTCAATGTAGACAAGTGTAATGTGCTGTGAATACATAGAAAGATAGATCCCTTATCATTTAGCTACAAAATAGCATGTCAGCAACTGGAAGCAGTTAATTCCATAAATTATCTGGGAGTACGCATTCGGAGTGATTTAAAATGGAATGATCATATTAAGTTGATCGTCGGTAAAGTAGATGCCAGACTGAGATTCATTGGAAGAATCCTAAGGAAATGCAATCCGAAAACAAAGGAAGTAGGTTTCAGTATGCTTGTTCGCCCACTGCTTGAATACTGCTCAACAGTGTGGGATCCGTACCAGATAGGGTTGATAGAAGAGATAGAGAAGATCCACCGGAGAGCAGCGCACTTCGTTACAGGATCATTTAGTAATCGCGAAAGCATTACGGAGATGATAGATAAACTCCAGTGGAAGACTCTGCAGGAGAGACGCTCAGTAGCTCGGTACGGGCTTTTGTTAAAGTTTCGAGAACATACCTTCACCGAAGAGTCAAGCAGTATATTGCTCCCTCCTACATATATCTCGCGAAGAGACCATGAGGATAAAATCAGAGAGATTAGAGCCCACACAGAAGCATACCGACAATCCTATCCACGAACAATACGAGACTGGAATAGAAGGGAGAACCGATAGAGGTACTCAGGGTACCCTCCGCCACACACCGTCAGGTGGCTAGCAGAGTATGGATGTAGATGTAGAAATTTACTGAGTCATCCTGTTGCAGATCACTGTACGAAAATTTGCTTTGGCAAACAGCTGATTATGGAGTTGGGGTGTAACAGAACTGAAGTTATGCATTGCATCATTACAGTGTGTGTCGCCATTTCACTCACAGATCTTGGGAGTAATTATTATTGCTTATAAGTTCTCTGGCTGCTAGGTCTGTTTTCCATTTACTGATTGTGAATACTATGCATGTTTCAGAACTTATCGTATGGCTGTGATTTGTAATTTTTTTTCTGTAATACAAAATCAAACAATAAATGAATAAATAATTTGCTTTGTTGATCGTCACTGGATATTCAGAGAGGTTTTTATTTTGTGTGTGTGTGAGAGAGAGAGAGAGAGAGAGAGAGAGAGAGTTTTTCCTGAATTAAAGGTAGCATATAACTAAAAAGAGATAGATGAGTGAGCCAAGATCAGATATAATTGTCATGTTGAAGTATGTCCATGCTTTACTGCTGTGATTTTTATTATGTTAGGGGGTTTCATAAAGTACCAGGTGACTATAATTAAACTTCCCTATTTAATATGAGTATGAAACTTGGTAGCATTAATACCCAAAGTATGGGATGTATGATTTACATTCATCACGGCGCCACCATCCAATTCCAATTATGGCCACCAGGTGCTATGATCAGTCATAGTGATTCAAAGTCTCACACACCTGACCAGTTGCAGTGCACTTGTTGATGTGTCAACACGAGATTGGACAAAAGGAGCAGGACATTGTTGGTGAAGCTCTATTATCAAAACAACAGTATTGCTGCAGCTGCACTTCAAGAATATCACCAGCTGAAAGGATTACGAAAGGGTCCTCTTTCTCCACCTGCTGTGCAAAGCTTAATGAAGTAGTTCGAATCAACTGGATAACTGGGTGTCGCTCTGAGAAGAGGCCAGTGACCAGTTGCACCACAGGAGGTTGCTGAAATCACTGTTGCTATGGCAGACAACACTGCGTGCAATTCCCTGTCATCAGTCAGTATGCGTGCAGTGTCACAACTGTTGAATATTCTGTGGTCCACTGCATTGATTGTCCTATTGGCGATGTAATTAACCAATTTGCCAGGAAGAATAGGTGCATAGAATTCATCATTTAAGGAAGAGAACCACAGTTGTAACTTTTTTATACCATAAGATTGCAGTGCCTTGTATGTGTGTATAATCAGTTTAAATAAAACTTTCCTGAACTTTGGATGTGACTTAATTATTTTTTATTACGGTGAAAGTAAAGGTAGCTCAAGATATCTGTAGCACCCCCTCCTTGACGTTTTTCTGTATCTGCCACTGAGTCGGCATACCTATGGACATGCTTTGATGCAATCCTGCACTTTCAGACTCTTCTGGACACTGATGGATGCCATGTTGAGCCCCTTTTGTAGCAGTAATGGTATCAGTATGTAATGGTATTATGTACCATAGCAGCACATTAAAAGTGTTTCAATTGAATTGATTCTGCATTTTTTTCTCTTCCCCATGTCCTTGACATTAATGCTACCAAATCTGGTACTCGTACAGTAATTAGTTTCCATGCTATAATGTCTTAAATTGGAAAAGATTAATTATAACCACTCGATAGTTAATTGGCCTACAGTTAATGGCAGGTGCTTTTATAGTGCAAAATGTGGTGTTCTATCTCTACTACCTGTCAGTATATTTTTGAAGGAAGCACCTTTATTGCTGATTACAGAGCAAATAGGTCATCAGCCTATTCGTGGAGTGTAAACCATTTTGGAGAAACACCTTTTTTTTATTTTATTGGCCTATGATGTAAAACAGTTTCTATTATGTGCAACAATTTCTCTGAGAACTTCAATCTGGCACTCCATTAATTCCAATGCTACACACTGCATGGATGTTAATTTTGAAAATTTGCTGGAAAAATTTATGATAAATGATTTTTTAAAGTGCTGTTTCTGTAACACTTCAAGGTGTTAGAAATAGTAATTGTTGATTCCCTCCAGAGCTTGTTTCTTTGTAATTTATATACAGAGTAGGAACTGAACAGAGTTAAAACACAGAAACAGTAGAAATTCCTAAATTTGAAGAAGATTGTAAAGCATTTCTTCAGAAATTTGTCCATAAAATATGCCTGTGACTTTCATCTTACCTACTGACAAAAGTTGTAAGTAATCCTAATCCCAGCGAGATTGAAATTAACCTTCATTTGACCGAGCAACTACTGAAGACTGTTTTCAGTACCTCTGGAATGTAATTACATTTATGGTTTCATAGTTGATGGTATGAGAATACACCATAAAAATTGTTTAATCATCTATCTCTGAGTGTAGTGTCATTAGATAACAGGAGAGACAGATAGAAATTAGCTACCACTTGTTACCAAGCTCATGACTGAAATCACATGTAGTTTGAATTTACTCACTGGTTTTGATAATGATATTAAAATATATTTTCTGGAAAACATTTGTTAGGAAATGTTACAACTGAATTTTATTTCTCAGAAAAAAGTTCCTCAGCTTAATATTCATTGTGGTTTCAATCATAGCTAAACTCAGTTTAGTCATATCATGTATCAGCTCTAAAGTTTTGTTCGCAGTCTTGGGTAGAATTTACTCGTCCTAAAAATAAAAAAAAATAAAAAAAAAAAAAAAAACAGTCTAGGAAAATTTGGAAATGAAACCTGCAAATCATAGAGAAATCTTTAGATTGGTTAAAATTTGTTATCTCCAGTATATCTTCATTTCAATAGATGCACGACACTTTCATATCCATTATAACAATACACTTCATTGCACATGTACAGTCAACACAGATAAAGAATATGTAATGACTGAAAAGCTAGATATTGATTGACAGCCGAGCAGTTACAAGCAGTAACAAAACCAAATCTCAAGAGTGTCTCAGTCTTAACTGCATCCAAAGGCAGGTAGTCTGTCAGCCCCAAGGTAATCCAGTCCAGTAATGTGCTTGCACACAGAAAAGATATCAAATATTAGCAGCTTGATTCTCTTACTGCAATAGCTGCCAGTAGTTGATAGTACCCTCAGGTGGTTGGATTACACACCACTGCAGGCATATTTAATATAATTTACATCTCAGAATAACAGTGGAATGTAATAAAAAAATTTAAAAAATGTTCATTGAATTACAGCTAAAAAAATATAAACTCTTATCAGCAAAATTTTAGATGCAGGATTAGAGATCCAACAGAAATATAAGACTTTTGACCCGCTTCTTGCTGCCACCCAAAACAGAGGACAAATCTCCATCCAAACCAAATGTCAGCATGAGATGTATCTACACCTGTACCCCATAAGCACCACAGACAGGTGGTTTTTCTCATGGGAGAAAGAATCCATGTGAGTTTGTCAAGGGACATGACCTGGTGTTGAGGCATGATAGATGCACTTTGTCTTGCTCAACTGAGTGAAACAAAGTTCCCCATGGGGTGTCAGTTAGCTTCACTGATCGCAACATAATGGCCCCACTTGCAGTCCACATTATCCTACATTGTAATTGTGAGTTTATGGTGTCCTGGTGTTCACACGTTCTTAATCCTTACATGCCCAGCAGAAAACCACCTGACTACCCCTTTTTCTAAATGAAAAGGAGGACACCTAAACATCCTTGATTTGGTTTTATTTGAGCAGCAGTCAGAAAATTTGTGCATGCAAGGAATTCCAGGTTCTGTGCTGTCTCATCTGCTCCACTGCCCTCAAACTTACGTGCATCTTAAAATTATAGATTGTAAATTCTGTAGGTAAGTGCATTTGGCAGCTAACAGTATGCTCGTGTTAAGAACCATCAACATATACAATTATTAGGTAATAATGATTACTTAAAATCTCGGTAGAGAGTTCCAAAAACATATTCAGGAATATTTGTCACCCTATACTCATGTAACAGTAACAAAAGTTGCATCTCTTCAACAGCAGTGGTAGTAAAAGATTCTGCACTTCCTAAAGAAATGCAGTTGACCCGTATCCAGTGCCAATGCCTGGGTTGCATGGACCCCCAGTGACCTAGCTGCTCTCATGGACTACTTGCCTGAAAATTGTTCCATTACAGTTTGAGTAATGAAATGGAAGCCTGGTGAGTGAGAAACAAAGAGGATACAGTTTGCTCGATGTGCCATAAGAGGACACCGACTGATTATTCATGGTGTTTCATTGGCCTAAGCACATAGGCTCGAAACAGGGCTGCTTTTAAAAACTCCTGTGACAGTCTGATCCCCTCATAGTAAATAGTGTTGATTGACTATTTATTGTAATACCTATCCATTATTGTATGGTAGCATGTGAATGTGAAGCAAGTCTAAACAACAAATTTGTTATTGTGTATGTTATTAACAGTCACATACAGAGGTTAAAAATACAAATTAACAATCAATAAATACTCGTGAATGAGATTTTCACTCTGCAGCGGAGTGTGCACTGATATGAAACTTCCTGGCAAATTAAAACTATGTGCTGAACCAAGACTCAAACTCAGGAACTTTGCCTTTTGTGGGCAAGTGCTCTGCCATCTGAGCTACCCAAGCACGACTCACGACCCATCCTCACAGCTTCAATTCTGCCAGTACCTCGTCTCCTACCTTCCAAACTTTGCAGAAGCTCTTCTGCGAACCTTGCAGAAGTAGCATTCCTGGAAGAAAGGATATTGTGGAAAGATGGCTTAGCCACAGCCTGAGCGATGTTTCCAGAATGAGATTTTCACTCTGCTGTGGAGTGTGTGTTGCTATGAAACTTCCTGGCAGATTAAAATTGTGTGATGGACCGAGTTCAAGTCTCGGTCCAACACACAGTTTTAATCTGCCAGGAAGTTTCAGTCAATAAATACTAATTAACCATCACACACAGAGGTTAGAAATTCAAATTTCAAATACTGTCTAAATACAAAGTTCGATTTATAAAGTCCAAAGACCGTTCCAGTGACTTACAGATCATAAACTCTGTGATTTGTTAGGTGTAATTAAAGGAGCAAACGACATTAAAATTAAAAAAATATGAATATATGGGAAACAGTTTTATGTGAGACTGAAAAAAATTCATCTAAAGAATAGAAACTTTTCAAGCAAGTACTCCTATAGCTTACTTTTAAATAAACAGTAATTACCTCTTGGGGACTTAATATTTCTGAGATATGAATTCAAGACTTTTGTGTTAGTCCTAATCCAGCCTTGTAGAATTGCAGCAAACCTACTCAGGTCGCCTTCCAGTGTCTGTGGTTGAAGCGATATAAGGTTGGTTGGTTATGTCACAGGCAAGAGCACCCACCATACCCGGGGGGGAAAGGGGGGGGGGCACCCCCACCTAGCTCTTAGGAACAGGATAAACTATTGTGTAGTCAGGTATTTATCTTTCGTGAAAATGTTTTACAAGTCAGTATTGCGCAGGTTTTTAACAGGGATGGAACTTTTTTACAGCTACCTACAAGTCGCCATTTGTCTTCCAAAAATTAAAAATATCCCATTCTGCCAGGTCTAGGGTCCCCCTACAAACTATCATATGATCACATTAGTCATAGGTGAAGCGAAGTTGTTGATTCATCATCTAAAATTAAGCTCAGGCGCATGACTGAATTTTCCAGGGGCAGATGTGGACTCTGACCACAAAAGGTTATGAACTGTAGATTAAAACTGAAGAAACTCCAAAAAGGTGGGAATTTAAGGAGATGGGACCTGGACAAGCTGAAAGAACCAGAGGTTGTAGGGAGTTTCAGGGAGAGCATAAGGGAACAATTGACAGGAATGGGGGAAAGAAATACAGTAGATGAAGAATGGGTAGCTCTGAGGGATGAAGTAGTGAAGGCAGCAGAGGATCAAGTAGGTAAAAAGACAAGGGCTAGTAGAAATCCTTGGGTAACAGAAGAAATATTGAATTTAATTGATGAAAGGAGAAAATATAAAAATGCAATAAATGAAGCAGGCAAAAAGGTATACAGATGTCTCAACAGGAAGTGCAAAATGGCTAAGCAGGGATGGCTAGAGGACAAATGTAAGGATGTAGAGGCTTATCTCACTAGGGGTACGATTGATACTGCTTACAGGAAAATTAAAGAGACCTTTGGAGAAAAGAGAACCACTTGCATGAATATCAAGAGATTTGATGGAAACCCAGTTCTAAGCAAAGGAGACAAATGCTGTCTGGAGGAGTGTGCAGGGAATGCTAACAGATGAGGTGTCAGGAAGTTGTGGGGCAGGGAGTTGGGGAAAAAAAGGAGGGGAGCAGGGAAAGATGGGCAGGTGTGCTGGCAGAGGGCTGCAAACAAAGAGAGTGGAAGGTAAGAATAGGGAGGAGATGATGGGATGGAGCGGAGGGGGTGGAAACTGATGGGTGTAGTGTGTGGAGCAGTATGTTACCGTATGTTGAGGCTGGGAAAATTACGGGAACAGAGAATGTGTTGTAAGGATAACTCTCATCTGTGCAGTTCAGAAAAGCTGGTAGCGGAGGGGAGGGTCCATATGGCTCGGATATTGAAGCCGCCATTGAAATCAAGTATGTAATGTTCAGTGTCATGTTGTGCCACTGGGAGGACTACTTTGCTCTGGACCACAGGTTGGCAGTGGCCTTTTATCCTGGTGGACAGCTGGTTGGTAGTCATACCAATATAAAAAGCTGTGCAATGATTGCAGCAGAGCTGGTAAATGACATGACTGCTTTCACAGGTTGTCCTTGATGGAGTAGGATAAACTTATGATAGGAGTGGAATAGGAATTGCTGGGTGGGTGGACCAGACAAGTCTTGCGCCTGAGTCTTCCACAGGGATATGATCCTTGTGACAAGGTATTGGGATTGGGAATGGCATAGTGATGGACTAGGATATTGTGGATGTAGGGTGGGTGACAGAACCAACTTTATGAGGGGTGTGAAGGATCTCAGGTAGGATATACCTCATTTCAGGGCTTCGATTACTGATCATCATGCCATGAAATGAGAGACATCCTACCCAAGATCTTTCCCACCCTCCTAAAGTGGTGCTCCACTGTCCACCCAAGCTCCAGAACATCCTAGTCCACTCCTATATCACTTCTAATCCCAACCACTTTCCACAAGGATCATATCCCCATGGAAGACCCAGGTACAAGAGCTGCCCAATCCACTGACCTGGCACTCCCTATTCCAGTCCAGTCACAGATTTATTCTTACCCATCAGGGACTAGACAACATGTGAAACCAGCCATGTCTTTTACCAGCTGTGCTGCAATCATTGCACAGCATTTTATATTAGTATGAATACCAAGCAGCTGCCACCAGGATGAACGGCCACTGCCAAACTGTGGCCAAGAGCAAAGTAGACAATCCTGTGGCATAGCATGTGCCTGAACATAGTGTGCTTGATTTTAATGGCTGCTTCACTACCCATGCCATATGGATCCTTCCATCCACCACCAGCTTTTCTGAACTGCGCACATGCTAGCTATCCTTACAACACATTCTCCACTTCCGTAACTGTCCTGACCTCACCATATGGTAAATACTGTCCCCACACCCTCCACCCAACAGTTTCCACCCCTCTATCCTATCATCTCCTCCCCATTCTCGTCTCCCACCATTTTTGTTTGTCACCCTCTGACAATGCACCTGCCCATCTTTCCCCTCTCCTCTTCTTTTTTGGACCCTTTTTCCACCTCCCTGCCTCACAACCTCCTGACACTAGCCTGTTGGCATCCTGATCCCTGCACACAACCATCAGACAGCATTCGTCTCTCCCCCGCCTGTACACTACTGTCCCTTTTCCATCCCCACCTGCTCCAGATTGCTGCTTGCATCCCATGTGATGGTTGCATTCAGGCTTGAGCTGCTGGAGTTGGGAGTCGTCTGTGCATGAGGTGTGCTTGCTTGTGTATATGAATGGGTGAAGGCTGTGGCCGAAAGCTTTACATAAGTGTCTTTTAATTTTGCCTGTCTATCTTCTCTATGGTAAGTAGCAGTCTATCTTTTGCTAGATTGTTGGTATTCCTACTGGAGTTTCTATTGTTTTATTATGTTTCAGTGATGGATTCTCTTATGTTAATGTATATTTTGGTTTGTTCCACATCCCTAACAGTTTTCTTCTTTGATGGGATCCAAATAACACGATGAATGAAAGAATCTTTTCAAAAACTGTGCCATAATACTTTAAGCAGATTTTTTTTCAGTCAGGGGGCACTGAACTGAGACAGGGTAACCTTTTTCAAGTATCTCAGCAGAAGTGAATTGATGAAATTTATCTGTTGTTTTATACTTTATTGATTACAGCCGTATTTAAGGCTGTGGGATACATGTTTTCTCTAGCTATTGTTAACACAATAGGTAAGAGTTCTCTCCCCTTTTAAGCACCTCTCACTAATTATGTTAAGCATTGTTTTGCATCTAGAAATAGCCATAAAAAGCCTATATTATTAACAATCCCTATAAGTCATTTGATTATCTAAATGCAAAAATTTAAGCCTCCTGTTTGCCATATGACACGTTCATTGTAACAAAGTAGGATTGAGGTACTGGTAGGGGGGTTGGGTTGTTTGGTGGAAGAGACCAAACAGCGAGGTCATTGGTCTCATCGGATTAGGGAAGGACGGGGAAGGAAGTCGGCCGTGCCCTTTCAAAGGAACCATCCCGACATTTGCCTGGAGCGATTTAGGGAAATCACGGGAAACCTAAATTAGGATGGCCGGGCATGGGATTGAACCGTCATCCTCCTGAATGCGAGTCCAGTGTGCTAACCACTGTGCGGTAGAACTGAGTCTGTCAAGTTGGACTGTGAGGTGTGTCTGGATAGCACAGTCAAAAAGGGCCTTGTCCCCAAAGGGAAGTTTCCAGGTTCAAGTCTCACTTTGTAACAGTTTTAATGTGCTAGGAATTTTTGTGTGTCTGTTATAACAAATTTAACTTACTCTTATCCTTTGATAAGTAGTAATATGGATATCTAGGTGTTAAGCTCGCAGCCGTTTAATAAATGTAGCTGAAGAATTATCAGTACTTTAAAGTTTTTGTTAATGAAACTGTGTGCCGGACCGAGACTCAAACTTGGGACCTTTGCCTTTCGTGGGCAAGTGCTCTACCAACTGAGCTACCCAAGCACGTCACACACCCCGTCCTAACAGCTTTACTTCTGCCAGTACCTCGTCTCCTACTTTCCAAACATTTGTTTATTTTTTTGTTACTACCAAAAGTGGTATATTTCCTGCTTGTTTTACTATGTAAAATTTAGCCATAGCAAACACAAGTAATTTATAGCTCTCTGACTCTAGTTGATTATTAATACAGTTTTTAACAGCCACTTCTCTTTGTTAGTGTATAACTTGACCTAGTCCATATCTCTGAAAATTCTACTTCACTGTGATATTTGCCGAATACGGTAGTAGCCTGCAAGCAGTGTGGATAACAAAAAGACATCAAAAATGTGGAAGAGATTAAGTTGATAAGTACGGACTGATTACATTGTTACCTGACTCTAAAAACACATTTGAAAAGGCAATGTACACTAATTACTTCTCTGAGTACAACTAATTAATAGATTTGAAATTTAGTCTCATCGTTTGATCAGGCATTATATTCCTTTTGGTCTGGAATATTAAAAGGTACAATTATAAAGAGAAATTGTAGCTGTTGATTGATTATTTCATTGGTCTTAGTCATCAGTTTTGTACATAGATACAAATTGATACTGGACAAGTCAGTTATTATGAGGTGGTGAGATGAGACAACGTGAATGAATGTGGTGATTATAAATTGTATATGTGTTACAATATACACTGATCAGCCAGAAAATTATGACCACCAACCTCCTATCAATAGAAACCTGTCCAGGCGATAGCAGTGTCACCTGGCGAGGGATGACTGCTAGTCAGACACATGCACAATGCATGTAGTACAGTGTGTGTGCTGTCCATGTGTAGAATGGGTATGTCCATGTGTAGAATGGGCAAGGCGTGCGATCCATCTCAGTTTGACCGAGGGCAGCTTGTGATGGCCTGGATGCTTGGCACAAGCATTTTGGAAACTGCACTACTTGTCAAGTGTTCAAGGAGTGCTATGGTGAGTGTCTTCAACTCATGGCGAAACCAAAGTGAAACCACATCCAGACTCATAATTGTGCCGGAATTAACACCAGGCTTTAATATTAGACAGAGTACAAATGTGTCTGAACACACAGAGCACTGAACACTCCTAACAATGGGCTTCTGCAGCCGATGATCCATGCATGTGCCAATGTTAACACCACGATATCGGCAACTACAAATGAGCACATGACCATTGGCACTGAATGTTGGTGTCATGGCAGAGCACTGCATGATCCAATGAATCCTGATACCTGCTTCATCATGGCTGAGTGCAAATCCATTGTCTTCCAGGGGAAGATCTCATTGAAACTTGTACTGAGGGATGGAGACAAGCCGGCAGTGGCTCCATTGAACTCTGGGGAACATTCACATGAGCATCCATGGGTCCAGTGGA
Organism: Schistocerca gregaria; assembly: GCF_023897955.1. NCBI lineage: Eukaryota > Metazoa > Arthropoda > Insecta > Orthoptera > Acrididae > Schistocerca > Schistocerca gregaria. Next base: position 759,352,678 of record NC_064923.1, read on the forward strand.
GCTCGTGCAAGGTACCATAATGGCCAAGGAGTACAGTGCAATGGTTGCAGATAACATACACCACTTCAGGACAATCATGTTTCTCAATGGCAATGGCATTTTTCAGCAAGATAATGAGCCATGTCACAAGGACAGGAGTGTGATGGAGTGGTTTGCAAAACACAGTGGTGAGTTTCAGTTGTGCTGGGCCCCCCAACTCGCCAGATGTGAACCCAATTTAATGCATTTGGGACGATATTGAACGTGGCTTTAGAGCTCATCGCTGTCCTCCATGGAATTTACAGAAATTAGATGACTTGTGTGTGCAGATGTGGTGCATATTCCCTCCAGCTTCCTACCAAGGCGTCATTGCTTTCATGTCACAATGCATTGCCACTGTTATCTGTGCTGAAGGTGGACATCCTGACTATTAGGTAGGTGGTCATAATGTTCCAGTGGAGTAGTGAACAAAAGTTTATATGCATAAAAGCTGTAAGCAAATACTTACATATGGATAGCTATACTTATATTCTTCTTAAGAACTTATAATAGTTATTCTAGTTAAAAAAGCAAAAAGATTTTTATGATTCTTATGGTATTGTGTAGATCATAGTTTACATCATATCTTCTTCTGTACAAAAGAAACAAAGTTACACTAAATCACAATACTCTTCTTATGATTTAGCAATAATTAATCTTTTTAATTAAAAAATCAAAGTGATGTTTACAGTTTTTGCAGCATCTCCATGAGCATAGTTTGCAACTTCTGATTTAGACACAAATTTAAAGATTAGAAGATTTTTACAATTTTCTTGATGTACATCAATACTGGTTATGTTACTGGTTGAAGTATTGTGGAGGAACTCATCCACATTTGTAGAAGCAGCTAGTTTCACTAGCTGCTATACAGTCTAGGATGTATAGGTTCATCAACACTATAATACAGTTTATTTAAAAGATACATTTTAAGAGACAGTTTAAAATTCCTTAATTTTTTGTGTCCTAATGTGTTGTTGTAACTTGTATGGTTTTTTGCTTGCTAGTAGAGGCACATCTTGCCTAAATTTTGTTTTTGCATATTCACTATGCAGTCTTATTTTTCTGTCATGTATTATACTTATGAAATGTTTCAGTTTTATAGAATAGTTTGTCTTTAGTGTCCATTATTTTCATAGCTTCCAGAATACAGAAACAAGATAGTGGCAAATTTACACTTTCTTAAATAATGGCTTGCATGAACTTCAAGTAGTTACATTTCCTATGGTCCCTACAATTCTTTTTTGAGCAATGAAGTAATTTCTGCTGGTAGGTGAGTGGAGCTGAAACTTTATACCATATTTCAACAATGATCCATGTGTGCATAATATATATTTTTTATCATTTGTTGTGTCATGCAACCAGAAAGAATTTTTGTTCAATAGTAGGTGATACTTAATTTCTTATTGTTGAAGCTTACGTGCTTGTCCCACTTTAGGTTTTCTTGGATCCATAGTCCAAGAAATTTAGTGCTATTTACAGTTTCTAATTGTTCACCAGAAAGCATTATGGTATGGCTTAAAGGCTGTATTCCTTGGGCTGTGGGGAAATGCATGTTGTTTTTGTTGTTGTCCTCAGTCCGAAGATTGGTTTGATGCAGCTTTCCATGCTACTCTACCCTGTGAAAGCCCCTTCAACTCCAAATAATGACTGCAACCTACATCCTTAGGTGTCTATTTAATGTATTCATCCCTTGGTCTCCATCTATGATGCTGACCCCACACACTTCCCTCCAATACAAAACTGGTGATCCCTTGGTGTCCCAGTATGTGTCCTATCAACGGATCCATCCTTCTAGTCAGATTTTGCCACAAACTTCTTTTCTCCCCAATTCTATTCAGTACCTCCTCAGTTGTTATGTGATCTACCCATCTAATCTTCAGCATTCTTCTGTAGCCCCACATTTCAAAAGCTTGTATTCTTTTCTTATGTAAACTGTTTATTCATTATTCTTGTTTTGCTTTTGATGATGTTCGTCTCATACCCACCTTTCAAGACAACATTCTGTTCAACTGTTCTTACAGGTCCTACGCTGAATGTGACAGAATTACAATGTCATCGGCAAACCTCAAAGTTTTTATTTCTTCTCTCTGAACTTTAACTCCCACTCCAGATTTTTCTTTGGTTTCCTTTACTGCTGGCTCAATGTTCACATTTAACAACATTGGGGATAAGCTACAACACTGTCTCACTCCCTTCTCAATCACTGCTCCTTTTCATGCTGCTTGAGTGTTAAAACTGCCATCTGGTTTCTGTACAAGTTGTAAATAGTCTTTTGATCCCTGTATTTTACCCCTGCTACTTTCAAAATTTCAAAGAGAGTATTCCAGTCAATGTTGTCAAAAGCTTTCTCCAAGTCTACAAATGCTATCAATGTAGGTTTGCCTTTCCGTAATGTATCTTCTAAGATAAGTCATAGAGTCAGTACTGCCTTATGTGTTCCCACATTTCTTCGGAATCCAAACTGATCTTTCCCAAGGTCAGCTTCTACCAGTTTCTCCATTCGTCTCTAAAGAATTCATGATAGTATTTTGCAACCACTGTATTAAACTGATAGTTTGATAATATTCACACCTGTCAGCACCTGCTTTCTTTGGAATTGGAATTACTACACTCTTCTTGAAGTCTGAGGGTATTTCACATGTCTCATATATCTTACACAGTAAAGGGAAGAGTTCTGTCATGGTTGGCTCTCGGAAGGCTATCAATAGGTCTGATGGAATGTCGTTTACTCCCAGCACCTTGTTTCAATTTAGGTCTTTCAGTGCTCTGTCAAATTCTTCTCACAGTGTCATATTCATCTGCATCCTCCTCCATTTCCATAATATTGCCTGCAAGTTCATCTCCCTTGTACAGGCACTCTATATACTCCTTCCACCTTTCAGCTTTCCCTTCTTTGCTTTGGACGGTTTTCCATCTGAGCTCTTGGTATTCATACTGTTGCCTCTCTCTTCTCCAAAAGCCTCTTTAATTGTCTTGTAGGCAGTATCCATCTTTCCCCTCATGATAATATGCTCCTGCTTAGTCATTTTGCACATCCTGTCAGTCTCATTTTTAGACATTTGTATTCGCTCTTGCCTGTTTCATTTGCTACATTTTTATATTTTCTGCTTTCATCTCCTGTGTTGGCTAAGAATTTCTACTAGGCCTTGTTTTTTCACCCATTTGATCCTCTGCTGCCTCCACTATCTCCTCTCTGAAATCTATACACTGTTCTTCTACTGTATGCCTTTCCCCAGTTCTAGTCAGTCATTGCCCAATGCTCCCTCTGAAATTCTCAAAGACCTCCAGTTCTTTCAATTTATTTAGGTCCCACCTCCTTAATTTCTTACTTTTTCACAGTGTCTTTAGTTTTAATCTACAGTTCATAGCCAATAAATTATTGTCAGAGTCCACATCTACCACTGGAAATTTGTTACAATTTAAAACCTGGTTTTGAAATCTCTGTCTTACCATTATATAGTCAGTTTGAAAACTTCCAGTGTCTCCATGTCTCTTCCACATGCATAACCTTCTTTAGTGATTCTTAAGCTATGTGTTAGCAATGAATAAATTATGCCCTTTTCAAAATTTTGACAGACGGCTTCCTCTTTCATTCCTTTCCCCCAGTCCATATTCATCTCCAATTTTTCCTTCTCTTCCTTTTCCTACTGTCGAATTCCAGTCTCCCTTCACAATTAAATTTTTGTCTCCCTTAACTACCTGAATACTTGCTTTTATCTCCTGATACATTTCTTCAATCTCTTCATCATCTGCAGAACTAGTTGACATATAAACTTGTACTATTGTGCTGGTTATGGGCTTCATGTCAGTCTTGGATAATGCTTTCACTATACTGGTCGTAGTAGCTTAACCGGATTCCTATTATTCATTATTAAATATGCTCTTTCATTACCCATACTTGTATTGTATTTATAACACTGAATTCATGCGACCAGAAGTCCTGCTCCTGCTGCCACCAAATTTCACTAATTCTCACTATATCTAGCTTCAACCTATCCATTTCCCTTTTTAAATTTTCTAATCTACCTGCCCAATTAAGGAATCGAACATTCCACACTCCGATACGTAAAATGCCAGTTTTGTTTTTCCTGATGACAGCGTCCTCCTGAGTAGTCCCTGCCAGGAGATCCAAAAGGGGAGATTATTTTACCCAATAGGATGTCATCCTCATTTTACTATACAGTAGAGTTGCATATCCTTGGGAAAAGTTGCAGCTGTAGTTTTCCTTTGCTTTCAGCCATTCGTAATTCCAGCATAGCAAGGCTATTTTGATCGATGTTACAAGGCCAGATAAATCATACAGACTGTTGCACCCGCAACTACTGAAAAGGAACAATTTGTTTGTATGCCCTTTCAACAGATACACCTGCGATGCAGTTTGACGTATGGTATGGCTATCTGTATTGCTGAGGCATGTAAGCCACCCCACCAACGGCAAGGTCCATGGTTCGTGGAGTGGAAGCAAATGCTTAGTTACTGTCATTTCTGGGTTAATGATAAGACTGTTTCTGGAAAATCAGTCAGCAATGTGTGACATGCACACTTTTATTTTATTCTCCAGTTCATCTACAGCCTTCCCTTTTATCAGAATGTTTGTGTCATCTGCAAATTTCATATATGTTTGGGAAGACTGTAAGTCAGTTATAAACAGCAGGAACAAGATTGGGCATAGAATAGAACTTTGGGGCACACCAATTTAACATTCTGTTTCTCTGATTTGTGCCCATGCATATTTTCTGCTTCTTGATAGTTAAGTTTTGCTATTTGCTGTCTATTCCGCAAGTATGATTGTATCAATTTGTTTCCCGGTCCCCTGACATGTACATGTTCTAATTTTAAGAGCAGCAGTTTATGGTTTATGACACCAAAAACTTTTGTGAGGGCCAAAAATATAACTGATATATCCTGTTAATGATGTACTAAGGTCAGGACTTCATTTACAAAATCAAAGATGGCACATTCTGTGGAGCTTCATTTCTGGAAACCATGTTGTGATTTTGATAAGAGGTTATTTTCTTTTATAAAATGAACCAGTCTTTTATAAAAAAAAAAAATTCTAATATTTTACATAAAAGCAGACAGTAGAGAAATTGGTTCATAATTGTTTTACGTCTGTTCTTTGAACCTTGGAAACAAATCCCTACTTTGACTATTTTCTGTTTTTCAGGAAAGACCCCATTAGCTAGTCAGGAATTACAAACATCTGCAAAGGGCTTTGCTATTACTGCTGCCCATTTCTTTAAAATGGTTCTGGGGGTGTTATCAATGCCAGATGAGAATTTTGATTTGGTTATCATCTGTGTCTTTAGGGCTTGACTACACAGATTGTGTCTTGTTAAAAAGATAAAATAATTATAGAAGTAAGAGTCAATTAGTAACTTGGTTTCACAGTCATATTTAACTAGTAATGCCAAAACAAGAAATGAATCTGTATCTGATTGGCATATGTGGTTAGTACCTCAGGGATGTACAACTAGATTCACTTATTTTCCTTATATATACTAATTCCTTATATCTTTAGTTGTGATGGTAAATGTGTAATAGTTACATTTTCAGGTCTAAAATTGAATAATATAGCAAATAATGTTTGAAAAGGGAGCTACTCGTATTTCATAGCTTTTCAGCTGACTTTTGGTAGTTGTACAATACAACAAACACTGTTCCATATTCACAGATATTCTGCTCTTATAAAGCAGTGGCACATTTAGCTTGTAGGTCACTTCAACTTTGTGATACTGAGAATATGTAAGAAGTGCTTAGAAAACACATTTTCAGGACCTGATCTTTATGATCAGAATGTTGTCAACAGATGGCACCAGAAAACTTGTTTGCTTTAAATACAGATTTTCATTCCTTGATATCATGAGGGATAATATATTTGGGCAACTCAGTTTAAAGATAAGGTATATTTTTAACCCAGAACCATAAACCTTGTTAAATTATGAACATCTCATAAGCCTCCATTTAACAATCAGAGGTTTTTTACATTGGCATTGCAGACTATCTATTATTCATTTACAGCATTTTTAATTGTCATTGTGAACTTGGTTAAACAGCAGGATTCATTCAGATAATCCACAAGAGAAAAAATCTTGGAAGTTAGATAGTCAGGAGAGTTTGATTACTTCATCCTGGTGCTCTTCAACCAAGCACATACACTGCAGACTGTGACACATTGCATTGTCCTGCTGGTAGGATGCCATTGTGCCAATGAAAAACAAATTGCATGTAGGGGCGAACATTGTTCCCAGGGGCCTATTGTGACTTCCAGAACGATGACAGTGCCCAGGGAATGCCATGGAAATATACCCCAGACCATAATGCTCCCTCCTCTGGCTAAGACCCTCTCAACAATTGTTGCAGGGTGTTTGCTTTTAGACATTACACACCATACATGCCACAGTAGCACTTGCAGCCTACATCCTCAATTATTTTCTGGATGTACTCCAATCTCTGTCTTCCTCTACAGGTTTTGCCCTCTAGTACCATGGAAGTCATTCCCTCAAGTCTTAACAGATGTCTTGTCATCCTGTCCCTTCTCCTTATCAGTGTTGCCCACATGTTCTTTTCCTCTCTGATTCTGTGCAGAACCTCCTCATTCCACCTAAATTTCAACTTTCGTTTGTAGCATCACATCTCAAATGCTTCGATTCTCTTCTGTTCTGGGTTTCCCACAGTCCATGCTTCACTACCACACAATGCTGTACCCCAGATGGACATTCTCAGAAATTTCTTCCTCAAATTAAGGCCGATATTTGATATTAGTAGACTTCTCTTGGCCAGGAATGCCTTTTGTGCCTTTGATAAGACTGCTTTATAGGTGCTCCTCGCTCCATCTTTCATTGGTTATTTTACTACCTAGGTAGCAGATTTCCTTAACTTCATCTACTTCGTGACCATCAATCCTGATGTTAAGTTTCTCGCTGTTCTCATTTCTGCTACTTCTCATTATCTTTGTCTTTCTTCTATTTACTCTCAATCCATACTCTGCACTCATTAGACGGTTCATTCTTTTCTGCAGAACATGTAATTCTTCTTCACTTTCACTCAAGATAACAATGTCATCAGCGAATCGTATCCTTTCACCTTTGATATCCTTTCACCTTGAATTTTAATTCCACTCCTGAACCTTTCTTTTATTTCCATCATTGATTCCTCAATGTACAGGTTGAACAATAGAGGTGAAAGGCTACATCCTTGCCTTACACCCTTTTTAATACAAGCACTTCGTTTTTGGCCATCCACTCTAATTATTCCCTCTTGGCTGCTGTACATATTGTATATGACCCATCTCTCCCTATAGCTTACCCCTAATTTTGTCAGAATTTCAAACATCTTGCACCATTTTACACTGTCGAACATTTTTTCCAGATTGACAAATCCTATGAACATGTCTTGATTTTTCTTTAGTCTTGGTTCCATTATGAACCGCAACATCAGAATTTCCTCTCTCATGCCTTTACCTTTCCTCAAGCCAAACTGTTCGTCATCTAGCACATCCTCAATTTTCTTTTCTATTCTTCTGTACATTATTCTTGTAAGCAACTTGAATGCATGAGCTGTTAAGTTGATTGTGCAGTAATTCTCGCACTTGTCAGCTCTTGCCATGTTCGGAATTTGCGGATGATGCTTTTCTGAAAGTTAGATGGTGTGTTGCCAGACTCATACATTCTACAAACCAATGTGAATAGACGTTTTATTGCCTCCTCCCCCAGTAATTTTAGAAATTCTGATGGAACGTTATCTATCCCTTCTGCCTTATTTGATTTTAAGTCCTCCAAAGCCCTTTTAAATTCTGATTCTAATACTGGATCCCCTATCTCTTCTAAATCGACTCCTGTTTCTTCTTCTATCACATCAGATAAATCTTCCCCCTCATACAGGCTTTCAATGTATTCTTTCAACCTCACCACTCTCTCCTCAGCATATAACGGTGGAATTCCCGTTGCTTTCTTAATGTTATCACCCTTGCTTTTAATGTCACCTAAGTTTGTTTTGACTTTCCTGTATGCTGAGTCTGTCCTTCATCAATCATTTCTTTTCTGATGTCTTCTACATTTTTCCTGCAGCCATTTCATCTTAGCTTCCCTGCACTTCCTCAGTGACTTGTATTTCTGTATTCCTGAGTCTCCTGGAACATTTTTGTACTTCCTCCTTTCATCGATCAATTGAAGTATTCCTTCTGTTACCCATGGTTTCTTCGCAGTTACCTTCTTTGTACCTATGTTTTCCTTCCCAATCCCTATGTGAGTGATAAATATCTGGTTGTAGTATATTCCTAGAATCATCGTTTAATGCTAGTTCTTGAAACTTTGTAAGTAGGCTTTCTCAGGATACTTTACGTCTATCTTAAAGAGTCTGACAGTTCAGTTTCCTCAGCATCTATGTCACATTCTCCCATGGGTCAAACAAACCTGTGACCCTTTGTGCGGCCCTTCTCTGTATACATTCAGTATCCTCTATTATTCCTTATGGTACGGGTCCAACACACTTGAGCAATATTCCAGAATGGTTTGCTTGTGTGATTTGTAAGCAATCTCCTTCATAGACTGATTGCATTTTCCCGTTATTCTACCAATAAATGAAAGTCTGCTAGTGCTTCTCACACAACTGAGCCTATGTGATCATTCCATTTCATATCCCTACAAAGCTTCGCACCCAGGTATTATAGGAATTCACCTATTCCAACTGTAATTCATTGATGTTACAGGACACTACATTTTTTTTCATTTTGTGAAGTGCGCAGTTTTACATTTAAAGCAAGTTGCCATTATTTGCAGCACTTCAAAATCTTATCAAGATCTGACTGAATATTTATGCAGCTTCTTTCAGACAGTACTGCACTGTAAGATAACTGCGTTACCTGCAAAAAGCCTGAGGTTACTGTAAATATTGTCCGCAAGGTCATTAATATACAACATATACAATGAGGGTCCCAACACACTTCCCTTGGCTATAACTGAAGTTACATGTACAGCTGACGATGACTCCCCATTCGAAATAACATGCTGCTTCCTCCCTACCAAAATATTCTCAGTCCAGTCACAAATTTCACTTGATACGCCATAAGATTGTACTTTTGACAATAAGCATATGTGCTACAGAATCAAATGATTTTTGGAAATCAAGAAATTCTACACCTACCTGACTGTCTTGATACAAAGCTTTCTTGTGAGAAAGGTGTGAGTTGGGTTACACATCATCAACTTTTTGGGATACCTCATTATATTTGAGCTCTGAATATGTTTTAATGTTCTACAACAAATTGATGTCAAGGATATTGTACAGTAGTTTTGTGGATCATTTCTACTACCCTTCTTGTAAACGGTTGTGCCCAGTGCATTCTTGTAACTACTGGATACCATTTTTTGTTTGAGGGATCTATGATAGATTATTGTTAGAAGGACTAATGCAGCCATAAATTCAGTATAGATTCAGTTGTAACAATTTTAACTACTCTCAATACCACTGGTATTAATATTTATTTCACTCATCTTTTCCGTAGTATGATAATTAAATTGGGACAATTCTCTTGGGTTTTCCTTTGTAAAGGAACATTTGAAAATTGCATTAAGCTTTTCAGCTTTTGCTTTGCTACCCTCATTTTCAGTTCCTGTCTCATTTGCGAATGACTGAACACTAACTTCGGTGCCATTAACAGTCTTTACATTTGACCAGAATTTCTTTTGTGAAAGGTCATTTGACAATATTCTGCTATAGTAGTCATCAAATGCTTTACACATTGCTTTCTTGACAGCCAAACATGTTTCCCTTAGCATCTCTCTATCTATAACCCTTTGCTTTGTTTTACTCCTATTATGCAGTAGTTTCTGTTTCTTTAGAAGTCTCTTTCCAGTTATTATACCACAGAGGGTCCCTTCTATTATGAACTGCTTTGCAGGGTACATATCTAAACAGTGCATGGCCAACTCGGACTTCAGCCTTAGTTTGTATACATACTACTGTCCTGTGCTGAAAGTGTCAAGTTCCTCATTGAGATATGACACTCCCGCTTTTTTATCTAGTTTACTGCACATACATCTACTGTCTAGTCATATTATTTATCTGACCATCTATCAAAAGCCTGAATAATCATCTTTTACATGCAATACATGCAGAAAGACAAAATATACTGACACTTAAATTAATATTAGATGTTAATAAATTTATCCTTTTCAGAAATGCTAATCTTGCTATTGCCAGTCTGCATTTTATATCCTCTTTACAACTATACCACTGTGAAGTATTTGCCAGTGTGTCAGTGAGGTTCTGGAAGCCGCTGAGAGGGGTCCAGTGCCATGGCCATCTGTGGTAGGTTTGTTGGATGAGGAACCATGGCATGAACAGCCCAATCAAGATGGCCACACAGGTTCATGATTCGGTTTAAATGCAGGGAGTTTGGTGAACACAGACATACACTGCAAGTTTGGTGACCACACACATACACTGCAAGTTGTGTGACATGTTGCATTGTCCTGCTGGGATGCTAACGTGCTGAGTAAAAACAAACTGCATCTAGAATATTGCTCAAGTATGTGGGACCCATACCAGAAAGGACTAACAGGAGATATTGAATGTATACAGAGAAGGGTAACACAAATTGTCACAGGTTTGTTTAATCCGTGGGAGACTATCACAGAGGTAGTGAAGGAACTGAACTGGAAGACTCTTGAAGGTAAACTACCCCAAGAAGTCTATTAACAAAGTTTCAAGAACTCTAGGAATATGCCACAACCCACTACATATCATTCACATAGAGATTGTGAGGATAAGATGATTATAATTACTGCATGCACAGAGGCATTCAAACAATCATTCTTTCCATGCTCCATATGTGAATGGAATAGGGAACTGGTCCAATGGGACGTACCCTCTGCCATGCACATAATATGTAGATGTAGATTTAGGGGTGGACATGGCCCCAAAGGATAGATGCATACTTTTGTTGATCCACTGTGCTTTCCAGAATGACAAGATCACCAAGGGAATGCCACAAAATCATTCTCCAGACCATAATGCTCCCTCATAGTTCAGTTTCACCCATTTCACACCATACATGCCGACAGCCATCTGTCCAATGGAACATTAAACGTGACTCATATGAAAATATCTACAGACTGAAATACTGATTGATTCACTTCCTTCTTAACAGCTACATCACTTTCATGTCCTTTGGCTGTTCTACGTGCAGCCTCATTTGTTTTTAAGTTTTAAATAACTGTTCAGTTCCAGTATTTTATTCCTGCTACTTACACAATTTCAAACATTGTCAAATGCTTTCTCTAAATCTACAAATGCTATATTGAAAGTTTGCCTTGCTTTAACCTATATTTTAAGATAAGTTGTATGGTCAATATTGCCTTGCACATTCATACATTTCTCTGGAACCCAATCTGATCTTCCCTGAGATTGGCTTCTATTAGTTTCTCCTTTCTTCTGAAAATAATTCGTGTTAGTGTTTTGCACCCATGGCTTACTAAATTGATGGTTCAGTAGTACTCACACCTGTCAGCACTTGCCTTCTTTGGAACAGGTATTATTACATTATTCTCAGATAACACATTGTTAAAGGGCTATGATCGACTGCTTTCCTCTTGTATCATTTTAGTCTGTTTTCTTTGCTAGATGAAAAAGGAGACAATTGTGAAAGACACTGCCAAACCAAGAGGGACTAGCAGAAGAATGTAAAATAGCTGAAGTGTCATCTAGTGGCGCAGCCAAAGTTCGAGAAGAAAGTGAAATAACAACAGTAGTACCTTGGGCTCCCACCCTGAATGATGTAGATAGATAGCAGATTAGATTAGATTAATACTTGTTCCATAGATCATGAATACGACACTTCGTAATGATGTGGAACGTGTCAGGTTAATGAAAGATGTCTGTACAAGATATTACATTACACAAAATATTGCATGACACTATTGCTTAAGCTAGGTTTTTTTTTTTTTTCTCTCCCTTAGTTTATATATAAAAATTCAGCCAATGAGTAGAAGGAGTTGTCATCTAGAAATTCTTTTAATTTATTTTTAAATGTTGATTGACTATCTGTCAGGCTTTTGATGCTGTTTGGTAGGTGACCAAAGACTTTTGTGGCAGTGTAATTTACCCCTTTCTGTGCCAAAGTCAGATTTAATCCTGCATAGTGAAGATCATCCTTTCTCCTGGTGTTATAGCTATGCACACTGCTATTACTTTTGAACTGGGCTGGATTATTAACAACAAATTTCATAAGTGAATATATATACTGTGAGGTTACTGTGAGGATCCCTAGATCCTTAAATAGATGTCTGCAGGATGACCGTGGGTGGGCTCCAGCTGTTATTCTGATTACTCGTTTTTGAGCAATGAATACTTTTCTACTCAACGATGAATTACCCCAGAATATGATACCATACGAAAGCAGTGAATGAAAGTCGGCATAGTAAGCTAATTTACTGAGATTCTTATCACCAAAATTTGCAATAACCCTAATAGCATACGTAGCTGAACTCAGACTTTTCAGCAGACCATCAATGTGTTGCTTCCAGTTTAACCTCTCATCAATGGACACACCTAAAAATTTTGAAAATTCTACCTCAGCTACAGAGGTCTGTTCAAAGTCTATATTTATTACTGGAGTTGTGCCATTTACTGTATGGAACTGTATATACTGTGTTTTATCAAAACTTAAAGAGAGTCCGTTTGCTGAGAACCACTTAATAATTTTGTGAAAAACATCATTTACAATTACCTCACTTAGTTCTTAGTTTTTGGATATTATTATTATACTTGTAACATCAGCAAAAAGAACTAACTTTGCATCTTCATCAATATAGAATGGTAAGTCATTAATGTAAATCAAGAACAGTAAAGGACCTCCTAAGACCGAATCCTGTGGGACCCTGTACTTGATAGCCCCCCAGTTTGAGGAATCAGCAGTTGTATTAACATTACATGAACCACTTATTTCAACTTCCTGCATTCTTCCAGTTAAGTATGAATTAAGCCATTTGTGCACTGCCCCCCTCAAACCATAACGATTTAGCTTATCTAAAAGAATTCCATGATTTACACAGTCAAAGGCCTTTGAGAGATCACAAAAAATACCAATGGGTGATGTCCGGTTATTCAGAGCATTTAATATTTGATCAGTGAAAGCGTATATAGCTGCTCCAAAGAGCTATTACATACGTGGCTGAGAATCCTACTTATCTGTGGGGAACAAGCTTTAAGTATCTTGCTGGAAATGCCATCAATTCCGTAAGAGCTTTTACTTTTCACTGAGTTTATTATTTTACTGATTTATGAAGGAGAGGTTGGTGGAAATACAGTTGTTTCAAACTGCACAGGTATGGCCTCTTCTATTAGAAGCCTTGTCTCTTCTAGTGAAGATCTAGATCCTATTTTCTCCACAACATTTAAAAAATGGTTATTGAAAATATTTATTAACTGTTATCATAATAGTTTGCTGTCCATAAAATCTGAATTTGTGAATACATGTGTACCTAAAGCCATTTTTGGATATAAACTCTGGCACACAAAAAAAAGAACCATGAAGGAATTATCCAAATGGGATGGACATCGGTATATGTGATGTACATGTACAGACAAACAAATAATTACAATTTCAGAAAAATTGCATGATTTATTCAAGAGAAATAGCTTCACAAATTGAGGAAGTCAACAAAGCATTGGTCCACCTCCAGCCATATAAGCAAGCAGCTATTGGGCTTAGCATTGATTAATAGATTTGTTGTTAGATGTCCTGAGGGATATCATGTCAAATTCTGCCCATCTGGCATATTAGATTGTCAGAATCCTGAGCTGCTCCTAACATTGTCAGTTGGTGAGAGATCCAGTAACCTTGCTGGCCAATGTATGGTTTAGCAAGCACAAAGACAAACAGTCGCCATGTGTGGGTGGGCATTGTCTCACTGAAATGTAAGCCCAGGGCGGCTTGCCACGACAGACATCAAAATGTGGTGTAGAATATCACCAACATACAGCTGTGCTGTAAAGATGCTGTGGATGTCAACCAAATACATGCTGCTATGAAAAGAAATGTCACGCCAGCCACCACTCTTGGTTAACAGGCCATATGTCTGACAACAGTCATGTTTGTATCCTTCCACTATATGGAGCATCTCCAGACATGTCTTTGCAAGTCATCGGGTGGACCAACACATAATTGACTTCCTCAGTTTGTGAAGCTGTTTCTCTTGAGTAAATCACCCAATTTTTCAGAAGTTGCAGTTTGTTTACCTGTACATGTACATCACATATACCAGTGCCCATCCCATTCAGGTGATTGCTTCATAGTGTCGCTTTTTGTTTCCCCTAGAGTGTACCTCTTGCTGAGACAAGACCCAACTCATCCTTATATTTTAAGTATAAAATAGCACATTTACAAGGTATCAGGCCCAGTAATTGACCCGCACAAAAATTTGGGCCATAGTTCTGAGAGTATGCAGTTATGACCTTCTGAAATTACAGCTTTTAAGCTTTTGCATGCCAGTTGTTAGTCATTGCTCTGCCCCTCTGCAGCCGCTTCATGCCTGAATGTGAAGGACTGTACAGTGGGTGAGAAGAGGTTTGTCAAATATTGTTTTGAGATTGGTAACACGGTTTATTCATTGCATCAATTTGCACAGCTTAGAACCTGTAACTGGTGCCAGAGATATCCTTGCTTTGAACATTTTTATGTTGTGATGCATAAGTGCAGTGTACATTAATGTAATGAATTTGCATGACATTAAAGAAGTAGTGTACTGTTATTTATTTATTAAAATCACTGTTGTGCATTATTTTCACTTTTAAAGTAAAGTACATTTGCAGGAGATGTGCTATTCTTCAATGTGATTGGCAGATTAAATTGTAAATGTAAAATTATTAAGTTCATTTCATAATTATTCTTGGGTTTGTTAATTTTGATTTTGAGGTATTTATATAGGCACATAATATCACCACAAGAAAATTGTTAAAATAATATTGAACGTATATGCATGTGGGGTTGACATATGTACTCATATTGCAAGTTTTCACATCAGATAACATGACTGTTCTTGAACAAGACTTCAAAACACATTGGGCAGAAGCTATCATCTCTCACTTCCTCTTCCCTCACCTTCAACACCTCACGAATAGGAGGGCTCTGGTTGTCACTCCGATGTACAGTACTTCATGCTCAGGCATTAGGCAGCCACGTATGAAAATTTAAAAGCTGTACTTTCAGGTCATAACAGTGGGCTGTCAGAACTACAGCCCAAATTTTCACACGGATCTGATTGCTGAGGCTGATAACTCATTGGTGTGCTTTTTTCTCCTTAAAATATGAGGTAGAGTTGGTGATGTTTCCTTGTAAGTTGTGTTTATAGGCATCTGCCACTAGCTTTGCAAAATAAAACATTGATTATTAGCTTCTATCCTCAAACTGAATGTAGCTCAGTAGCTGTCTTTAAATGGTTTTATCACAAGGTTGTGATTTGTGAGTTGTATGAGTGGGATGAGTTGTATGAGTGGGTTGGACTCAAAATGTATTAACACGATTCACATTGTCCGTCTCACTTCACATAGTGTAGACCGGTCACTGTCTACTAGGTATGCCTGATGTAAAACTGACTTGGCACAGCCCGTGCTGGCTGAGTTGTTGTTGTTCTGCTGGCAGAGGGCGCGGCCGAATTCTCACATGCTCTCTGGTGGACAGGACTTTACTTGCGGCGACTACTGTCCGTGATGCGCTGTGCCAATGTGCGCCTCCCACGATCTTTCCTGGAGGCTGGGACAATCACTCCTGCTGCATGAGGCGAACTACTTGCTGGAGAACTGGGTCAGCTGCCCTTTCTCTGGCGACTCTAGAACTAGTGATCGGGAAGCCATCAACTGCTTGGCGGGACGCCACATCCATATGAAAACACATAATCTCCTCCCAATCGAACTTAGGATCCGGGCCCACCAGAAGACGGGAAAGAGCGTCGGCGTTGGCATGCTGTCCGGTAGGGCGAATATGAATGTCATAATGGTACTTAGAGAGGAACAAGGCCCAGCGCTGCAGTCTGTGAGCCACTCTATCCAGAATCTGAGAGGCAGGGCTTAATATGGCTTATGGTCAGTGATTAACTGAAACTTCGTGCCATACAAGAAAAGGTGAAACTTGGTAACAGCATAGACAATGGCCAAAGCCTCTTTTTCCACCTGGGAGTAATGGGCCTGTGCGAGACTAAGAGTTTTAGACGCATACACCAGTGGCTGCTCGGAGCCATATGCATTGCGATGGGTCATGACCACCCCTACTCCATACTGCGAAGCATTTGTAGCCAGGACCAACAGCTTATTGGGATCAAAAGTAGCCAAACAAGGTGCTGACGTGAGGAGGCCCTTCAACTAGGTGAATGCTCACTCGCATGCAGGTGACCAATATAAAAGGAACACCCTTGCACAGAAGGCAGTACAGAGGGCGGACTACGGTGGAAGCCCTGGAAATGAACCAGTGGTAATAGGCAATCTTGCCCAAAAAGACTTGTAACTCCTTCAGTGAATCAGGCCGCGGAAGGTCAACGATACATTGGACCAAACTTCCTAGTGGCTGGACACTGTGCCGAGAGATGGTGTAGCCCACATACTCAATGGACAGTTGGAAGAAGTTCGACTTATGCAGGTTGCAACACAGGCCCACGGACCTGAATTTGAGAAAGAGGGTTCGAAGGTTGTGCAAATGTTCCTTCGTGCTGCAGCCTGTGACAATTATGTTGTCCAGGTAATTAATACAATGAGGGATTTTCGACGTGACATGCTCAAGATAATGCTGAAATATCGCCGGGGCACTGGATATTCCGAAGGCCAACCGCTGGTATTGGTAAAGGCCAAACGGGGTGTTGATGACCGCCAGCCGTTTGGAGTCCTCATCACGTGGTATCTGATGATAAGCCTCCGAATGATCGATTTTCGAAAAATATTGGCCTCCCCGCCACTTCGGAGAACAATTCGTCAGAACGAGGCAAAGGATAGGTATCCACCACCAATTGGGAATTAATGGTGGCCTTGAAATCGCCACAAAGACGTAATTTTCCCAAGAGTTTCCTCACAATAACGAGGGGCGAAGCCCACTCACTAGAAGAAATGGGAAGAACGACCCCGAGAGCTGTCAGCCGGTCTATCTCTGCTTTTACCTGAGGGCGGAGAGCCAAGGGGATCTGCCTCACGCGTAGAAAACGCGGGCGAGCCGACGCCTTCAACGTTAAGTGAGCTTCAAAGTCTGAAACACGCCCCAGACCCTCCTCAAAGATATCCTTAAAGTCAGAGGTCAAAGATTCCAATGATTGATAGGGAATGTCTTCGGAGACCAACTGTATGGTGTCTGCGATAGAAAAACCGAAAGCTTGAAAGGCATCCAATCCAAAAAGATTAGCAGAGCTCGCATCACTCACAACAATAAAAGTAAGAGGCCGAGTGACTGATTTGTAAGTAACGTCGGTAGTGAATTGACCCAGTAGGGGAATGAACTGTTTATCATAACCGCGGAGACACCGGTAAACTGGTGCCAACGGGGGCGACCCAAGATCAGAGTTAAGTTTGCACATTCAACAAGGAAACTGCCACGCCCGTATCTACTGAACCGACACCTCGATAAAAGAGTTTGTGTGCCGATGCGTTGGGAACCTGGCCCTATGAAACTTTTTGAATGTCAACGTCCATGTCCTCTGTACCTGCTTCCTTCGATTCTTTTGAGGCTGAGTGGCGAACTTTAGCAATGTGTCCTTTTTTATTACATTTGTGACAAATGGCCCAATGCTGGCGGCACGCTGACCGATCGTGATGTATATAGCACGACGCACAGGACAGTAAGAGGCGCCGGCGGCCGGAACTCTGTTTACGCGCCATGCGGGAGTGGCCGCAACGGCCAGATTGTACGGCTCGCACGTCGTCCACCCCGGACGCAGTAGAAGCGGCCACGCCAGCCTGAACCGCCGCGACGTCGCACCACGCTTCCAACTGTTGACCTGCAGCATGAGAGACTTCATACGATTGAGCAATGGACAGGACTTCCTCAAGGGAAGGGTCTTCCAACTGCAGGGCCCATTGCCGGACCTCCCTATCAGGGGCCGAACGAACAATGACGTCGCGCACCATAACGTGTGCATATGACTCACGCGACTGCTCAGTGACAAAATTACACTTGCAGCTAAGACCGTGCAGGGTAGCGGCCCACACCCAGTAAGACTGATGGGGATGTTTCTTGCATTGATAGAACTCGACCCTAGCTGCCACAGCATGCGTGCGGCAGCGATAATATGAAGACAGCAATAAACAGAATGAGTCAAAAGACAAGGACGAAGGTTCCTGCAACGGCGCTAGCTGCCGCAAAACTTGATATCCAAGACAAGAAAAGAGCACGACATACCTCCGCATCGGCAACATGAAATGCCTGGAAATGCTGCGGAAGGTGATGTTCATATGCGTCCCACTCCTCCGCCATCTCGTCATATGGGGGAAAGGGAGGAGGGAACGGCGCTGGAGCAGAGTGCACGGAGAGCAATACCGGAAGCGCTTGTGTCATGGCTGCCATGAGCTCCTTTGCTGCTCAACCAAAACCCGCACTAAATCCTCCATGCCGTGGATAAGCCACAAAACTGGAACGACGACGCAACACGTGAAAGAATGATCCTATCCTTGTCGCCAATTGTGTATTAACATGATTCATGTTGTCCGTCGCACTTCACATAGTGTAGACCAGGAACTGTCTGCTAGGTATGCCTGATGTAAAACTGAGTGGGCACGGCCCATGCTGCCTGAGTTGTTGTTGTTCTGCCCGCAGAGGGTGCGGCCGAATTCTCGTGTGCCCTCTGGTGGACGGAACTTTACTTGCAGCAACTACTGTCCATGACGCGCCGTGGAGATGTATGCCTCCCACGATCTTTCTGGTGGCTACTGCACAAAACCTGAACATTGTTATCAGTTATATGGGTGATAATGTGCAGGTCCTTGTGGTTTCCATTCTCATACCTGATCAGAAAAGCTAGATCTTCTGTTAGATGGTTTTGTGAATGAAACACAATTTGTGGCGTGGTATAACGATTTATTCTTTTTTAAAGAGAGACCCCCTGTTTTTGTCAGCATTAAAAATGCTGAAAGACTTGATCTTATGAAGTCTCACTAACTGGATGAAAAATCTAATAATAATAATAGTTTATTCAACATCGAATGATCATTGCATATGTATAAAAACAGGTTAAATTATATATGCATAGCACAATAATACATTCTTCTGAATACGTCTTTGATTTACAAAATGATTAAATTACAAGATAAAATGGTTTGCTTAACACAGTTTACATATTTTTTCAAAGCACTTCCTATTCTGCAGGCAAGTATGGTATTCTTCTAATGTGTAAAAGGGATTTTATAACAGGAATTTATTTAACTGCAATTTAAGTTTCATTGTGGGTAGGGTCATAACTTTACTGGGCAGTGCATTGACTAACTTTAAACCTGCATATTGTGGACCCTTTTCATAGAGTGCTGTTCTGTGGCTGCTGATATAAAGTTTTTTTTGTTTCTGGTGTTGTACTGATATATATCATAACAAATGAGGCTTAATAAAGCTGACAGAACATATCAACCCAACACTTTTGATTAATTATTGACCAATACAATAAGTTACTGAAAGGAATGACTTTAATCAATCTGCCAGAAGGGCCAATCAAATATAACCACAAATGCTGTTTTGATAATGCTACAAGAATGCAAAACCAACAGTTAATTTACTTCGCCCAAAGGAGCAGTAAAGACCAAAATACAAATTCATATACCAAAGGTTTTTTTTAATGAAACAAGCTAACAAGATAAAATTAATAACCAAAAAGAGGTAGTGACGTCGCCACTCGGCATGAAGGGCCTGAATATCAGGAGTAATAAATATTTGAGAATGGCTGAAGTTAGTTAGTTAGCACTTAAAACCAGCCCGTGCTCCTTACCACTATGAAAAATTTACTATCAGCTGTGCTAGGACTGCCTACTTTAGCAATATGGCACAAACCAGCAGAAAACTAGAAACTTCACCAATGTGGCGAACCATCCACATAGGGCGTGACAGCATCTCTCTACAACACATAAAATAAAAATTACTAAACATTGAAACACATGGTTCAAAATATATTGCCTATCTAGGCAGGAACTGTTAATGACACCCACTGGCCATCGTAAATCTTCGACTTAGTAAATGTGACGGCCAGTACTAAATAATAATAATACCACTCAACAAATTGTAAAATATAAGATCGTTATTGCACTTGGGTCAGAATAAACTTTCAACCACAGATAATATTTTAGGTTCAGTTATTGAGGCACAGGGAGTTAACACTTTTTCTAGTGATAGTTACACGTGACAATATAACAGCAGATGACTGAATCGGGATTTCAAGCACGCCTGAGCCTACTAAAATTGCGAAACACTATGGCACATGACCTTAGAGCAAAACACACCCGACGACATGGGCAAAAATACGGGTGAGACACATCAAGTCAAGAAATTCTCACCATTAGTCCAGAAGGCATACAACCATTTGGCGACAGGATGCAACCAGCACCAACTCGAGTTATGTCAATCGCGCCAGTTCTGCCATAGCAACGCAGACACACTGCATCAACAGCTGCCATGCTGAGCTTTCTTATCACACAGCCCATCCAGAATGACTACTGCCGTCCTGAGTACACACGCTTGTAGCAATCACGTCCGTTCACAGGAAATTATACCACCTTTCCCGCAACATTGTGCTGCCACAAAACCGGAAACTAAACTCCCCATCTCACTCCTGCAGCAGCCCTCGATACTCTCGTCGTCAGCAGGTCTCTCCACGAAACGCAACGCCCTCCGAAATTTAAAAGCAAACGGACCAATCGTGGCAGAGCAAAGCCAAGGCTCCGAAAGACGACACTCCACACCTAGGCAAAGATGAAGATGATACCTTTCAATCTCCCCCCCCCCCCCCTAAAAGGCGGAACTGAGGGTGGAAAACCTGCGGTTGCCCCCAGACATTCTGAATGGTGATCAACCGTACTCAATTTGAGCTGACTCAGGTGGGCCCTCATCCTGCTTTTAGTTTTAAGTCCCTGCAGTGGAAGGTTCACTGGTGTGAGTCTCTCAATAACCTTATATGGACCCACAAATCTAGGCAGCAACTTGCTGGTGACACCTTGACTGGCCTGACTCTGACCCCAAAAATTCTTAAGATACACCCCCTGCCCCACCTGGACTTGTGCGGGTTGCCTACCCTTATTGTAACACAGCTGCTCCTGGCGATGTACTAGCCTAATGTTTCTGCTTGCTGCCACCCAGTTGACTTTAATTTCCTCTGTGTTGACCTCATTAAGCAACCACAAACTGGACAAGGGAGAATTCAACGGGAAGGAAAACATTAATTTAGCAGGAGAAAATTTATGCGCTTCGTGCTGAGCGTTATTAAAAGCAAAAGATAACCAGTGGAGAGACAAATCCCACTGTCGTCGTGACCCAGAATGATACGCGATGAGCGCGGACTTTAAATTCCTATTGATTCTTTCTACGAAGGACGGTCGGGGGTAATAAGGTGTAGTGGTAAAATGACAAATCCTCCTGTCAAAACAGAACTGTTTAAACTGTTTAGAAAAAAAAGCGAGGGCGTTATCACTCACTAGCATCTTTGGCGGGCCAAATCTAGCAAAAACCCTTTCGAGATGTTGAATACTAACACTAGCAGTAGTACCACTGCTAGCAATTAACCATACAAACCTGGTGAAGGCGTCCACCATGACGAACACAAAGCGATTGTCTCTCTGGGTACATGGTAAGGGACCCAAATAGTCAATATAGATTTTTTGTAAGGGTCGAGATTCTTGTGTAGATTGTAAGAACCCTTTCTTGGGCCCAGTATCCAGCTTCGCCATCTTACAAGACTCACACCCTTTAATGCGGCTTCTTACATCACAGACCAATCCCTTCCAAGTTAACCTTTCGCTCACCTTGAGCCGGGTTTCATGAAAACCTAAATGTCCCCTTCACAAGGACTGGTGAAAATATTTGTAAACTCCAGGCACCAAACTCTGGGGTACGCATAATTTATGAACCTTATTGCGGTTAGCGCTAAAGCAGAGAAACCCCTGTTCCAAGGAGTAACCCGGGACAGTTTCCCCGGCACTAAGTCTATCTATCACGGTTCGCAATTTGGGTCCAGTTGTTGTTCCTCCTTAAGGTTACTGAATAGAGATGGAATTTCAGTTAACATCGCCATATTACAGGTGGCTAGCTCCAAATGATCGTCCCCTTCCTCAACTTGAAACATGCGACTCAAAACGTCTGCCACTTGATTCTGTCCCCTTCTAATATGACAAACATTGAACTGGAATGCTGAGATTCTCACGGCCCAACACGCTATTCTTCTTGTCTTGCGTGGTCAAGCAAGCACCCAACTCAGGGACTAATTGTCAGTTTCTAAATGAAACTGACGATGTTCCAAGTAGAATTTATATTTTTCCAAAGTGAATATGACCACCAAAGCCTCTAATTCGTATGCTGAGTACTTAGTCTTGGCTGGTGACAAAGCTCGTGATGCGTAAGCAAGTGGACGCCTTTCCCCGTCCTGCTCCTGCAGCAAAACAGCCACCACCCCTATGTTCAACACATCAGTTTGAACAATGAATGTATGATTGAAATCATGGATCTCTAATACTGGAGCGGTGCTTATTGAAGCTTTCAAGGTGACAAAGGCTGCCTGTTGGGAGTCGCCCCACACAAACCTTTCGCCTTTCCTGTGCAATTGGTTAATAGGTGCGGCCAGTTGACCAAAATTTGGTACGAACTTCCTAAAAAAATGCGCCATGCCGTCAAAACGCGCGACACCTCTTTTATCTTTAGGAATTGGAAAGGCATGAATATCATGCATCGTGCTAGGTTCGATTGTTACTCCCTTGCACAACACAATATGTTCCAAAAAGGACATTTCGTTACGGGCGACAGTTACCTTGTACGGTTTAATGGTTAGACCTGCCTCTTTCAATCACCCAAAAACCTGACGTAGATGTTCCAGATGTTCATCGAAGTTTGCGCTATATATGACAACATCATCCAAATAATTGAACACAAACTTGAATTTAAAGTCACCTAACACTGAGTCTAATAGGTGTGATAAGACCACCGCACCTGTTGCTAGTCCGAAGGGCACTCTATTAAACTCAAAAAGGTTGTAATCGGTACTAAATGTTGTTATCGACTTCGATTCCTCAGCCAACGGTACCTGATAGTACGCTTGGTTCCAGTCCAGGACAGTGAAAACTTTGGCTCCCGCGAACCAAGCAAAACAACTATGCAAATCCGGGAGAGGAATAGACTCCAGGACAACCTCCTGATTTAAAGTACGGTAGTCAACCATGGGTCTAAACCCTTCCCCATGGGGCTCGGGCACAAGAAATATAGTGCTGCATAAGGTGATATGGAAGGGCAAATGACACCATCCCCCAGTAGCTGGTTAATGATTTTACAGAGTTCCTGCATTTTGGGCGGAGATAAATGATACGGAGTTTGCTGCACTGGAATCTGATCAGTAAGCTGGATGCGATACTCGATCTTATTAGTGACCCCAAGCCGGTCGCTCAGCACCTCCGGAAATTCATCTAAAGCCTCTAATAATGACCTAGCCTGTTCTGGGGTAAGATGGTCAACATTAACCTTGGCCGGCTGTGCCTCGACTCTACACACACCAGCCCCCAACCCATGAGCACAGAAATGAAAACTAAACTCTGGTCTAAACTTGAAGTAAAAACTTATGTTCATATAGTCTATTACACACTGAGTTAATTGCAAGAAATCACACCCCATAATAAACCTCACAGATAAATTTTTAACCACCAAACTAACAAGTGGCCATGAGAACCTTTGAATGCCAAGCTTAAAACGTGCCTTGCCAACCAAGTCAAGGGTTTGCCCACCAGCGGAATAACACACATGATTAACAGTGCTTAATTTTGGCAACTTAGCCAAGCCTTTGTAACGTTCATACCAATCATGATCAATCAATGAAACATTACTGCCAGAATCTAACAAGGCACAGATAGGTTCACCTCCTAGGCTAGCACAAGCATATGGAAGCCGCCCGCCTTTCACTGCACATACTCTACGGCATTCAGGAGGAAATTTCCTGACCAAGGCAGCACGCTCCCATTTCTGCTGGCGTCAGCTGTTCGTATACCAGCACTTCAGTACGGTACATTGCTTAACAAAATTACCGGACTTCTCACAACAGTAACACAAGGCCTTGCCTGCGGAAGTTACTTGACTAGACTGCACCTTACATGTGTCATTACCAACGGATGTATCGTCGTTCAGTCTTAAGTCTCCCCTCTCACAATCAACGTACTGCACACTTTCAATAACAACCTGCAATTTATCTAAATCAGAAAACGATGTTGTTTTTTTTGCAAACAAGATTCTAGGTCTATCCGCAGGCTTCAAACCCTCTAAAATGTGTGCCAATGCCTTCTCTTCAGATATTTCAACACACAATGCGATTATACTAAGCCGGACCTCACTGACGTAATTGGCAAACGTTTCGTGTTCAGCCTGCGCACGGTACACATGTTGATCCACTAAATCCTTCAACTCGCGACTGCCCAAACACCTAGCCAGTAACAACTTCCTAAATTCCCACAGTGAATAACCGCCTTCCAGAGCTTCCGCAATTATTCTACCCAGACGCCCTACCGCCAGCGGATAAATCAACTGCAGAATTGCTCATGGAGTTTTACTAACAGCCACAATAGATATACCAAATTTCCGGTACTGTCTACTGACAAACTAGTTACACCTTTAAGGATCGCCATAAGGGGATTCGGTAATTTGCTAGAAGGACTACTAAATTTTTGACCCTGTCTTTCTTCATTAGTGTTACGTCTCCCATCTTGCTCATCGTCATGCCAACTCAAACACAACCTTGTCTTGCAACCTTTGTATATCGGACAAGACTTTAGCGTCGCAACAAATATTTCTAATATCACGGACTCTGTTTGCCAAATAATACAACACTGCCTGCACATAACAGATTTGACTAAGGGATGGGTAGGCAACTTCAAAGTCTGATACATGGTCCTGAATTCACTATGTAACTGAGTACAAAATGCAACAGCTTGACTCACCTCACTCACGGTCTCACTAGTAATAATTACTGGCACAGTCAAGGCAGCATGTAGGCGCTGGCAAAGTTCTGCCAACAGTCCCTTCTATCTCTTGTCCTCTTATAGCCAGCTCATACTGCAGGCATGGTTTCCTGAGACTTGCCACATCAATGACCTTTCTAACTGCTAGAGCGTCCATACTGAAACAAGATACACCGCCAACAGTACCCACACTAAAGATATTAATAAAACAGCAAAATAACAGTATGACTATATTAGTACCAGTGCAAGCTGTAACGTCTCCCTCCGTGGAAAAAAAAAAAAAAACACAGCCACACTCTTCTACCAGTGATATGTCATGGTATGGGAAAACTTAACCAAAAAGTAAGGTAAGCAGAGCTCAAAGACTGCAGGGAGTGAAAGTGTAGACCCAGATGAGGTTACAGTTTCAAACACAATTTAATTTTATCAAAAGTGTTTTTTTTTTTAAATACTTGTTCACTGGTATATTAAAAACAAAGATTCCAAGACTTACCAAGTGGGAAAGTGCCGGTAGATAGGCACAATGAATAAAACACACAACCACCACACACAGAATTTCGAGCTTTCGCAACCAGCGGCTGCTTCGTCAGGAAAGAGGGAAGGAAAAGGAAAGATGAAAGGATGTGGGTTTTAAGGGACAGGGTAAGGAGTCATTCCAATCCCAGGAGCAGAAAGACTTACCTTAGGGGGAAAAAAGGATAGGTATATACTCGCGCGCACACACACACACACACACACACACACACACACACACACACACACACACACACACACACACATATCCATCCATACATACACAATGTATGTAGGTAAGTCTTTCCGCTCCCGGGATTGGAATGACTCCTTACCCTGTCCCTTAAAACCCACATCCTTTCATCTTTCCTTTTCCTTCCCTCTTTCCTGACGAAGCAGCCGCCGGTTGCGAAAGCTCGAAATTCTGTGTGTGTGTTTTATTCATTGTGCCTATCTACCGGCGCTTTCCCGCTTGGTAAGTCTTATTACAAAACACAACAATTTTTTTTTAAACTCCAGGCCTGAAGGGCCACTGAACCTTCATAACTGTAAAGTCAGAATGGCAACCTTAAGATTCAATGTAAGTAGATAATCATGGTCTGAAGGACCCAACACTTTTGATTAATTATTGACCAATTCAACACATTGCTGAAAGGAATGACTTTAATCATTCGGCCAGAAGGGCCAATCAAATATAACCACAAATGCTGTTTTGATAATGCTACAAGAATGGAAAACCACAGTTAATTTATTTCATCCAAAGGAGCAGTAAAGACCAAAAGACAAATTCGTATACCAAAGGTTTTTTTTTTTTTTAATGAAACAAGCTAACAAGATAAAATTAATAACCAAAAAGAGGTAGTGACGTCGCCACTCGGCATGAAGGGCCTGAATATCAGGAGTAATAAATATTTGAGAATGGCTGAAGTTAGTTAGTTAGCACTTAAAACCAGCCCGTGCTCCTTACCACTAGGAAAAATTTACTATCAGCTGTGCTAGGACTGCCTACTTTAGCAATATGGCACAAACCAGCAGAAAACTAGAAACTTCACCAATCTGGCGAACCATCCACATAGGGCGTGACAGCATCTCTCTACAACACATAAAATAAAAATTACTAAACATTGAAACACATGGTTCAAAATATAATGCCTATCTAGGCAGGAACTGTTAATGACACCCACTGGCCATCGTAAATCTTCGACTTAGTAAATGTGACGGCCAGTACTAAATAATAATAATACCACTCAACAAATTGTAAAATATAAGATCGTTATTGCACTTGGGTCAGAATAAACTTTCAACCACAGATAATATTTTAGGTTCAGTTATTGAGGCACAGGGAGTTAACACTTTTTCTAGTGATAGTTACACGTGACAATATAACAGCAGATGACTGAATCGGGATTTCAAGCACGCCTGAGCCTACTAAAATTGCGAAACACTATGGCACATGACCTTAGAGCAAAACACACCCGACGACATGGGCAAAAATACGGGTGAGACACATCAAGTCAAGAAATTCCCACCATTAGTCCAGAAGGCAGACAACCATTTGGCGACAGGATGCAACCAGCACCAACTCGAGTTATGTTAATCGCGCCAGTTCTGCCATAGCAACGCAGACACACTGCATCAACAGCTGCCATGCTGAGCTTTCTTATCACACAGCCCATCCAGAATGACTACTGCCGTCCTGAGTACACACGCTTGTAGCAATCACGTCCGTTCACAGGAAATTATACCACCTTTCCCGCAACATTGTGCTGCCACAAAACCGGAAACTAAACTCCCCATCTCACTCCTGCAGCAGCCCTCGATACTCTCGTCGTCAGCAGGTCTCTCCACGAAACGCAATGCCCTCCGAAATTTAAAAGCAAACGGACCAATCGTGGCAGAGCAAAGCCAAGGCTCCAGAAGACAACACACCACACGTAGGCAAAGATGAAGATGATATGGTTCACATAAGAACCGTTTCCAGTCATCTTCATTCCCTACTAAACCTGTGTGATACTGTTCTCCCTCCCACCCCACCCCCCCTTCCCTGCCTATATATTACAAGGTTTCTTACACTGTATCTGGAGATGGCTGTTTTGTTAATCAATGATGTAGTCAGAAGATTGTATTAATTGTGCTATGTATCAAGAATTGTAATCTGTTTTTATATTGAACAAATGCAATGAATCATTCAATGTGAATGAAGCATTATTATTATTATTTTTATAACAGTTGAAACTAACGACTATATGAGAAAAAACTTGTGATTGTTGCCCACTTAAATAAAAAAATGAAGGAACTATGGTCATATCAATCACAGCATTCTCCAAGTCATTGATATGTCATATTTCATAAAATGTTTGTGGTGTTTTCAGTTTTTCTCTACTCCCATAAACAGGCTTAAGAAATTATTTTTATGATTGTAGTTTTATGTGCACATTCAGATCTTTCAAATGTTTAACAAGTTCATTTCATGTCTTTCCTCAAAAAGTTCTTTGAAATGGCCATATTTGGAACTTCTTGGTAAGGTGTTCTGTTCTGCCAAAACCCAAATTTACAGTTTGTGCTGTAAAACATATTCAAGGGCTAATTTCATGATTATCTTTCCCTAGGACATACAGTCTTACTATGTGGCTTAATGATGATGTCTTCTTGTTGAGTAAAATAATCCAGAAATAAAATAGTTCTCCATTTTGCTCCCCATGTAATGACTGTTCAGGGGATGATGTCATCAGGAAACACAAAACTGATGTTCTGTAAGCCATAGTATGGAATGTCATACCAAGTAATCGGGTAGTAGGTTAAAGAATTTAAAAAGGAAATCAATAGGTTGAAGTGAGATCTAGTGGGAATTTTTGAAGTGCAGTGATAGGAAGAATAGGAAATTTCATCAAATGAGTCTTCTTCTTCTTCTTCTTCTTCTTCTTCATCTTTGCCTTTTCCTATTCTCTGTGGAGTCGGCCTTGTGATAAGGGTTGAGTCAGTGTTAATGACAGCTAGTGCACAGGTGCCCTTCATGACTCCACCACTCCTCCATTGACTGAATATGTGTACCCCATCTGTCTGTGTCTAGAGTGAGTCTCATGTTTAAATATGAGAACTTTTCGTAAATGTTTGTGTAGCATGTATCTGAGGCAGAATGTGCATAGCAGCCCATTATATACCTATCTGGATGTTGGAAAGGTCGGGTGAGTAGAGGATTATAGAATCTAGGGGTAATGCGAGAGTAAGTCTCATAATGACTAACAAAACAGAAATGCAAGTAAGCTATTATGCACAGCATAATGACTGCACTATGACAGCCCAAATGATACAAAGCAAACACCCACCTCAATATTAAAAGTCTGGTTGTCTGCTAGCTCAGCAGATGATGAAGATATTGAAAGAATGTTAGATCAGATGGAAAAAACTATTCCTAAAATTAATGGAGAAGAAAATGTAATTGTGTTGGGGGACTGAAATTTGATAATAGGAAGAGGAAGAGAAGGAAAAAAATAGGAGATTATGGAAGGAGGAGGGAGAGGAGGAATGAAAGAGGAACCCACCTAATGGAATTTTACACAGAGTACAGTTTAATCATGCCTAACATTTGGTTTAAGAATCATGTAAGAATATTGTATATGTGGAAGAGACCTGAAGACACTGGGCAGTTTCAGATTGGTTATCCACTGGTACAACAGAAATTTTGGAATTAGATTTTAAACTGCAAAACATTTACTGAAGGTTAAATCTGAAGTAAGTGCAGAAATGTTAGAAATTAAGGAGATGGAGTCGTAGATAAAGTGGAAGAACAAGCTGTTATTGACAGTTTGAGAGGATTAACAATCAACTAAAACAGCAGAAAGGAACAGAATAGAAGATGAATGGTTAGCTTCGAGAGATAAAATAGTGAAAGGAACACACAATCAAATAGCCAGCATCCAGCAGAAATTATTGGGTAACACAAGAGAGATGGAATTTAACTGCCACAAGGAGAAAATATAAAAATGAAACAAATGGAAGGGAAAACACTCTCCAATAAATATGAGACTGACTGAAAGTGCACAGTGGCTGAGCAGGGATGGCCATAGGAGAAATGCAAAGTTTTAGAAGCATTCATGGCTGAGGTAGAGATACGAGGGGCATTTCAAAAGTCCATGCAAAGTCCGAGATATGGCACCACTGGTGCGTATCGAGGTCATATTTAGTTAGTAGCATCTTTGGAAAGAATGCACACCAAGTTTCAGCCGTATTGGTCTATTTCTTTGTGTTTGGCGTTCGTGTGAATCAGAGAAGTCGAGTGATCATCAAAAAATGGATGACAAAGAATTTCGTGTGGTGATTAAACATTACTTTATGAAAGGCAAAACGCCTCAGGAGACTAAAGAGAAGCTTCATTAACATTATGGTGACTCTGCACCTTCGATTAGAACAGTTTATGAGTGGTTTGAAAATTTTCGGATTGGCCATATGGGCACAAGTGATGCTGAATGTTCTGGACGCCCTGTGGCAGTTACCATGATATGGTGATGGATGACAGAAGAGTTAAGGTGCTTGAGATTGCTAGTGCTGTGGGCATCTCGAATGAACAGGTACATAATATTTTGCATAAACATTTGGGCATGAGAAAGCTATCCGCGAGATGGGTTCTGCGATTGCTTATGCCTGACCAAAAACAAAATCGCGTGAAGTGTTGCAAGGATGGTTTGCAGCTATACATGAAGAATCCACAGGACTTTAAGCATCATATCGTCACTGTGAATGAAACATGGATACATTACTATACTCCTGAGACCAAACAACAATCTAAACAATGGGTTACCAAGGGAGAATCTGCACCGAAAAAGGCAAAGAGCATTCCTTCGACCAGAAAGGTAATGGTGACTGTCTTTTGGGATTCGCAAGGGATAATCCTCATCGACTATCTAGAAAAGGGTAAAATTATTACAGGTGCATATTATTCATTGTTTTTGGAACCCTTGAAAACCAAGCTGCAAGAAAAACGCCAGCAATTGGACCGCAAAAAAGTCCTTTTCTATCATGACAATGCACCAGCACACACACCTCAGTAGTTGTGGTCGCAAAATTAATGGAAATAGGATTCCAACTCGTTTCACATCCCCCCTATTCTCCAGACTTGGCTCCCTGAGACTACTATTTGTTCCCCAATTTGAAGAAATGG
Source organism: Schistocerca gregaria (assembly GCF_023897955.1). NCBI lineage: Eukaryota > Metazoa > Arthropoda > Insecta > Orthoptera > Acrididae > Schistocerca > Schistocerca gregaria. The sequence goes on from NC_064923.1 coordinate 759,383,525, forward strand.
CTGGCAGGACAAAGATTTTATTCAAATGAGGAGGTGATTGCAGCAACTAATAGCTATTTTGCAGACTTGGACAATTCCTATTATTTGGAAGGTATCAACAAATTAGAACAGCATTGGACGATGTGTATAAGTCTAAAAGGAGATTATGTCGAAAAATAAAAATGGTCTACCCCAAACACATAAGTAGTTTTTATTTTTGCACGAACTTCTCAAACGCCCCTCGTAGATATTACCTACAGGAAAATGAAACAGACATATGGAGAAAAAATGAAGGATATACATGAGTATTAGCAGCTCACTTGATCTTTATTCATCATATACATAATTACAGAAATACAAAGTTACTGATATAACTTCTTACAAACATTCAGAATGAGACACATTTAGTTATGCCTTTTGAATTTTAGCATATCATGTTCACTATCTGTATATCAATAATATCTGTTATTTTATAAAGTTGGTTTTCATCCAACCAGCTATACAATTTTCTTTTAAGTAATTTCCAACACATTGTCCACACTAAAGTTGATAATTTATTAAAGATTGTTGGGAAACTCTCAGTGAGTGGGCTGGTATTAGCGATCTGTCTCTTAGAATATCAATTTTCATTTTCTGTTGAGTGTTGTGCTGGTGATTATCTCATTTTACATGAAATTCTTTTACATCCAGTTTAACATACAGCAATGAGACAGTTTACAGTTGTGAGGAGCGTAAGTTTCCTAAACAGAGGTCGACACTGATATCTTGGACCAGCCCTGTGTATTTCTCATGTAACCTTTCCTCTTCTTCTCTTTCTCCTCTTGATATATCACTTATGTGAAGAATGCCCCAATCTTAGATATTCAGAAGTAACTGCATTCTTTTTCCACATTACATGCCTTACCCTTGACATTCTTTTGCTTATGTACCTGATGTGTTCTCCCCAGATCTCAACACGGAGTCAATATGAAATTCTAAAAGTTTAATTGACTTATTTTCTGTATTACCCGGGTTATGCACAAATTTGTTGGAGGCAGTACTAAGCAAAAATCTGGAGGCTATGAAGTTATCACTGATCAACCATACATTCTGAACCCGATGTGATGCTACCACTGTCATCATTTAAAGCAGACTCGAATGTCTTGTTGACATCCGGCCAAATGTGTAACCTATGGTAGGGCTGCGCACGAGGGCTATTGTCCACCTCCTTCTCCCCACTGTACCATCTGCAATGGCAACCATGCCGCCTTCTCTTAAGATTGTCCCACGTATCTCTATGAGCGGGCTGTCCAGGGGATCTGGGTAAAGGAGAAAGTTACTTACCCAGTCCTCACAATTTATTACCTAGTTGCAAACCCTGCATTCTACTCTCTTACAGTACTGTTCTTGCTACATCATGCTCCGTGAAGGACGTGGCCACGCAGACATGTGACCTCAAATTCAGCTCTGAGGTAGTGAAATCACCCAGTGTCATGGCAGCATTTCCATCCCCTTGTCCAGCTGTGCAACACACCATCAAACTCTCACCTCACAGGGTGAAGTCACCAGCTACACAACCAGCAGGCCAGAAAGGATGGAAGGAATACTCCCGTGAAGACTTTTTATGCCCCTACAGGCAACCAGCAGTCTTCCTCTGCTACCCAGATAAGCTCACAGAAGTCCAACAAAGGCAAATGGTCTTCTACTTTGTCAACTCGAAGATCTTCTTTGACAATGTCGTCATGTGATATCTTCATCCGGCTGGCTTCCATGTCACTGGTGCGCCCCACCAACCATTTTTCTGTGTTGGACTCCACAGGCCGACAGTACAAAGAAGCCAATGCTTCTGTGGACCTCATGGACGTCTAGCAGTGAGTCTTCTCAGGCTGGCCCTTGGCAGGTGCTTTCCTCATACGACTGTCCTCCAACGGAACATTCGCAGCCATCGATCCAAGAAAGAGGATTTAGAAATGCAGCATCCACTTGTACTCTGCCTTCAGGAAACGAAATTGCATCCTCATGACCGCCTTGAGCTTTCGCATTTCTTCCCTGCCCGTTTTGACCTAGCCCCCAATGTCGGCATCCCATCTCATCATGGAGTCATGCTGCTCATATGGGATGACATTCATAGTCAACCCATATCCGTGACTACCTGTCTTCAAACTGTTGCAGCTCGCCTTTTCCTTCCTCACTTGACCTTTTCCCTTTGTACCATTTATACCCCTCCATCATTTGATGTCACTAAGACAGACTTCCTCCAGCTTATTGGGCAGCTACCTCACCCATTTCTGCTGTTCAGTGACTTTAACGTGCACCATCTCCTTTGTAGTTCTCCTAGAATCTGTCAGAGAGGTGCCCTCTTAGCTGACCCCTGCCCAGCTTGCCCATCGTCTCGAGTGGCCCTTCTTTCTGACACCTACTCGTGCAACCATTTCCTGTGTGCTATATGTTTGCTGTGTCCTACCCCACCTTTGTGCCCAGCCACATGGCAGCTTACTAAGGCCGATGGAGACTTTACTCCTCTCTGGTGACCTTCAATGACACAAATTTCCCCAGTTGTGATGGCCAGATGCAATGCCTTACAAATGTTGTCATTACCTCTGCTGAACATTCCATTCCTTCACTTCCTCTTTACCACGTTATGACCCAGTCCCTTGGTGAACTGAGGCTTGCCGCAAAGCAATTTGCTTGCAGAGACATGCTCTCTGCATATTTAAACATCTCCCAACGATGGCAAACTGAATTAATTACAAACAGATGAGTGCACAGTGTCATCGCATTATTCAAGGTAGAAAAAAAGCTATCTGGATTTCATTCATTAGTTCTTTTAACAGTTCCAACCCCTCCTCTGTTGTGTGGGCCAACCTCTGATGGCTCTCTGGGACCAAGATACATTCCCCAATTTCCGGCCTGACGGTAGCAGACAATGTCATAGTGGACGCTATTGCTATCTTCAACACCTTGGGCCGTCATTTTGCGGAAATTTCGAGCTCTTCCCACTATCACTTTACCTCGCTCCATCGGAAATGAATGGACAAGGCTCGGGCGATATCCTTCTCTTCTCAGAAATGTGAGTACTACAATGCCGCCTTTATTATGAGGGAGCTAGATCGTGCTCTCACATCATTCTGACCCTCCACCCCAGGACCAGATGCCATTCACATTCAGATGTTGCAGCGCCTTTCTCAAGTGGGCAAGCACTTCCTGCGTAATACATAAAACTGCATCTGGGCAGAGGGCATATTTCCCAGACACTGGTGTGAAGCCACTGTCATACTATACCTAAGCCTGGTAGGGACAAACAGCTTCCTTCTGGCTACCGCCCCACCTCTCTCACCAGCTGTGTTTCAAATATATGATTCATTCCCAACTAGTATGGTGGCTCAAGTCTTGCAATTTACTAACCACTTCACAGTACTGATTTCAATTGCGCCATTCTGCAGTTGACCATCTAATCACTTTGTCCACTCATGTCATGAACGGTTTTTTGTGGAAATCACAGACCGTTGCCACGTTTTTCGATTTGGAGAAAGCCTTTGACACCTGCTAGAGGACTGGTATCCTCCATACTCTCCTCACGTGGGTCTTAGGTGGTTGCCTGCCACATTTACTTGAGGAATTTTTAATAGACCAATTTTTCAAAGACTGTGTGGGTTCTGCCTTGTCGGACAACTTTATCCAGGAAAACAGTGTGCCTCAGGGTTCTGTTCTGAGTGTTAACCTATTTCCTATCACCATTAACCCTAAAATGGCTTGTCTCCCGCCGGGCATCTACGGTTCCCTTTTTGTTGACGATTTTGCCATGTATTGCAGTTTTCCAAGGACCTGTCTCATTAAGCAGCAACTTCAGTGTTGTCTCGGTCATCTTTACTCATGGACCATCAACAATGGCTTTCATTTTTCCACTGACAAAACTGTTTGTATGAATTTCTGCCAGTGCAGTTGGTTTCTCTCACCGTCTTTACATCTTGGGCCTGTTGCTCTTCCACTCATTGAAGCTATGAAATTCCTGGGGCTCATGCTCAATAGGTAACTCTCTTGGTCCTCCCACATGTCTTACCTGGTAGCCCGCTGTACACGATCCCTCAATGTCCTATGTGTCCTCAGTGGTACTTCCTGGGGTGCAGATTGAACCATCCTCCTCCCTTTGTATCGGTCCTTTGCCTGCACAAAACTAAGCTATGTGTGCTTTGTTTATGCATCTACACATCCATCCCTCTTATGCCATCTCAATACTATCCACCATTGTGGTATCCGTTTGGCCACCGGTGTCCTTTACACTTGCCCAGTTGAGAGTCTGTATGCAGAAGCTGCTGAAGTACCACTGTCCTACAGCCATGACTTTCTCCTCAGCAGGTATGCATGCCATTTGTCTGCCATGCATTAGCTACCAATCATATGCCTCCTTCTTTGATGACACCTTTGGTCGACAGTATGGGGTACGTCCCTCTTCTCTGTTACCTCATGGAGCTTGCTTTCAGCTCTCGCTCCAACAGCCTAACTTCACACTACCTGCAACTTTCCCAGTGGCTGTGAACCCTACCCCACCTTGGCCTCATGCAGTGGCCCATGTTCACCTTGGCCTTCATTCGCTTCCTAAGGACACTACTCCAGCGTCGCTCTGTTATCTTTAGTTTCACGACCTTCGCATGGAACTTCATGACTGTACCTTGGTGTACACTGATGGCTCTTGGATTGACCATGGCATCAGGTGTGCCTTCGTCATTGGTGCCAACGTTTTTCATTATTGGTTTCCAGCACACTGCTCAGTATTCACAGCAGAACTCTTCGCCCTGTTTCAGGTCATGGAGTACATCTGGCATTAAGTTAACAAAAGGTTTCCATTCTTTGACTGAAATGCCATCTTGACCAGAACAGCTACTGGTTTTTAAGTAACCTAGTGATTTTGTGACTTCATGACGAGGTAAGCTGGCAAAACTAGTCTTTGCCGGTGGAGCAAGCGATTCCTGTATAATAAAAATCTGTATTTCTGGCACTTAAAAATGATGATCTGTTATGCTCAATACTGTCACGTCCATCGAATTTTATTAATGTAAGAAGTGGCGTGACTCTGAGGAAAGGAGAGAAACATTTAATTTAAGAGTAATATTAAAACAACACACAAGGTATTGTGTCAGGCAGGCATCAGAAAGTGGGGTGTGTTTTCTGCCTGTTAGAAAAGAACAAGCTCTTTTGAATTTGTTTCTAGCAGAACAAGTGCTGTCTCACTGTTGTGTCTCATTTTGGTTAAAATATTTCGTTGTTTATTGTCAGAATGAGCTACAAGCTGAGTGTTTTGTTGCAGATAGTGAAGAGTGTTTTGTCTCAGATAGCGAAAGATAGAACTCAGGAATCAGGAGTTACTGGAAAGGACTGACACAAAGTGTGTTAGGGTGTACTCATTGACTTGCAAAGATATAAAGTCTCTGTAAGACAACTCTCCAAATAAGGTGGGACTTGTGGCAAATAAATGGTTCTTAAATGGAATCCTTAAGTGTATGCACCTTCATTCACTTCCTACAAAGCCACCAACTTCTTTTCTCCATTCCAAAATCATCTGTTTTAAGCATGCTATGAGACTTCCTCCCTCTCATTTCATTAAAGGTAATTTAGTAGACCTCAGCCCACATTGTAATCAACATTCTGATTGTGCCATGCAGATCGCACCTTCATCTAAGCTGTTGGTTGTACCTATGCTGGAATGTGACACTACATCTGTAGGTGTAACTTTTTAATTTTCTGTTTCCTATTGTTATATGAGAAGCTTATCTTTCATACTTTTCAGAATTGTTATGTTTTTTTTTATGTTTTCCTGCTAACTGCTTCTACCAAATACATAGACATTCAGCAGATCAGTGTTTTGGAAATATCTAGTGAAAACACGTGACAGTGATTGGAAATATATATTGTGGTCATAGTAAATGCTTCCAGAAATGAGACATGCAGGAAATGTCTTACTGATAATGTTCATAAGTAGATCATAGCAGCACATCAGTTACACTCATCTGTGATCACTCCATCCCTTCGACTGACTCCTGCAGCGCCATTTATAAATATTTAAAAGAGCAATTCACCCAACTCTTGCATCTCCCAAAGAGTGGCATAATTTTCACATTAGTGTGCAGAGCACTGTCAGAACATCATTCTCAGTTACATAAGTAAGGCTATAAGCCAGACTGTTACTACTTCCCCCAATAATCAACACATCATCTTTACCATGATCTTTTTCCAAAAAACCTAAATCATCAGTGACTTTGTTGAGCCCTTCACTTGGTTTAAAAATGCTAATTAGGGCCTACTTGGTATTCACTACCCAAGGATGTTGCTATTAGTCTTAATATTCCTCTCATGATCTGTAAGTAGAGCAGACTATGTGCTTTCTGTCATGTATTGAGTGTTTTGTAGGTTATAATTCCTCCTATAGCAGGCATCAACAAACTTTTTTTTTTCCTCCTCCTTCTGTGAATTACTTTTTATCCAGCTCTCTGTCAATTGCTGTAAACTGATTCAGTCTTTCCTTCTCATCCGGTCCGGTAAGTTTCCCCTGGCCCAGGGTTCTGGGTGAATTTTCTGAACTGTACCCCTTCTCCTAAAACTCCTCAGTCTTTTACCTTCACCCCTCTTCCTTCCCCTTCAACTTTTCTGCCAGAAGAAAGACTGACTCCGGAAGCCTGCATAAGTTAAACCTTTTTGTGTGTATGTTCTCCTGCCAACACTTGGTGAGTAGACTTTTTTATCCATCCAATTTATGTAAACTGTTATTCATTGTCTCCTCTTACTGCCACTGTAGACTGGCACATTTGTTTCTTTGTGCAATGCATCGTCACTCCCTCCCATTCCTGTTTGGTTTACTAAGTCAAATTCTAGAAGCAAATGTGTCATTGTTTTCTGTTTACTTGCTTCACTGGTCCTACAGTATTTTAGAAAGGACAACATTTTCTGCTTGGACTGTAATTAATGTCTCTATTCACCACAACTGTGAGTTCTGCCTATTATGCTACCCTTAAATTATAGCTGTAACTACATAAATTGCTCAAAGACCAGTTCAGCTTTAAGAATACATCCTGTTCTCATTTGTTTTATTAAAATAAAATTGTTTTTTACATGCATGTATGTGGAATATATAAATGTGGTTGACATGGCTGTGCTACCTCAAAAGCAGGATTTTTGGAGTTAATAAATACGTGTATGAAATGGTAGACAGTTATATCTTTAGTGAAAGAAGAATCTCATTACTGACTGGATTACTTATTGTCTCCTAGCATCATTACTAGAAGTGTTCAGAGCACAGTAAACATTCTTTTATAAGAACAAAGTGGATTCCTTTTACATGTTGCGAGTTAACATCCCATAGATGTTTGGGCTCACATGCAGTTCCTCTTCGTCAGAATGGCTTGGCGCAAACTTGTCTAGGGGTCGAACCGCATGTGTCGCATTACACACCCTAAATTAGACACTTGTGATCCTGTGATTAAATTGTCTGGCTGATGGCAAGTTTGCGAAATACAAAGTTAACATAACATATGATAACAGTAATAATAATATTGGGAACTAAATTAACGAACCATAAATGATGTAGGCCACACAGTTGCGATTTGGTTAGAGTAATGTCTATTCATAAAGCAAACTAATAGCGAAAGTGGTCATATTTTGAGTTACTGTTACACTCAAGCGTATATCCATTTGACACAGTTCTATCATTCACAACTCATCTTGAAACACAAGTCCCATACTCCACACAAAAAGTTAGAGTTCACACCAGGCACGCAGCTGCTCACCACTCAGAGACTAAGTCCCGCGATACCACACAATGCGAAATTTTCTAAGTCGTTTCACTGCTTAGCTACCTAAAGACCGACTGTCTGGTTTTGCGTCTCCACCAGCACTGTCTCTCTTTGGTGTGTCGACCAGGACTGTCCTCTGCTCGCCCCCAGCCGTGTTTCCGGCATGCCGAGCATCGTCGCTCAACTGACTAGTGCAGTTCCCTTTCCTGAAGCCGTCCATCGGACTGGCTACAGCTTACTTTACATTACTTTACATATTTTAATAATCAAAGTTTGACCCACTTTCATGTTCTAAATGAAGTAACAATAATATCCATTACATAATAAATGTTAAATTCTTTTACGTAAAACCAATACAATTTCCTTCTAAACTTTGAATGCCACGGCCATTAGCCTTGCACTAATGTGCTTTCTGAGAAATAAATAAAGAACAAAACTAACTATTATGCACTAAACTTTACAACAAATATTCTATTACCTAATGATTCAATAATGTGTTATGCTGTCATCGTTCAATGTGTTTTGTGTGGAGAAAATGATGATCTAATGCTTAACTGAAAATACTGGTAATTTGAATTTACTATATGTTTTAAACAAATAAAGTTACAGAGCTGATATTTACAACACTTGTCATTTTAATGATGCGCTTCTATATGAAATGTTGATCATTAAGATTGACAAAGTGTTCGGGTTTTAGCATTCAGGTCTTTGTTACAAAACTTGTTAATTTCACTTTAACAGTAAATCCTAAACTATTATAGATATGATCGATATTCAAGTTTTGTTGAGATCACCATGAAAATGTACGGAGGATGGCAGATTAAAATTAGTGTGGCTTGATTCCCTGCATTACTGCAGAATTAAATAGTTTTCATAAAAGTTTCTCTTTATGGCTGATCTTAGGTCTGCCATATTTAACACCGCTACTTCTCCTCATCCACAAAAGCCTTCTACTGGGTTTCCCTATGACATACGTACTTGTCTGTCTCACTCGCACACTACAGCGCTTAGGCCTCAATAGACAATAGACACCTGTGAGTTTCCCCATCTCGTGGCATCTGGTCCTGGATGACAGGGTTCGTTTCACAATCCCTGAAGGCTGACTCTTTCAGTCCCATACTTAAATGAGAGCGCAGTGCTCATTAACTCACAATGTCTCTTGCAAATGTGCAAGTTATGCACTTATTTTAAATGTGTTCTGCATTTTTACAACATGAAATAAAGTAAAGAAGTTGCTGAGGCTTTCATGGCCACTTGTTGACTTATTGACTGTTGGCTTTTGTCTCAGTATCCTTATGACATTTTGCCAGCTCAAGTTGCTTGCACTGTCAAAGGTTCACCCTTCATTGCTAGTGGTGGGTTTGAGACAAGCCTGCAGCACCAACGTTTAAGGATTTTTCCGAGATCATTAACACTGTGGTTCTCCCCTTGTTACACACAACTGTCATTTGCTGCAGCAGAGGAATCGAGGGTCCAGTTACACTGAAGCTTTCTTCTTCCTTGTTAAAACTGTTATCATGCTTATGAATTTCTATGACTTCCCTGAACAACTGAGTGCAATGGCTCTTCTCCACAGTGAGAACCTGTATGTCGATGAATTAGGTATGATGCATGTAAAACTTGAAGGAAAGGGCAGACACGCATTTGTCCCTTAGTGTTCTGAGCAGCAAATGCACAACTTTTATCATAGGTAATTCTAATGATGGGAACATAAAGACATTTTGTATTCACTTGTGCTTAAATAAGGGGAGGTACAGTATTAAAGGCCAGTTCCCATTGCCAACATCGGCTACCAACCTAAGATACAATAACCTACTACTCCGTGAGGGAAAAATGTTATTGCTACTTCTGAAGATAACATGCAAAACATGTGGATTTCTTTCTTAAACATCAAAAAAATTTTGAAATTTTAAAAGTAAAATTGGCTTTAAGGGGAAGGGTATTAAGTTGAAAAATGCACATGGACAAAACCTTCCTTACACACAAAACATTTTAATTAGCTTGGATTCAATATCACTTTGTGAACTTGTCATGTTATCTGATGGAAGAGTAGCTCAATCAAGTCTTAGTGGCAGGGACACTCATATAAAAATGTATAGAGCAATAAGTATGCCAAATGATTATGTACTCCTGATGTATGTTGCATTCGAAAACACCTAAAAAATTGACTGATATAAACAATAAAATTGTGTGTCATGTACCAACATCACTAGGTATGTAGTATACTTAATATTTTCTTTTTAAATTCTACAATGTCCTTGAAAAATATTTTTTCCAAAATTAAAAATAAATCACCATGTCACCTCAAAAGTAAAATATGTAGTTTATTAATTCACTGTTCAAAACAGTATTATGTATTAATATTTCCATCCATTTATGACTTAGCTTGTATATGTTGGGTTGACTGTAACTCATGGCACTTTATGATGCCAGAGGTTTAGCATTCAAAAAATTAGGTAACAGGTAAATAGAAATCCCAGTTTCGTACATTACAGGTTTTCTCTCTACTGTTTTTCTTTCATACAAGAAAAGCCTCTTGTAATATATGAGAGGTATTACACCTAACACACAGCAAACCATGTTTCACTTCAGTGCTTAGTACCAATATTAACAATTATAGAAAGGCTGTAGTATACTACCTCCTTTCTCTGCCTGATTTCAAAAGAATATGAAGAGTCACACATTTATCTACTATATCCATAGAAAGAGAATGAAATGGTCATCTAATAAGCAGCTGAATCCAGATTATTGTGTGAGGAGTTATGTTATTGCTCTTCAATAGCAAAGTTATTGACTTTGTCTGTTTGCAGAAGAAATGTATATGAAGTGATTCTTGAAGTTTGTCTGGTGGTTACAATAATGTATCACTTTCCCAGTGTGAATCATTGCAGATGTTAGTATTTCCTCTCTCCATATTTCACCTGGAGACCTTCCACTCAGTGTCATGCTGCATCGATGACTAACTACTCTTTCTGGAAGCACACCTATTTATTTTTGAGCTGCAAAAAAACGTGGATCAAAGATATATGTTGAAGTTTAATGCACATGTGACACAAGGGATATAACTGGAGTATTACCATTAGTCTCAGATAAAACTTGTGTTCTAAAGAACAGACACCACACAAATAACAGTAATATCTAAGCTTTGATGGCAGTTGAGAATATCTTCAGTGTGGATGCACCCAAGGTCCAACCTCTTGTGGGACTCATGCAAGATAATGCGAGCAATGATGGGGGGGGGGGGGGGGGGGGGGGGGGCACTATGGCAGTAGTGTGTGACATGTTGGGAATTTAGGTCGGCAGAAAGTGTGCTCAGATAGCCAAAGTTGTCAAGATGACTACTCGCATAAAGTGGGAAATCTGGGTTTCACTTATGATCTAGCACAAATTTTCAGAGAGAGAGAGAGAGAGAGAGAGAGAGAGAGAGAAGCCAAAACATTATGACCATGGCTTACCCTGAGATTAAATTCCCCCTGATGGTGTGCAGGCACTTGTCGTGGTAAGGGAAGTATACAAGCAGACTAGAGATGAAGGGTGAAACATTTAGTGATGATATGGGTTGCAAATAGGGAAATCCATTGAATTAAGTGACACAGCGGATCTGGTCAGCTGTCTTTACACTACTGCTGTTAGAATTTATAGAAAGTTGTCGAACAATAGTAAAACCATGAGTAGGTGACAAGGTGGTGTGCATCCATATCTTACCACAGAATGTGGAAAAAGGCAGAACTGATGACAGAGGACAGCGCTGGTGCAGACACAACAGTTTCAGAGCACACCTCTCAGCGCACATTGTTGAATGTGAGGTTCTGCAGCAGGTGACCCTACCTCTTCCCGTATTGACTCAGTAACATTGCCAGTTAGGATTGCAGTGGTATCATCATAATTGTACTGTGGATCAATGGAATGTATTGCCTTGTCAGATAAATGAACTTTCTTGTTACTTCAGGTAGTCAGTCATGTTTGGACATGCCATCATCCTTGCAAAAGGCTGCTCAAAACACGCACATCACCAGAGACAGAGGCCTGCAGAGGTACTATTGTGCTATGGAGAACACTCACCTGGGCTTCCATGGAAAGAGCGGTAGTGACTGAAGGCACAATGACAGCTGGAAGTTAGGTGAAGAATATTGTAGACCACCTGCATCCCTTCATTTTTGACATAATATGCCACTCCTTCAGGTCACACACTAAGGAGCTCCAGAGGACTGAGTGCACAGTTCATGATTTGAATAACCATTAATTCATACTCAAAGCTACTACATTTTAATAACTGTACTTTACAAACAAACAAACATGGGGAAAATGTCTATTTCATAAATAACATACGCTTCTAAACACTCATGACTCGCGTGTGTAACGGGTGTCTCGATTAGACTGAATAGAAATGAAGGTCATTGTCCAGAATTTGTTGATTATTAAAGCTCAGGAAGCAGATTTTCTGTAAATATTGTTATTTTTAAAATTGAATGAGTAATTGAATTTAGTGTTGTATGTATGATGTTACATTAATTTTCTACTGTTGTTGTTGTTGTTGTTGTTGTTGTTGTTGTTGTGGTCTTCAGTCCTGAGACTGGTTTCATGCAGCTCTCCATGCTACTCTATCCTGTGCAAGCTTCTTGATCTCCCAGTACCTACTGCAGCTTACATCCTTCTGAATCTGATTAGTGTATTCATCTCTTGGTCTCCCTCTACAATTTTTACCCTGAACGCTGCCCTCCAGTAGTAAGTTTGTGATCCCTTGATGCCTAAGAACATTCCTACCAACCGATCCCTTCTTCTAGTCAAGTTGTGCCACAAACTCCTCTTCTCCCCAATTCTATTCAATACCTCCTCATTAGTTATGTGATCTACCCATCTAATCTTCAGCGTTCTTCTGTAGCACCACATTTCGAAAGCTTCTATTCTCTTCTTGTCTAAACTATTTATCGTCCATGTTTCACTTCCATACATGCCTACACTCCATACAAATACTTTCAGAAATAACTTCCTGACACTTAATTCCATACTCGATGTTAATAAATTTCTCTTCTTCAGAAACGCTTTCCTTGCCATTGCCAGTCTACATTTTATATCCTCTGTACTTCAACCATCATCAGTTATTTTGCTCCCCAAATAACAAAACTCCTTTACTACTTTAAGTGTCTCGTTTCCTAATCTAATTCCCTCAGCATCACCCGACTTAATTCAACTACATTCCTTTATCCTCGTTTTGCTTTTGTTGATGTTCATCTTATATCCTCCTTTCAAGACACTATCCATTCCATTCAACCGCTGTTCCAAGTCCTTTGCTGGTTCTGACAGAATTACAATGTCATCGGCGAACCTCAAAGTTTTTATTTCTTCGCCATGAATTTTAACACGTACTCTGAATTTTTCTTTTGTTTCCTTCACTGCTTGCTCAATATACAGATTGAATAACATCGGGAAGAGGCTACAATCCTGTCTCATTCCCTTCCCAACAACTGCTTCCCTTTCATGCCCCTCGACTCTCATAACTGAAATCTGGTTTCTGTACAAATTGTAAATAGCCTTTAGCTCCCTGTATTTTACCCCTGCCACCTTCAGAATTTGAAAGAGGGTATTCCAGTCAACATTGTCAAAAGCTTTCTCTAAGTCTACAAATGCTAGAAACGTAGGTTTGCCTTTCCTTAATCTAGCTTCTAAGATAAGTGGTAGGGTCAGTATTATCTCATGTGTTCCAACAGTTCTACGGAATCCAAACTGATCTTTCCCAAGATCTGCTTCTACTAGCTTTTCCATTCGTCTGTGAAGAATTCGCATTAGTATCTTGCAGCTGTGACTTATTAAACTGATAGTTTGGTAATTTTCACATCTGTCAACACCTGCTTTCTTTGGATTTGGAATTAGTATGTTCCTCTTTAAGTCTGAGGGAATTTCGCCTGTCTCACCAGAGGGTAGAATTTTGTCAGGACTAGCTCTCCCAAGGCTGTCAATAGTTCTAAAGGAATGTTGTCTACTCCCAGGGCCTTGTTTTGGCTTAGGTCTTTCAGTGCTCTGTCAAACTCTTCCCATTTCATCTTCATCTACCTCCTCTTCCATTTCCATAATATTGTCCTCAAGAACATCGCCCCTGTATAGACTGTCTATATAGTCCCACCTTCCTGCTTTCCCTTCTTTGCTTAGTACTGGGTTTCCATCAAAGCTCTTGATATTCATGCAAGTGGTTCTCTTTTCTCCAAAGGTCTCTTTAATTTTCCTGTAGGCAGTATCTATCTTACCCCTTGTGAGATAAGCCTCTACATCCTTACATTTGTCCTCTAGCCATCCCTGCTTAGCCATTTTGCACTTCCTGTCGATCTCATTTTTGAGACGTTTGTATTCCTGTTTGCCTGCTTCATTTACTGCATTTTTGTATTTTCTCCTTTCATCAATTAAATTCAGTATCTCTTCTGTTACCCAAGGATTTCTACTAGCCCTTGTCTTTTCACCTACTTGATCCTCTGCTGCCTTCACTACTTCATCCCTCAGAGCTACCCATTAGTCTTCCACTGTATTTCTTTCCCCCATTCCTGTCAATTGTTCCTCTTATGCACTCCCTGAAACTCTGTACAACTTCTGGTTCTTTCAGTTTATCCAGGTCCCATCTCCTTAAATTCCCACCTTTTTGCAGTCTTTTCAGTTTTAATCTACAGTTCATAACCAACAGATTGTGGACAGAGTCCACATCTGCCCCTGGAAATGTCTTACAATTTAAAACCTGGTTCCTAAATCTCTGTCTTACCATTATATAATCTATCTGAAACCTTCTAGAATCCCCAGGATTCTTCCATGTATACAACCATCTTTCATGATTCTTCAACCAAGTGTTAGCTATGATTAAGTTATGCTCTGTGCAGAATTCTACCAGGCTGCTTCCTCTTTCATTTCGTAGCTCCAATCCATATGCACCTACTATGTTTCCTTCTCTTCCTTTTCCTACTGTCGTATTCCAGTCACCCATGACTATTAAATTTTCATTTCCCTTCACTAGCTGAATAATTTCTTTTATCTCATCATACATTTCATCAATTTCTTCATCATCTACAGAGCTAGTTGGCATATAAACTTGTACTACTGTAGTAGGTGTGGGCTTCGTGTCTATCTTGGCCACAATAATGCGTTCACTATTCTGTTTGTAGTAGCTTACACGCAGTCCTATTTTTTTTATTCATTGTTAAACCTACTCCTGCATTACCCCTATTTGATTTTGTATTTATAACCCTGTATTCACCCGATCAAAAGTCTTGTTCTTCCTGCCACCGAACTTCACTATATCTAACTTTAACCTATCCACTTCCTTTTTTAAATTTTCCAACCTACCTGCCCGGTTAAGGGATCTGATATTCCACGCACCAATCCGTAGAACGCCAGTTTTCTTTCTACTAAAATGTGTTTTTGCATAAATCCTGATACAAAAGTAATATTCCATATTGTTTCCTGGGACTAAGTTGGTTAGTCAAACCTAATTTCATCAGTTACGAGTGACAAGATAGTGCATGCACCCTGGCAATGGATAAGCTAGGGCCATCTAAAGGCTGAGTGATGGGTAGTGTACATCATTTCTCCTTTTACTATTATAGTTATGAATGCTACTGTTGTTTGTGAACTGTTAAGTTGACAACAAATTTCATAATGTAATAAATGTACTATGATGCTGCTGTCAGAATGCCCAGCTGCTAAAAGTTTGTTTACAAGAGGTTCTACGGTGGAAACAACATATCCATACTACATGTTTGTGTTTAATGAACCTTTTTTTTCCATCAGTGATGAATTAGCCCAGATTACGATGCCATAAGACATTAGTGAATGAAAATAAGAAAAGTAAATCAACTTTTTTGTATTTTCATCTCCAAAATCTGGTACTATTTGTAACACAAATTTACAGAGCTTAGATTTTTAAGGAGATCTGTAACATACAATTTCCCATTCAGGTTCTTATTGATGTAAATGTTTAAGAATGATGAATATTTCTGTGGGGTTTCCAGTTCAGGTCCTTATCAATATAAGTGCCTATGAATGATTAATTTTGTCTTTCATGTATTCATTTAGTCTCCTGTATTATTTCTAATGGTACGGTCACACTTTGTGCAGTACAGAACTACACGTATTGTGTATGAATGCAGAGTCTCGCAGCGATAACATTGAATAAAATGTTCTCGGATTTCCAACCACGTCAAGTGCTTAAAACTACACGAGCTTTCGGCCAAGCACTCCTTTGCCATTGTCAAGTGTTACGACTGCCAGTGGGCTTTTGGTGCGCCCTTTTATATGCTATCTGCCAGCTGTGACGTCACTGGTGCCTGTGACATTGCCATACATGGGCATGTTTTGAGTCGGCGTTCGATGTGCCCTCTTCAACCACACTATTGCTGGATCCCACACAGCACTGAGCTGCAAGCCACCGTCTCTATTCAGGGTGTTTGCCGTAATTTTTATTTCAACAGCTTCCTTTATTAAACTGTACCAGAAGCCGTTAGTGCGAGCCACAACAGAGGTATCGTCAAATATTATGTGGTGACCGTTTTCTAACGCGTGCTCAGCTAACAGAGATTACTCTGGGTAGCATAGGCAATAATACCTCTCATGTTCTTTCCTGCGTTGTTCCTCAGTGCTCACTGTTTGTCCGATGTACTTCTGGCCACACTGACAAGGTATTTCGTAGACTCCAGGTGTTCTGAGACCTACTGGAGTACGACCTACCTGGAGTCTATGAAATACCTTGTGAGTGTGGCTAGAAGTACATCGGACAAACAGCGCACACAGTGGAACAATGCAGGAAAGAACATGAGAGGTATTAGTGCCTACGCTACCCAGAGAAATCTACGATGGCTGAGCATGCGTTAGAAAATGGTCACCACATAATATTTGACAATACCTCTGTCATGGCTCACACTAACGGCTTCTGGGACAGTTTAATAAAGGAAGCTGTTGAAATAAAAATTACCAAAAACACCCTGAATAGAGACGGTGGCTTGCAGCTCAGTGCTGTGTGGGATCCAGCAATAGTGTAGTTGAAGAGGGCACATCGAATGCCGACTCAAAACATGCCCATATATGTCAATGTCACGGGCACCAGTGACGTCACAGCTGGCAGCTAGCGTATATAAGGGCGCACCAAAAGTCCACTGGCAGTCGTAACACTTGACAATGGCAAAGGAGTGCTTGGCCAAAAGCTCGTGTAGTTTTAAGCAATTGACGTGATTGGAAACCCAAGAACATTTTATTCTACATGTATTGTGTTTACCTAAGTACAGTAACAGTCCAACTGCAGTGAACCAGTCATTGATTTTTTAATAAAGGTTATTTAAATTTAATCGGTGAAGTTTCCTCCCTAGGCATGATCATCATATCTGCATTGTCAGTATTGAGAACTATTTGTGCTTTTTGGGTATATGATGGGAGATCATTTATGTATAATAAGGACAAGAGATCCTCACAACACTGTGGTTCATCTGTAGTGGTTAGTCCCCTTTTTGAAGATGGTGTTTCATTTTCTTGGGTTTCTTAATGTGACACTCTACATCCATTACATCCATTTAATAAGATAGGATGAAATCCCATTACCAATGAGGTATTAGATACTGTACCATGATATTTTATCGGCACTAGGAGAGTACTGTGGAATGCATAATGCAACAGGTGACGTATTTTATTTAAATTTTGTATTATTTGATTTGTGAACTGGTAATCAGTAAGTGGTCAATAAAAATGGGGAACTTTGACACAGACAGCTCGGTCAGTCAGGATGGTGTCTCCATTTAAATGATTCATGTAATCTGCTTATATCACATTGAACCCTATACGAGAAACATCTTTTTCTGGGCCTTAAGTTGTCATTTTGACATTTGCCATTGGCAAATGTCAAAATGACAACTTGAAGCCCAGGAGAGAGGGGGGGGGGGGGGGGGGGGGAGTGGAGGAAAAAAAAAAAGTTTCTCTTTTATGGTTAAATAGATACTCATCTATCATCAACTTGTGATATGCTGCTTCAACCACAGGGCTGTATGTTGTTTTACACTTTGAATGTAAAACATTTTATCATTTATAGTATGTAAATTTTTATTTGTTATATGAACTGTTGTAAAATATGCAAATTGAACTTCGCTCTATATCTTGAGTAAAGTGATTTGGCTGAACTGTGTGTTCCAGCTGTGGCTGAGGACCCATCTCAGTCTTGCAATACTCTAGAAAAGGCCTCGGTAGTCTTTTGCATGCCATTTTATGTACTTGCCTGTCTATCTGTCTTACACCATTTATGTTTAACTATTCATTCCACTTCATATTGTTTCATAACATTACACCTAGTTCTTTAACATGTTGACTGCCCCGAGGCCACCATTGCCTTACACCTGACGCTTGTGCCCACTGGCACACACAGCAGAGCTTTGTGTCTGTCACCATGACCGGGTATTGAAACATTCATCACTGTGTGAGCGGCAATCAGTGTGTCAATATACTGTGTAGTTTGAGTACATAAACACTGAATCAGATCCCCACAGTGGAGGTTATTTTAGGGAAGAGTTATGCTAGTGCTAAATGTTTACTTATGATTAAGAAATGAAGCTTTCCAGATGGAACACTACACAAGGTGGATGTGAAACCTGCGGGAGTCAATAACTAGATTCATCAACTATATCATTTTGCTTGATGTAGGTATACGCTATTTAAAAATAATTCACAAATGCATTTTCTCATGGTTCTGTAGAAGTATCTGTAAAGTTGATTAACTGGTACGTCACATTAACTCTTGATCTTTTACCAGCTATTTTTCTTATATAAGCCTGCCAAGATTTAATAACAAAGCATATGACAAATGATAAACAAATGCAATAATAGGAAAGTGACATTTAACTTCCCGAGAGCATTAAAGAGTATTAATTTGTAATTACACTGTTTTGATATGAGAAATTCAAGGGTTCCACTCAACTATAGTAACTGCATTTCTGGTTCTGTACTTGTTGCACCTCAAATTTTAAAGATTTCATCATGGTAGCAAAATCTATATAACATCTATGACATAGTTACCGTGGAGTTCCAATCTAATCAGAAGTGCAGAAATAGAGAGACAGTGAGAAAGTGTACATTTTTTTGTTCACACACCAGTAAGAAATGGTGCAAAAAAGTAAATAAGATCATAGTTTTGTTTAGATGTTTGTTGTATGGAAGTTAACAAAATAATGAATAATTTTCATGAAACTGACAGTTATTAATCATCTTGTTCCAGACGCATACACTATCCTCAGTCATATCGCCAGAATAGTGACAAGGAAAAGTTGATATTATGGTATGCTGAAAACTTTCGAAGACAGTTTAATTTTTATTATAAAGATCGGAAACCACTGTTTCTGGCAGCGGAAAATGAATGTGGACTACAGGTATGTTGCTTCTCAGCACTGTTGTGCTACTTTTATTTATAAAATTAATTTAAGCCTAACAGGTTTGGCATACATATTAAAATTGATTTTAATATACAAAGTTTTGAAGATTGCTATTTTTTTAATGTGTTACAACTGTGTAGAAAATATAATCTGCATATTTTCATTCTGGGGTAGGTTTTATAAACATACATATTAGAAATATGGATTGGAACTGTCAGTCACAATTTTTATGTACTCTTGAATGTTATACTTCAGTTAATAAATGACAAGTGCCACAAATGCGGGTTTTACTCATTAAAACATATGACTAAAGAAAAAGTAAATAGATAACTAAAAATGATGCAGTGCAAGTTTTTAAAAAAAATATTCTTATATTCTTCAGATATTTCACATCAACAATCAAATTTGTATACAGTCAGAAGACTTACATTTTCAATATTATGACATAAGAAAATGCTCTCTATGTATCTTATCATGACAAAATAGTTGTCATTCGATGTTATATATAAATTAATTGCACACTAACTGAAAAATATAATTATTATAACCCTGAGATCATAGTTTAAGTAACAATACTTAAATACATGAATAATGCAAAGTTTCAGTCATTCTATCACAAAATAAATCCAGCAATATTTGCATAGAGGAAGCTATACGCAGATATTTTTTAACTGCTACAGAAAATGGTCTGTACATCCATCAAGGTGAGCAAAGTGCCATATCCTGAACTCTCAACATGGAAAGGGTGTGCAGATTTCATCTCTGACCACTTGCAGTATGAACCATTGGACAAACCCACACAGCTGGTAAGTTTCACCTCCAAATATTCAAAGGAAAATCTGAGTACAAAACTATTTATCAAACAAATTAAATGTGACAATTTAAGGAATAGACATAAGTTGGATAACTTTTGCAATATATACTGCATTTCTTGAAATAATTCTTAGAAATATGTGATAGCAAGATTATCCTACACCTTGCAGACCTATCTTCACCTTTCCCTCTGTTAAGCTGTGCACAATGATACAAAAAAGTTGGACTACTTTCGTTACTGTCTATGTGTGTGTGTGTGTGTGTGTGTGTGTGTGTGTGTGTGTGTGTGTGTGTGTGTGTGCGCCCAGAAATACAGTAATAAGGTTTTGCTCACTGTATATTCAACATAAAATTTTATATAAATTCATAAATCAAAATACAGAACTGGTTACACAGCCTAAAGACATTCATTCTAGTAACATCCCGCGAATCAGTTTTAACGCCCCATTAAACAAAATATACTTTGGCATGTCGGTTACTGTATGGAAACAGTTTAGGGGCAATAATATTTCTACTGCCTGGTTTTCTGTGACAATTAAAGCGATTAACACAGATTTATAACAGAATTCTAAGTTGAACACTTATTGCTAAATGTCATTATCAACACAAAATTGCAGCAAATTTGAACCCGCGCAGTAACAGTACCTTTAGTGGTGCCTGGGCCTTCGTATGACAGCATCGCTATTAGTAACTCATTTTCTGGAGGATTTTAACTTGTGGATAGTTTAGTAAATCATTAAGGCTATATACGAAACGTTTCAACAAGAATAAAAATAGTAAAAAACGTTTCAACTTCGTCACACTTGTGTGTTTAAGTGAAGAGTTGTGGCGCAAGTGGCCGGCGCCTCAGTGCGCAGGAACTGTCAGAAATTGTACAGGAACATATCTGTGAAAGCGCTACAAAACAGCGATATCGTTAGTCAAAAACTGACTACTGAACTGCCGGTTTTTATATGCACGTTGTACCCAACGATACAAAACAAATGTAACAGCCTTCTACTAGAAAGCATTAATAAAATCATGTCCAAAGCGATAGCGTTCCTTAAATTAATATTACGCAATGTCAAGAAACATTCAAACTGTCGAGGAGTGAAAAGTCTACACCTTGAAAAACACGACCGACGTTGATTACATACAGTACAACTGTTGCACCAAATATCAACAACAAAACAGGTAAAGCTTCACTACAGTTCCTTCCCACGTACGGGAGCATAATCCATTTGTTGCTCCCTCGAATTAACGTCACATCACCGCGGTAAAAACGAACTGCGTACCACTTACTTTCTCCTGGAGCGCGCTTTTTTCGTTTTTGTCTGTCTCGCACGTCGATCGGCGCACGCCCGCACATTGTTGAGCAAGTAGCGAAACTGAAGAATCTGCATAGCTGTGATGCTGGGATCAGAGCAGCATTCCAGCCACCGGAGAAACTTCTCTCCGTGCGTCACGGCCTCCGCCGCCGTTGCAGGTGGTTCGTCCGACTCGTCCAGCTCGTCGTCCTCGTCCGACGATCCGTTGTTGTTGCCGGCGCTGCCATTCGCGTTCGTACCGTTACTGGCGCCGCTATTGTGCTGGTCGTGGTGCGTCGTCGCTGACGTATTGGTATTCCCGTGGTTGTTGTTGAATGCAGGAGCGACTGCAGCGAGGTTATTGTTGTTATTGAGAAGCACGCTGTCGAGAAGCGCCGCTGACCTGGAGGCCGTGCCGCCCCCACCACCGTTTAGCGCCGCCCCCGCAGCTCTGAGGTCCGGTGCGGGAGCGGCTGTAAGAGCCGCCAACGGATCACCGGGATATTGCGTGTACCCGTATCGCTTATACCAACGCCAGAACCATCCGGCGTTGGCCGGTGCCGCCGCAGACGCTGCTCCCCCGGCGACGCCGCCTCCGCTTCCGCCGTTGGCGACGGCCGCTACTGCCGCCCCAGCGGCCGCTGCTGCTGCCAGCTTGTCCGCCGCTGCCACTGCGAACAGCTGATTACTCACATGCTGGTGGTCCTGTTTCAGCCAGTACCACAAAGAATCCTCTATGTCGGAAGCGGCGGCGACGGCAGCGACAGAAGCCTTCTCGTCGTCGGACGCCGTCCTCATTCGTTTAATGGCTGGATGATCACCGGAGGTTCCTTGTTCCACAAGTGCGTCAAGTTCTGCTAATTCTGCGGCACCGCCCGAATGTTGAGAGTCCGGCGTTCCACCACCTCCTCCACAGGACTGCGCTACGTTACGCAGCTTGTCTTCGCTTTTGCACCAGCCTCGCAGTGTCGACTCGGGCACACCGATGTCGCGTGCCACAGAAGCCTTCGACTCCCCATTGTGCACACGCTCGATCGCTTCTAGCTTCTCCAGCACAGACAGCTGACGAATGGGCCTTTTAACAGGCACTAGCGACGGCGCAGTCTTCGCGCTCGCCATGGCGATGCGCCACGCCGCCACGATATCACTGCCGGCACACAGTGTTACTTGTGCCTAGGACGACAAACGAGAATAACAACACAGTCACACGAAGAGTGAACCACTCGCTAAATAATTTCAAATCTGCCTGCTGCTGATCTACTCTTGTCGAGTTAATAACAAAGATGTATACCTCTGCAGGCAACAATGTTTACTTCTTGCAGTGGCAACACGCGTCGGTCGACACACGAAACTTTACATGAGTACGCGTCACACTGCTGACTGCTGCTGGAGACGGCGTGCGCAACTCCTGTTGTTCGTCCACGCCGGTGTCGTTACTTCTGCGGCTGTGGAGATGCTGGCAGCCCCCCACCTGCTACCGGTGTCAGCGGAAGTACGTGATACTTTTCGCCACCGGACAGTACGTCTCTCTAGCAGCTGCGCAGAGGATTTGCGAACGACGACGACCGTGTACGCGCTGTCACCGTCGTCTCGGTTTGCTGTTCAGCTGTGATCGCTGCCACGGTCAGTTGGGGACTGGCCGGTCAGGCAGACGGAAAGACGGCCGGAAGGTCCTTTGTCCGATCAATACCCCCCGAGTGTTGTGCCGCGACTGGACGCTCGGCGAGAGGGAGCACGGCTGGCGAGCTAGCCGGCTGGCAGGCGAGCGGGTAGGCTGGTAGCGTTACCAGGCAACGCGGCCCGCGGACTGAACGCGCCGTGCCTCGCGAAGGGAGGGGGCAGGGCGCCGCGCCGCGGACCCGCCGGCGCAAGATGGCAGCACGGCTGCCCACGCGGCCGGCGGCCACAGGCCGAGCGTCGCGGCAACCTGTTTTTCTTCCCTCGGTTTTCCTTCCCTCCTCCGTCCCGCTTTCTCCCGGCCTTTCCTTCTCCTCCCTTTCCGTACGCCCGCGCTTTCCGCCTCGCAGGCAGCGACGGCGGGGGCGCGCGAGCCGCGCGCAGTTCGGACGCCGTCCCTTGCGGTCTTGGGCCGCGCAGGGGCGAGGGCCGCTTCAAATTTAGCACGTCCCGCGATTTATCCTCCCGGCTGGCAGGCGGCGCCGCCTTCCTCCCGCTGGCCTTTACCTAGCGGCTCGGTCAGGCGGCAGCCGTGCTCAAAGTCGTGTGACGGCTAGTTTGCCAGGAACGCACGGTCGGTGCTATGAACTGCTTACACTGCATTGCCGTTTTGAAGAGAACTGATAATTCATAATGCGACAAAAATCAAATACCAGAAGAAGATCCCATTTCGGGCGTTATCAATCTGTTAAAAGGACGCTAAAATTATGAATGCCGTTATAATTGCATTTCGTAGAAAATACCAGTGTCAATGTAGAGGTTGATAAGACAGAAATTGGGCATCAAGAGATAGGCCAAATGTCCAGTGTGGGGCATATCACCATGTAAAGCGTATGCTGTTATTTCTGCCGTCCATGATGCACTTTGTTTTTGCCAAAATAATAACAATACTCCCGTGTGGTAATTTGTAAGTATCCAAGTCAGACATGCCAAGTAAGGTAGTAAAGTGCTGTAATGACTAACAGTAAGACACACCGAAATCGTATTCAGAAATAGTGGTTTTCAAACCTCAACACAGCCATCATGAGTTTGTTTCCTATATCACTCAAAGTGACCATTGCGCAGATTAAAAAAAAAAAAAAAGGCGGGGGGGGGGGGGAGGAAGAAAAGAAAAATGCCTTGTCTAGTCCTACGGCTATCATCTCATCTCTCATTACTTGGACCTTCCGCACACTTTGACTACGATAACTGTTTCAGCAATTTAATCCTCGGCTCTGTCACACAGAACATACCCATCTTCAATGCTCTGTAGACACAGAACCTTGAGAAGCGTGGCTGGCGGAAAAGAAATTTCCGGGCGTTGAGGCAGGGTCATCCAGTAGTAAAGTTTCTTGCTTGATCTGTATCAGCTGGACAGATACCTCGCTGTTTCCTAAGTATCCAACAATAGTTTTCATAAAATACGCCATAACTTGCGCTTCCGCCGAGTAGTCACTACTATCCCAGCCGATGTCTTTCACGCCGCGCAAGTAATCCGCGCTGTTTGAGGCGCCATGTCACGGATAGCACCGCCGCTCCCGCCGGAGGTTCGAGTCCTCCCTCGGGAATGTGTGTGTGTGTTGTTGTTTGCATAAGTTAGTTTAAGTAGTGTGTTAGTCTAGGGACCGATGACCTAAGCAGTTTGGTCCCTTAGGAATTCACACACATTTGAACACTTGATGTCTTTCACTATCTCAAACGTATTCACTTCGCGCAGCTAAAGTTCTGTAGCTTGATTTACTCCTTTTCCGCCAGACTTCTTCAGCTCACACCGAGCGAGGTAACGCAGTGGTTAGCACACTGGACTCGCATTCGGGAGGACGACGGTTCCATCCCGCGTCCGGCCATCCTTCTTTAGGTTTTCCGTGATTTCCCTGTATCACTCCAGGCAAATGCCGGGATGGTTCCTTTGAAAGGGCACGGCCAGTTTCCTTCTCCACCCTTCCCTAATCCTTGATTGTGCTCCGTCTCTAATGACCTCGTTGTCGACGAGACGTTAAACAGTAATCTCCTCCTCCTCCTTCTTCTTCAGCTCACCACTGTCTTGCAATTATTTTTTGACGTTAGAACGATTTGAATGATGCTGTGAAGTGCATGTATGGTCTTTATTTTACGGAATCCCCTTTTTCCAAGAGCTCAGTTTCCTCCCAATCAGTGAATGGGTTGTCATTTGTAGTTATTAAAGACAAAATGAAGTACTCATGCTACGGCTCAGAACACCGTTTTAGGAGCAGTAATACTGGTGGTGTAATATCTCAGCCAACTAGAAGTAAATTTGGAGTTAGCGTCACTTCGATATCGATGTCGCTACCACCAACCAGGGTAGCCTTATTCAAAGAAATGAAACTGTAACCGGGATGAGCTGACGAGGAATCGGCTGCTCCTCCTGCTGTGTCAGATTTTCGTGTAAGTGGCTTTTGCATGTTACTATCTTGCGATAAGCCATTTTCCACATTTCAGTGCCTAAAAGACCGAGAACGTGTAGTAGATAAACAGCAAAACTATTGTTAGAATTCAACATCTTATCCACAACATGCTCAGCAGAATTAGAATACAAGTTGAGCCCCTTTCAAGGAGAAAGGAAATGATTATAGTCTTTTGTACTGATTTAGAACACAGACCCAGAAGAGCACACAAAACGACATTTTGTAATTTCCTTTCTTTGGCTTCCTAGTGAGAGAACAGTGTCTCGAATCGGAAAGCAGATGTCGGATGAATCAAAGATGAGTCACGAACCTTACCAACTTGTAAACATATTTTTCCTTGCCCTAATAAACGTTGAAGTCTCTTTTGGATTAATTCTGGCAGTACGAAATTAACGACCATTAAGTTGAAGTTTTATATCCTTTATATGAAAATAAACTGAAATTTCCGTCATGCCTACGATTCCTGTATTAGTTTCATTAATTTCTTCATTTAAAGTTGTTCCCAAATGAAGACGCCAATGAGACAGCATTTTTCCAGGAATGTATATGCGAAAGTTAGAAAAGAAGGACATTAGCACCGTTTTTTTTTCTTTCTTTCGTTTGGTGATTACTTGTGTTACTATCCCGCAGCATTGTATCCGTCAGTGCTTTGCCTGGCCTGCTTATCTCACACGTTTCCGAACAGCCGCGACCGAGCAGAAAAGGTTTTACTATTCCTTCAGGGTACTATACTGTATTTCATGACTCTAACCATAAAAACTATAAAAGTCAGACTGCTTGCATCGTGTAAGCTACTCTAGTGGAAATGGTGAAAGTGGAGGACAGGGGGCGGCACTAACTCACACCCACCTGTCAGGGACCGTATGAGACTCGTCCTTAGTGTTTCTTCGTGTTTGCCAGATGTCGAATTTCCGCTACAAGAACTGTTAACTGCAGGGTACTGGCAGGCATTCTTGGTGTAGAACGCTTTGCCTTGGATGCATAGAATGATGTATCTTGAGCGTGTCACTGCCTCCTACAGCACATTACCCACCTTTCTTAAGACTTCTTGTGGAAATGTCTCTGAGGCTAGAGCAGCTACCCATGAACGAGGTAACTTACAAAATCCGCACACGACCTCTAATTTATTGTTGCTCCTCAGTATGGGATCCTCACTAGACAGGTTTGATGGAGAAAATAGATAAGATACGAAGAAGAGCAGCCCTTGCCGTCACAGGTTTGTTTTGTAAGTGCGAAAGCGTCACGGGGATGCTCAGCCAATTCAGTGGCAGACGCTGCAAGAGAGGGTCTGTATGTCGCGGTGTTGAAAGCTGGAAGAGTCAACCGATGTATTACTTCCTCCTACGCGTATTTTTCGAAAATAGCGTCAAGTAAATTTGGAGAGATTCGAGCTCACACCGAGGCCTACCCACAGTCGTTCTTCCCGTGCATCATTCGTAACTCAAAGGAAGGAGAGTAAATTGATTTGTTGAGTATGTAGATGTATAGGGTCTTTTCGTTTGTCCACGCGCATTTCATAACGTTTACAGTACTTATGTTGACCGTCAGCTCATATTCTTTGAATAACTTCTTTGTCATGAAGTCTGATTACCACGGCCACAGAAGCCAGCTGAAAAGCTGAAAAGTGTTATATTCAATACACAAGTTACCACGATTTACAGACGCACTAGAGCTTTTACCGGCGCCTCTCTCTCTCTCTCTCTCTCTCTCTCTCTCTCTCTCTCCCTCCCTCCCTCCCTCCCTCCCTCCCCCCCCCCTCCCTCCCTCCCTCCCTCTCCTCTTCCCGCTGAATAACTATTTGCCATTTAAGAAGACATAATGCGATACGTCGTTACTGCGCACATATCTTTACAGTACGACACTTTCATGTCAAACGTCTCTTACCGTGACAAGCCATAATTCAAAAATGATTCTATTTTGTCCTGAAATAATCGTTAAGTATATATAATTAGGTGGTGCCTGGAGTGAAAAAGTAATTTTATGAGAATATTTGAATGGACGGTACATTCCCCAAAAATAAACTCACCTGTCGTCATCGGTTTACAGAATTTAGTGCGGAGCAAAATTATCAATTTTTATCGGGATATTTTTAATATAGGACCATTTGTCACATTTCCATCTTAATTATGTTCTAGACTCTAAAATAGGGAATGAGAATCGCTGTGACTACTAAATAATTTTTGTAGCTACTCATCAGAGTTTGTTTCCGTGTTTAGTCAAATTTCGCAATGAGGCTTGCACGGAACTAGTCATTCAGGGTTGCACTTTGGGAGTCACAGCCTCGCATTACACAGAATAGACAGCAAGGCTCTAGTTAACTACTAACTGTTTAGCGACATCTTGGTCCACCTAGCCTGTTCAAGAATGTGAAGAGTGCGCAGTGTAAAATGAAATCGAAACGATACAAGATAACATTTTAAGATTTATTCTTGTAGAGGCTGTCGCAGTACAGTTTGTGAACAAGAGTTCACAACTTCTTAGTGTCATGCACCGAGCACGTTTTATATTGACCGTAAATCTGGTACAGAAACATACATAGTCAATAATCAGTACGTCACACACGCATAATCAACTGATATGAGACACTAAAACAGTGAAGAAAGTGCACGCTAAATAAGTACCACTAATCTTCATCTGTGATTTATCGTATGTATTCTGCTGGAATGGACATGGACAACCAAAAGAGAATGCTTTATATCTCATATTCTATTCTCGTTTCATATTCTTTAAACAGTTCCCCACTGGATCGAATTTTAAGTAATTACGTCTGCTACGACCGTTTGAATTGCAAAAATCAATCCTTTCATACTTCTATTCAAACAAACATTTGGCGGAGGCCTCTTTGTACCTGCACTCATTAATTTTTTACCAAGCTGCTTGTCGTTTACAACACGTTTCAAAAGTACGAAGTTTTTTCTGGTTCTTTACCAGCCATTTTGTATTCTCTGACGAAGCGTTTCACTGATGGGAATAAATGCTAATTAAAAAAGTGAAGACTGGCCATACAAATAAAAACGTAACTGATTAAATCTGCACAATGTGCAAGCAATCCGGATGTTGCTGCACGTACTATCCACGTATGAAGGAAATATTTATTGAAGACATTTCTGGCCAGTGGAATGGAAAGAGGGAAAGAGGTCTCTCTCTCTGTGTGCGTGCGTGCGCGCGCGTGAGCGACCCCGTGTGTGTGTGTGTGTGTGTGTGTGTGTGTGTGTGTGTGTGCGAGAGAGAGAGGGAGAGAGAGCGTATGTGTGCGTTCGTTTGAGCCCTATCTACTAGCGATCTGAGTCCCATATTTTACAAATCACAATGCGTAGAGAATGCTCGATAAGTCAATTCAAAATCTTCTACTGTCTGGAATGAGGAAACGTTGTTCAGTGAATATGAACAAGATACCTTGTGCTTCACGAACTGGGAGCCGATGGAGGACAGTAAGTGTGTCGTGTGCGGGACCTGTGACGAAGAACCAGTAAGATGGATGCTTCTTATGGCACCAGTAGGAACACAAATGGCATAACAATGTGGCAGAAAGAGCCGGACCTCTTGAAAGATTCCTGGACTCCAAGGGATCAGTAGATCTCTTATGTAGTATCCTATCAACTTTCGTTTGATGGAACAGCTGGATGCTACAAACGCTGAACGTGGGCGGCTTTCCGTGAAATTTTGGTGTACTGCCGGATGTCTGTAACTTGCTGACGGATATGTAGTATACATCTGACGACAGTCCGATGGCTCTGCGTCCAATGATCGTCGCAGCGAGGCACAGACATCTGTCATGTCGTCCGAAACTTCATGGAAGCATCTGTGCAGCGGGAAGTTTTAAATTTCACAATGCCAATAGTAGTCCACAAAAACCCATTATTTCCAGATCTGTGGTTCTGGTAGGCTCCTATCTAGACTGACTTATTCTTTCTGTATGAGATGTACATCATTTGTTGCACAATGGGCGGCTCATGCTACATCAAATATGAATGTGTACGAAGAAGTACGTTTTCTGGAAACTTTTGCAAGTGCTACTCGGAAACTTATACGAATGGTTTTTGCGAGAATCAAAGTCTGATAAAGCAACCACTAATGTGACTATAGGCAGGTATCTTAATACCAACGTTTTTGCTTTTGTTTAGCTTCATGTGGGCATACTACTGCAGTTCTTCTAATAATTTCCGGGTATGCAGCCGGATCCCGTCGACATTCTGCCACCAGAATGTCGACGGGATCCGGCTGCATACCCGGAAATTATTAGAAGAACAAATACGCCGGGAAAATTTCAGAAGTCACATACTATTGCAGTGTTCACATCGATTAACTTAAATGCGTCAGGAATAGCCTTGTGACTGGACAACTGACAGAATACAATTTCAGAGGTTTGAAATTCGACCCAGATTCGCGCAGATATTTTTTTCCAGCACTCACTGTTGACTTTCTCTTGTAGCAGTACCCCGTGCCTGTGAGAATCTAAGTTGCATCTTGGTTGTTGGAAGCGAGGCAAACTACAAAGGCCTCGCACCGTGTCATCCAAACCAACCTATGTGTAACTTTTAGGTAGAGGAGTCTCCACTGAATACCAGCAAATTTGCCTACACTAGGTAGAAGAAGGGCGCAGCAGCTTTTTTCACTTCATTACAGGCACCCTGTGTTGAGGTACTATTTAAATCGTGTTCAGTGGGCTTCGTTTTGCGTATACTGCTGCCGTCCGCCGTGGCGCAAGAAGGACGGCGGCAGTCCCTTTAAAACTTGCGGCCGGATCGGCTCGGCATGCGTGGCGGCCGCGTGACGTAACGCATTCCGCGTGCGCCAAGTCTCCTCTCTGTCGCCTCGCCTCTCCCGCCAGCAGCCGCCGCCGTCGCGCTCCGTTTTTCTGGGCGCACCGTGCCGCCGCCGCCGCCGCCGCCGCGGCCGTGACGTAATCCCCAGTACAGGCCTGTCCGGCCCGCCGAGTCTGCGCCGCCAGGTAAACAACTTCCCTTCCTTTCTCCACCACCTCTGCTTTTTATTTTACGTGAGCGGCGGCACGGACGCTGACAACGGCAAACAGACCGACTCGTGAGGACGGGAGGAAGAGGAGCTAGGGAGAGAGCGCAGCTAGCTCACGTGTTTTATCTCGGTGGCTGGCGTTGTCACATGGGAACGACCAGTCCGCCAGGGGACGGTACGTACCTTGCACCCTGCCGTGTGCGTGGTTTTCGTCGCCCTTCCTTTGCCCTCACCTCCTTTCTCGCCTTTTTTTTTTTTTCTCCGCGTTCTCTTTTGCGTTCCGCGCAGTGCGGCTGTCTGGCGGCCAGTGAAACGAAAATTTGCATATTCGCAGGATCCGTTTTAGCCCCGGTTCGCGGGAGCGGTGTCGTCGAACTGGTTGGTCGTGGACCTGCTGCCAACGAGCTTCGGATGCTATGGCGCACGGAAACTTCGGCTGCGTAAAAGGCACTTCGTGCATGTTTACGTTCTACTTCTAACACATTGGGTAAAGTTGCTGGGAACACTGGCATTGACAACGTGAGCAATAGAACTAGTACAGAAGAACTACGTAATGTCTACATAATCATCTGGAAAATTCATAACAAGAAATCCCTACCCACCAAAGCCAAGCTACGACGCTATCGGTAAGTCCTTCCTCCCACAGGCACTCAACAGAGGTGAGACATCATCATTAACCGTGAATGTCAATGTTACAGAGAACATGGAACGCATGATATTGCGGAATATATTCTGACCCAACAGCCAAGACGGTATATGAATGCTCAGAACTGTATTGTATTTCCTGACGGAACGATTTATACTGCACAGCACAATTAAAGGATGACTTCTTCGAAACCCCTCTATTATCTCCTATTGCGATAGAGATGTTTGAAATTTGGCTCATAGGTGCCTACATCTTCGTCTGTAACGATGCAGAATCGTGGCACCTTGCGAAGTCACCGTCGATCTCCAAGAAGCTTCAAACACAAGCGAAACAAAATGGCAGACATCAAAAGTTCATGTGACGTACAAAGTAGGTTGATGGTGTCAAACTGGCACAAAATTTCACCACAGTTCAATTCAAAGCCAACGCGTACGTGTCACACAATGGGAAGGTTGTGACAGCCCCTCTTATCTACATTCCGCCCCTTCTCTTGACGTCTCTGCGATGGAGGTCAGAAGCACGACACCCGGCGTTCAAATCACGCAGTCTTCTTATGGGTGGCTGACGGAAAAATTTCAGACGCACCACTGCAGGGAATAGACACGAAAAAGCTTCTGGGGGTGACATAAATGGTGTCAATGAACCATCCTTTTCATTGGGGTGTTGACTCCCACACAATTTGTGGGAGCAGCAGATCGACATTCGTGACAGCCTTTGACACTGCTGACACTCGTGGACGTTTAAGCGCTTTTCTATACACACTTTGGTGTGTAGCGCAACCGCAGTTTTTGCTCTGTCATACAGGATGGAACCACTAGGGATCGTTCACTACCATTCGACGACATTTGAACGTGATCGGAAGCAGCAAACGGTATTTGTGCATTTTCGCCTCTCCTGTTTGACATCCTCCAGTGGCGTAAATAAAGAAGCAAGGGGTTCCTCTAAGATCTTCCAGATCGACAGTACCCTCAATGGCACCTGCCCATCTTTATTAAGAATTTTAAAACTGTGCCTGTACTGACACAACCTGTGAAGTAGTCCTAGGGCGCAACTGGGATTGGAGGGGCGTCAAGGAGCAGCCTGCTTCAGATGTCGTCTCAGTAGAGGTACATTTTAAAATTCTCATTAAAGATGGGTTTGTGCCACCGAGGGTGTTGCCGAACTGGGGGTCTTGGAGGGATCCTTTGCCATTTTATTAATGCGTACGTCAGTGTTACATCCCTAGTAATTACGCCACAGGAGTACATGAAACAGGAGGCTGATTCAGATCATGTTCGTATTTCATTGGACATTTGTTAACAGCCCATAGTAGCTCCAAGCCGTACTCGAGAGCAAAAATGGTGGTCGTGCTTCACTCCAAAGGTGCATGATCACCATCAATAGTGATGCAGCCCCACAACGTCCATAGAGAAGTCTTCGTTGATCCATTATAGACCATGGGACAACGGCTGGCATGTATTTCTTGATGCAATAATTTACCAGTTGCATCAAGAAACCCATAGAGAATGGTTGAAACGCCCAGGGGTACCAGAGGGTGTCAAGAACGTCTCCCTGCTGCTCGTTGGATTGTGAACTGTCGTTTTCGATCGCAAAATGTGTGAGAATCAACACACTCAAGAAAGCGGTGGTTTCATTCTGAGGCCTTTTTGTGCCTATTCTGAGCGGCGGTGTGCCTCGACCACCCATAAGAAAACTGCGTGACTTCAGTGCTGGGCGTCACGGTTCTGACCTCTATCGCAGGGCGTGTGACGATCTTCCCATGGTGTGACACGCGTATGGTGGCATTAAGCAGAACTGTGGTGAAATTTTGTACAAGTGTGACATCATTAACCCACCTTATTTGCCACATGAACTTCTGAGCTCTGGCCTTTCTTCACATGTGTTGACACCTTGCTGTCTGAAGGGTCACTGAGCTCGAGGGTGACGTCGCAGGGTGCCGTGCTTTTGCACCATTTCAGAGAAAGCTAGTGGGCATCTTTGAGCCAAATTTCAAACTTATGCATCGAAATGAGAGACAATTAGTGTGTTAAGAAAAAGTGATCATTTAGACCCTCAAAATTACAAACAGGACCTAGAAAACCATGACTGGCTGACAGTCAGAAGAATCTCAAGGTAATCGCTGTTGATACACTGGCAACGACACGAATGACAAATAGACAGGTGATGGACTTTCATAAGCTCCTGCCCGAACAACTAGCAGGAGGAAGTTTGAAATTAAAAGACGCGTGGACAATATAACAAGTCCAAGCCTCTAATTTATTTATTTATTTATGCGTGTCCAGAACTTAACATATTAAATATAACTTATCATACATAGCATATCATACATATATATTACAAGTATTGCAGAGAACATGTGCATATTTATATTCCATGTGCTGCCCAGAATTCCGCTGCACAGGCTGCCTTATCATTGACGATAATCAGATCGTCCATGGACACAGGTTCTGACAGTTTTCTGCAGATGAGTAGGTGCTGATGGTCTTGATGTTCACCACGCTCACATAGTTCGTCCCCTGAGATGTATCCCCATTTCTTCTTGTTCTCCGTACACCGAGATACTCCAGTTCTCAGTCTCTTGAGTATCTTCCATGTCGTGTGTGGGAGATGATGACCTGTAGGAAGTTCTTCCTTGGGGTTGTCCCAATATTTCTCTTATGATGAGCTACGCCAGAGTTGTATACTATGGTCTGTAGGTGATGTCTGGATTGGTTGCATTGCCCAGAGAAAACTTTTTCTTGACTTGAGTCTTAGTGTTTGATATTCGCATCCGGACAGGTGGTGACTCTTATCCGTCTCCTTCTTCTTTCTTTCCACTTCAGCTGCTGCTCTCCTTCGGATGTCTGGAGGTGCTACGCCCATGAGGTGGTAGATTTTGTCAACAGGAGTTGCCCGCAAGCAGCCGGTTACAATTCGTCCTGTTTCATTTAGGGCAATATTTACCTGTTTGGCATGGCTGGAGTTGTGCCATACAGGTGCTGCATATTCAGCAGCGAAGAAGCACAAAGCGAGGGCAGATGTGCGGAGGACCTGTGGGCGTCCTCTCCAGTTGTTGCCAGTCAGTTTCCTAATAATGTTGTTCCTCGCAATGACTTTTACTTTTGTGTCTTTACAGTGGTCCTTGAAGATGAGGGACCGGTCCAACTTCACTCCGAGGTACTTTGTGGTGTCACAGTGGTTCAGCTGTTGACCTCTCCAGGTTATTCTCAGTTTCCTCCGTGTCTCTCTCTTCCGTAAGTGGAATGCACATACTTGTGTTTTGGAGGGGTTTGGCTTCAGGTAGTTGCTATCGTAGTAGTTAGATATTGTCTCAAGACTTATTATGAGTTTTTCTTCCACCTCCTCCCTGGGCAACGCTGGGAGTAATTCCAGTGGCAGATCCTTCCACCACCAGAACATTACACCAGAACCTCTAATGATAAGATGAAGAAGTTTTGGAAAGGATAACGCTAACTAAAGATTGTACGTAAATTATTACTCATGTGTTATCTGTAGACAGCTCATGATATTTATTCCCTCTCTTTCTCAGCCATTCTAAACCACAAAAGCCCTCTACTAATACTGTCAGACTGAAACTTTATCAGATTTGTGGGAAAGCCGAAGACAAGGCGGTGAAAGCGATACAGACTCATGCATCCTAGAAAATCAAAAAAAGAAGATAAACTTCAACGTCCGCAGTTACATAAACCAAAACGTATGGTACCGTCAGTAATTATTAGCGAATAATAAATATTTTCTCTTCGTGTAAAAGAGCACTTCTACATCGTCTGTAAACCTACTCCACCCTACTTTTTTTCCCTTTATTGTTATTTCATCCTCCTTGCCCCATTTGGGTGGGGAAGGGCTGTCAGCAGTACAATTCTCCGCTCTTCAATCAAGCGAATTAAAAAATTTCTCAATGAGAATATATAAAGAGAATTCGTTTTTCTTTTATTTTAAATTAAAAATCAAAGACGGAGAGTCAAAAAACGTATATATATGATGAAATTCTAACAGAAACACTAAAGCACTGTTGTTTCACTTAAAAACTGAAGGACCTGCAGTATTGCTGGAGGAAAGAGTATGTTCCCCAGGGTTGAAGGATGTGGGTAGAAATAGAGGTTTGTTAGATATGAAAAACTGTGGAGATGAGAGTTAAGGGCTGAGGTGGATAGTGGGAAATACAGTCGGTGGGAAAGACAGACGTTGAGGAATAGGGTGTCATGTGGGCAGGGCAGTGGTTGCAAGAAGAAAGGGATGGGGATGGATGGAGAGGGAAAGGAGAGAGGAGCCCTGATGTAGAGTGAGATACGTGGGGAAGAATTATAGTTGATAGGAGGGATAAATATTGGGAGGGACCTCATTGTCTGGGAGAGGGAGTTGGTTGAAGTTGCTTTGGGTTAGGATATAGAGGTGAAGGGACGGAGGGACGTGTTTGTGAAGGTACAGCAGCATACCACGGTTGGTGATCAAAGGGGGGACAATGGGGTGATTGGAATATAGTTTTCGGACAATATAGGAGATGTGGAGGTGTTCAGTGTGGGTTAGGAGGGGTGGGAATTTGATGAGATGATAGAGGATCCTGGTGGGGAAGGTAAACGGATGTGGCAAGTAAGACGAAACGCATGGCGTTAGAGGACTTTGGTGGGGCGGAAATCCATGGAACATGTGCATAGCAGATGAGTCGAATTAGGGTTTTGTAGGTATGGAGAATAGTAGAGGGGTGTAATCTCCAAGTTTGGCCTGTTAGTAGTTTTAGTCAATTGTGATGGTTAGTAGGTGTAGTTTCTATCTTATTTGCCAGACAAGGATTAGTCCAAGATATTTTAGTGTGTTAGTTAGCCGTGTAGAACGGTTGTAAATGGTAAGGTAGAAATCTTGGAGGCAGGAGGCGTGGCCCCATCCTATAATTATTGCCAGAGTTTTTGAGGCGTTGATCTTGAGGAGCTCTTGGTTATACCAGGAGGTAAACTGACTGAAGTGGATTTGAAGGGATCGTTGTGATTTCTGGAGTATAGGGTAGAGGGCGAGGAAAGCATTTTCATCAGCATACTGAAGAAAGTGGACTGGTAGGGTTGGGGTGGGCATACCAGCAGTGTAGAGGAGATAAAAGGAGTGTGCCTTGGGGCACTCCTGCAGTGGAATAAGAGGTACGGGAATCGGTATTGTTAATAGTGACAAAGGATGAGTAGTTAGATAGGAAGGATGCAATAAGGCGGACATAGTTAATTGGAAGTGCGTATGTTTGGAGTCTGAAAAGGAGATCGGAAACGCCGTACACTGTGGTAGGCCTTTCTGGGTCGAGGGAGACAAAAATAGCGGATTTATGGGAGTTGAGTTGATGGGATAGGAGATGGGTGAGGTGGAAGAGTTGGTCCATCCTTCTTTCATCTGCTTTCTTTAAGCCAAGCTCAATGAAATATACTCTGAGTTTTCCTCTGTGCTTTCATCTCTCTATACGCTCTTATTTATTCCGACACATTATGCGAATTGTTTTTAGCAATTTTTCACTTTTTAAGGACATTCTCGCCTTGATATGTAGGGTGAACTGTAATGAAACCGACAATCTGCAGGGACGGATTCCTGACTGTAAATGGAGAAAAAAAGATCCTATGAACATTTGTCTGGAAATGCGTCGTTGCCACGGTAGATGGCGCTGACGAATGAAAATTTCTCTGACTACGTGCCGTATGTTCCTTATGTATTACAGGCTGCGTGATTGACGCAGCGTACTGTAAGCAGCATAACGGTCGGGTATTCATGTGGGGAACAAGCCGGGATGGTGTTTGAGTATAGCCAAGCAGATGGAAATGGTCGAAAGGCAACTGGCTATACCAAAACAAGTATCCTCACAGACACCAACTACATTACACAACATTTCAAGCCCTATTTGGGTGTTTGTTCGGTCATGTGTCCTTTCAGACAGACGAACGTGGAGGGAGGCGGCGTACTGTGCATACACTAGATTTGTAGGACCGGTTTCAGCCTCTGGACCATTTCTGTCTGCTTACGCATACAGAGACACCATCCCGGCTTGTTCCCGACATGAATACCGGACCATTCTGCTGCTTACAGTACGCTGCGTCAGTCACACAGCCTGCAACACGGATGGAACACACGCCACGTGGTCAGAGGAACTTTGATTCGTCAGCACCAGCTACCGTGGCAACTATGCATTTCCAGACACATGTTCTTGGGTTCCTTTTTCCTCCATTTCTAGTTAGGAACCCGACCATGCAGTTTGTCGGTTTTATTAATGTTCACCTTGTATGTCAGTATTACAGTCGCAAGAATTTGTTTCTCCAACTTTGTCAAACCAAGGTTGCACCTTGATGACGAAGAGACATCAAATCGTACCTTCCTTTCCTTAAGAATGTAACACTGATGCATTGTTGCTATCGCTTCTTGCGTATGTGACGTAGGTTGCTCTGCGGGCACTTAACTGTGAATTGCAGTGTAATCATGTAGACTTTGATATTCAAACTAAAAACGTAATTTTTTAAATATCGCTGCAGGAACAATGCGAATGATAAAAATCTTACGTACTGCACCATCGACATCTTTATCAGCCTTTTATGAAATTACTTTACTCTTTCTTCACTGTCACTGCCAAGCAGTTTTCACTACAAGCAAATGAAGCCTCCATTGTACACAAAGCTTTCGCATAATTCATTTTTCAGATATAATGTACCTTGCTCTTCTTTGCCTTTAAATACGGATCATCCAGTGTCTCCAGTTTTTAGACGTTCTCATCTGTGGTTGCAGTTTCAAGATATCATTCACGAAGGACATCTTCAACAGAAGTACGGCACCATTTGAATTCATTCACGTATGTCTAAGAAACTGAAAATGAAGAATCATACTGCTCATCAACATCTGCCAGTTGTAGATTAATTTCCGTCGGTGATAAAGCGGCCAAAATAAGGAAAACTACGAGGTTTCCCAATTTACACCGAAGAGCCAAACAAACTGGTACAACTGCCTAATATCGTGTAGGGCCCCGACTAGCACGCACAAGTGCCGCAACTCGACGTGGCATGGACTCGACTAACGTCTGAAGTAGTGCTGGAGGGAACTGACACCATGAATCTTGCAGGGCTGTCCATAAATCCGTAAGAGTACGAGGGGGTAGAGATCTTATGAACAGCTCGTTTCGAGGCATCCCAGGTATCCTCAATAATGTCAATGTCTAGGGAGTTTGATGGCCAGCGGAAGTGTATTAACTCAGAAGAGTGTTCCTCGAGCCACTCTGTAGCAATTGTGGACGCGTGGGGTGTCGCATTGTCCTGCTGGGATTGCCCAAGTCCGTCGGAATGCACAATGGACCTGAATGGAAGCAAGTGATCAGACAGGATGCTTACGTATGTATCACCTGTCAGTTTCGTATCTGGACGTATCAGGGATCTCATATCACTCCAGATGCATACACCCCACACCATTACAGAGCCTCCACTAGATTGGACAGTCCTCTGCTGACATGCAGGGCTCATGGATTCATGAGTTTGTCCCCATACCCGTACACGTCCATCCGCTCGATACATTTGAAAGGAGACTCGTCCGACTAGGCAACATGTTTCCAGTCATTAACAGTCCAGTGTCGGTGTAGATGGTCCTAGGCGAGGCGTAAAGCTTTGTGTCGGCTCCGAAAGCCCACAACAATGATGTTTCGTTCAATGGGTCTCACGCTGACACTTGTTTATGGCCCAGCATTGAAATCTGCAGAAATTTGCGGAAGGGATGCACTTCTGTCACGTTGAACGACTCTCTTCGGTCATCGTTGCTCTCGTTCTTGCAGTATCTTTTTCCGGCCGCAGCGATGTCGGAGATTTGATGTTTTACTGGATACCTGATATTGACGGTACACTCGTGAAATGGTCATACGGGAAAATCCCCACTTCATCGCTACCTCGGAGATGCTGTGTCCCATCGCTCGTGCGCCGACTATAACAGCGCGTTCAGATTCGCTTAAATCTTGATTACCTGCCATTTTAGCGGCAATAACCGATCTAACAACTGCGCCAGACACTTCTTGCTTATATAGGCGTTGCCGACCGCAACGCCGTATTCTGCCTGTTTACATATATCTGTTTTTGAATACACATGCCTATATCAGTTTCCTTGGTGCTTCATTGTATTAATATATACCGAGTGCATACGAGCACATAAAAAACTTTTCGACAGTTCAAGTTTTAAATTTGATTTGCGTTGTTGTACAACCACACCAACATATAATAAAATGAAATTTCACAGGTATCATTTCCATACCTGCTCAGGCAGATTACTTTCCATCTTGCACTCGTATGGTTTTTGCTTTCCATCTTGCTCTAGTGTGATTCTGAGTGGGAAGTATTAACTGCACATGTTATTTACAGAAGAATGGAAAAACTGGGAGAAGTTACCGCGGGGAAGGTCATTTCGGGTTCTAGAGGAATATAGGAGCACGCGAGGCAATGCTGGCGCTACGACTCATCCTAGAAGAAGGGTTAACGAAATGCAAACCTACGTTTATACCAATTGTAGATTTAGAGAAAGCTTTTGACCATGTTAACTGGAATACACTCTTTGAAATTTTCAAGGTAGCAAGGCAAAAAACATAGCTTCCGAAAGATTATCTACAGCTTGTGCAGAAACCAGACTGCTGTTAGAAGTGTCGAAGTTTATGAAAGGGAAGCTTCGATTGAAAAGGAAGTGAGACAGGATTGTCGCCTATGCCCAATGTTGTTCAACCTGTACATTGGGCAGCGGTAAAGGAAGCTGAAGAAAAATATAGATAAGGGATTAATGTTCAAGGAGAAGAAAGAAAAAGTTTGAGGTTTTTCGATGACATTGTAATTCTGTTAGAGACAGCAAAGGCCTTCGAAGACCAGTTGAACGGAATGGGCAGTGTCTTCAAAGAAGGATGTAAGATGACACTCAACGATAGTTAAACAAGGTTCCCTCTATACAACGTACACGGTCCAGTCACATTAATGTCACCGCCGCCTGTGTTCGACGTCAACGTGCGGTAACCGCTCGCAGACTGCAGGTGGCAGCACTAGCAGTGGAGATTGTATAAAACGTGTCGGGGGGACGCGGAAAACA
Organism: Schistocerca gregaria; assembly: GCF_023897955.1. Classification (NCBI taxonomy): domain Eukaryota; kingdom Metazoa; phylum Arthropoda; class Insecta; order Orthoptera; family Acrididae; genus Schistocerca; species Schistocerca gregaria. Next base: position 759,423,509 of record NC_064923.1, read on the forward strand.
GTGCAGTCGTTATCGTAATTTATGTTACGTCCAAAAGGGCATGATCATTGGCTTTCGGACCAAGAGTGGAAGCATTTCCGGAGTGGCTAAGTTTGTAAACTGTTCGCGTGCCGTCATAGTTATAGTATACCATGCATGGCATAATGGCAGTATCCAAAACCGGGGCCGAGGCAGCTGTGGTTTACCACGGGCCACAGATTACAGGGGTGAACGACGGCTGCGGAGATGTGAGCGGGCGACTAGACGTGCAGCTGTTGAGCAACTGACCACCCAGATGAACCGAGGGCCTAACCGACAGTGTCTCCTCAGCGAACCTGTTCATCGGTGACGAAGGCTGAAATTTGCACGCCAGTACCGCTACTGGACTGGAGTGTCGAGAGGTGGCCTTTTCAGATGACAGATGTCCGTTGCCATGTACAGCGTGAAACGTCTGAAAGCAAGCGCCCTATAACAATCGTTGGAAAGGTCCATGGGGGAGGAGGGAGTGTCATGGTTCGGGCAGTGTTTTCGTGGCATTCCCTGGGTTATCTCGTCATTCTGGAAGGCATAATGTATCAACACAAGTATTCATCGATCCTTGGCGACAATGTCCACCCCTGCATGCAGTTAGTTTCGCATCGGCACGATGGCATCTATCAGCAGGACAGTACAAAGTGTCACATAGCTTGCAGCGTACGTGTGTGGTCCGAAGAGCACCAGGATGAGTTTACTGTACTTCCCTAACCAATAAACTCCCCAGATTTAAACCTAGTCGAGAATCTGTGGGATCACCTTTATAGGGCGTTTGGCGCCATGGATCCTCAACTGAGAAACCTAACGCAGCTGGCGAAAGCATTGGAGTCGCCTGTCTCCAAATCCCTGTCGGTACCTTTCACAACCTCACTGTTTCTCTTCATTCACGTGTCGCACTGGTTCACGCTACAAAAGGTGGCTATTCAGGCTTTTGAAAGGTGATCACGTTAATGTGACTGGACACTGTATTTGTGAAGGAAATCAAGGAGACATTTGAAAAGAAAATTAGAGTCCAGGTAGAATAAATAAAATCTTTAAGTTTGCCAATGACACTGTAATCCTGGTACAGCTGGCAAAGAATTTCGACGAGCGCCTCAACGGAATAGACAGTGTATTCAAAAGAAACTGTAAGATGAATATCAGCAAAAGGAAATCAGTCAAATGCAATCAGGTGATGCTAAGCGAATTAAATTAGGAAATGAGCCAGTAAAAGTAGTAGATGAGGTTTGCTATTTAGGCAGCAGAATAACTGAAGTGGAGAGGATATAAAATGCAGATGGTAAGAAGAGCGTTCGCGAAAAAGAGGAATTTGTTAACATTTAATGTAAATTATGTAAATTTCTGTGTTAGGAAATATTTTCTACGGTGTTTGTGTCACGTAAAGCCTTGTGTAGAAGTAAAACGTGGACGATAAAGAGTGCAGACAAGAAGAGAATAGAAGGTTTTAAAATGCAGTGCTATAGAAGAATGCTGAAGAAGAGATCGGTAGATCGAAAAGCAAATGAGCAGGTACTGAATAAAATTTGGAGTAATAGTAATTTGAGTGACAAACTGACTAAAACAAAGGATCGATTGATGTGACACATCTAGAGACATCAAGGAATCGTTAGTTTGGCAAAGAAAGGAAGTGGGTGGGTGTGGGGAGGGAGGAATTATAGAGGGAGACCTACACCATGAACACAAAAAGTAGGTTGAAACTCATGTAGGTTGTGGTAGTTATTGAGAAGAAGCTGCTTGCCCGGGAGTGTGGAGAGTTGCACCGAACCAGTCTTCGGACTGAAAGCTGCAAGAACAGCAACACCTGAAAAAAGAGAGCTCTAGGAAATAATAAATGAAAAGAATAATAAAGGTAAAACCTTATATCCAACCTAATAGTGTGTTATAGTATTAAGAGAACCCCGTTCGTCATCAGTGTCACAGAAAATGATTCCACCAGGAGAAAATGCTCTTATCGGAGCACAAAAAATGCGAGTATGTTTCTGCTGACTTAAAAGACTCTGAAAAGTGGGGTACCAGCTGCCTCATTCTATCTCCCTCAGCACCTTTAAAAAATTTCGCAAAAGAATTTTGGCTTACAGAGATATTCGCGTGTTTTTTTTTTAACTTGCAGCTCAGCTCAATCTCCCACAAGATCCCATAACTGTAATTCACTCACACCCACTAGTCCATCGCTGTAAGTCGCTCATACCAATCCACTCGCAATTGCCTTTTCTCAATCACTCATTAAACCCAACTCATTTTCCTTGTCTCTTTGCACACTTCTGCCATTTTCGCCTACGTCACAGCCACAGTCTCCTCTCACTGTCACTCTCTGCCTCTTGGTCTCTCTTATAGCTAATATTTATGTTGCCACTGGCTCTAACTCTTAATTCCTCCTCCTCCTCCTCCTCCTCCTCTCCCCCCCCCCCCCCCAACTTGGCACTGTCTCCGTCATTATTTTCATGCCACTGTTCTTTCACTGCCAGCTATGTTCCACTGCTACAGTTTCCTCTCTTTCTCTCGCACTGCATGAAAGCACACAGGGAAACTCAGAGTATATTTCATTGAACTTGGCTTAAAGAAAGCAGATGAACGAAGGATGGACCAACTCTTGCAACTCACCCATCTCCTATCCCATCAACTCAACTCCCATAATCCCATAAATCAGCTATTTTTGTCTCCCTCGACTCAGAAAAGGCCTACCCTGTAGTGTACGGCGTTTCCGATCTCCTTTTCAGACTCCAAACATACGCACTTCCAATTAACTATGTCCGCCTTATTGCATCCTTCCTATCTAACTACTCATCCTTTGTCACTATTAACAATACCGATTCCCAATTTTCGCACCATACATATATCTTTTCTAAATAGTTTTGCAATTTGTTTTGATCGTCTGATGTCTTTACTAGTCGATAAACGACAGCGTCATCTGCAAACAAACTAAGACGGATGCTCAGATTGTCTCCCAAACCGTTTATATAGATAAGGAACAGCAGAGGGTCTATAATACTACCTTGGGGAACGCCAGAAATCACTTCTTTTTTACTAGATGACTTCCCGTCAGTTACTACGAACTGAGACCTCTCTGACAGGAAATCACGAATCCAGTCACACAACTGAGACCATATTCTACAGGCAAGCAATTTCACTACAGTGTGGTACAGTATCAAAAGCCGTCCGGAAATACGGAACAATTTGAAATCCGTTGTCGATAGCAGTCAGCATTTCGTGCGAGTAAAGAGTTAGTTGTGTTTCACAAGAACGATGTTTTCTGAATCCGTGTTGATTGTGTGCCAATAGACCGTTTTTTTCCGAAGTAATTCACAATCTTCGAACACAATATATGTTCCAAAATCCTGCTGCATAACGACGTTAATGATATGGGTCTGTAATTCAGTGGATTGCTCCTACTACCTCTGTTGAATATTGGTGCGACCTGTGCACCTTTCCAGTCTTTGGATCCGATCTTTCGTCGAGCGAACAATTGTATATGACTGTTAAGTATGGAGGTATTGCATCAGCATACCCTGAAAGGAATATAATTGATAATCAGTCTGGACCAGAAAACTCGCTTTCATAAAGTGATTTAAGTTGCTTCACTACTCTGAAGATATCTACTTGTACGTTACTCGCGTTGGCAGCACTTATATTAGGATGACAGCAAACAGACAAATGTGCAGGAAGAACTTTATTCCTATAAACAGTGAATCTTTGCGACCATTTTTTGTCCATATGCTCATGACTACTATTCAGTACGGATGTTCCGTGCACATGAAGCGTACATTATACGCATTCGATTAACTCAGGTTCGTTTGAACATCGCAATTTGGGTTGCCAGCCCCAAAAACAGAAAAGCGATCACTCGAAAATACTGCCATAAAATCGGGACTACCTATTTTAGTAGAAACAGATTCCACTGGTTATTTTCAGTCGTTCATTAATAGTCAGTTACGATCAGTTTTTTGCGAGATCAACCATAAACGTCCTTGGACCAAAAAAATATCAGTAAGCACCCCTATAATTTTGCCATAATGATGGCAACTAGTTGCTCAGTCTTGTTAATTGCTTAGTTTTCTTCCTTACATATTCTTGCGTCAAAATAACTTCACTGTTCTTCATTAAACGAGATAATCAATTATCTACTCTTACGTGACGGAAAACGAAAAGATATTCAATAACTTTGGTCATTTCAAATAGATTTATAAATAACAATAATCTGTAGATAAGTGTTAATATTTTTCATTCGAACCCCTTTATTGCCAACGTTATTTTTATTGGAAATCATTTCGTGAAACTCTTGACAGGATAATTTTAAATTACACACCATCATCTTTATGATAGCGTCTGTACGCAAATTATTGGCATCATTTGACCGTTGGGCGTTTATGAAATAGATAAGCCATTCGAGCTTGGCATCGTGGCCTGAAAGGCAAAGTATTATTCTGCCAATTTTAATAATTCCGAAAATTCTTCACTATGCTGTGATTTGAAATAAACTGTTCACTTTTAATTTTTTTATGGAATAAGTCGTCTTTTCTTATTGCGTGAATTTCTTGAAATTTTGACACTGATTAAAGAATTTACTGTCATCTGATATTTTTGGAGAACGAAAATCTCCTCTACAACAATTTACATGGATTGCACAAACTGATCTTGGGAAACTCGACTTGCTCTATTTCTCCACGAGATGCATTGAGCTGTAGAGAACGGCGTTCAGGTTGATGCCGTGTTCCTTGACTTCAGACAAGTATTTGACACCGTCCTGCACTACCATTTAGTGAAAAAAATACGAGCTTACGGAGTATCCGACCAGATTTGCAACTGGACTTACCACATCCTTGCAGATAAAACCCAACACGTCGCTCTTAACGGAATAAAATCCACAGATGGACAGGTAATTTTAAGAATACCTCAGGAAAGTGTCCCAGAACCGTTACTTTTTACACTGTACGTAAATGATCTAGTAGAAAGCTTCGGAGGTTCCTTAAGACTGTTCGCAGACATTGTAGTTATCTATAAGAAAGTAGCAAATCCAGAAGAAGTGCCGATTTGCAGAATGAACCGCAGAGGATATATGAATGTTGCAGGCTCTGGCAGTTGACCCTAAATGTAAATAAATGTAATATATTGCGTATACACAGTGAAAGATACTAAACAACTTCACTACTGATCACGAATCAGTGTATAATATCTAGGAATGACTATCCACAGCGACTTTAAATGGAAAGACCACATAACACAAATAGCAGGAAAAGCAGATGCCAGACTGAGATACATAGGTGGCATTTTAAGGAAACGTGTCTCAACCAAGAAGAAAGACGCTTACAAGGCGCTTGTTCGACCGACTCGACTTCATAGCTAAAAATCCTAACAAAAGCCGGACCGGACTCCTGGCAACCCTAGCCTCAATGCAATGACCGTATTGGAGGTGGTCTACCCACCTCTTCCTCCGACCTTCGAACTGACTTATCGAGGCAGATACAGTGTGTCGTACAATCTACAATCGACTCCGAACCACAGTGCAGATTGACATTTTTCACACCGACAAATTAATGCCAAAGGCGAAACAAGCGAGAAATTGTATAATAAATCTAAGGACCTCCAGGGGTTTGAATCCTGGCTCGTTGGAGGTCTGCTTACAAACTGAGCACTCTCGATTGACATTCGATTAAAGTATTAATGCAAGAAGTTGTGATATGATATCGTAATACAGGGTGTACCATAATTAGTAACTAATTATGGAAATATGGGTCAGCTTTGAGTAAACACAAATTCTTCTTCTCTCCCCCACTTTCCGATCAAGCACTCGCGATGAAAATATCTCCCACCAACAGGATTCCAGTCGCCTACCTGACCCTAAATAATGAAAAGTGCGAGGTCAGTCACATGAGCGCTACAAGGAATCCGTTAAACTTCGGTTACATCATAAATCAGTTAAATCTAAAGACCGTAAATTAAACTAAATACCTAGGAATTACAATTACGAACAACTTAAATTGGGAGGAACACAAAGAAAATATTGTGGGGAAAGCTAACCAAAGACTGCGTTTTATTGGTAGGACGCTTAGAAAATGTATCAGATCTACAAAGGAAACTGCCTACATTAGTTTTGTCCGTCCTCTTTTGAAGTGCTGCTACGCGGTGTGGGATTCTTATCAAATAGGAGTTACGGAGTGCATCGAAAAAGTTCAGAGAAGGGCAGCACGGTTTGTATTATCGTGAAATAGGGGAGAGAGTGCCACTGAAATGATACAGGATTTGGGGTGGATGTCATTAAAACAAAGGCGTTTTTCGCTGCGGAGGAATCTTCTCACGAAATTCCAATCACTAACTTTCTCCTCGGAATGCGGAAATATTTTGTTGACCCGACCTACATAGGGAGAAACGATCACCATGATAAAGTAAGGGAAATCTGATTTCGTACGGAAAGATATAGGTATTCGTTCTTTTCGCGCGCCATACTACATTGGAATAATAGGGAATTCTGCAGGTGGTTCGATGAAGCCTCTGCCAGGCACTTGAATGTGAATTGCAGAGTATCCATGTAACGGCAGGTGTAGATGAACAGTGTGGAGTGAGCTAAAATAAACAAATAAACATTAATTTATCATAAGAATGTCCGTTTACTGTATACGAGCCGCGCGTTATGGCCGCGCGGTTAGAGACGTCATGTCACTGCGCGGCTCCTTCCGCCGGAAGTTTGAGTCCTCCCTCGGGCGTGGGTATCTGTATAGTTCTTAGGATAAGTTAGTTTAAAGTAGTGTGTAAGTCTAGGGACCAATGACCTCAGCAGTGTGGTCTCTTAGGCATTCACACGCATTTTTGAACTTTAAACAAGTAGCTTTTGCAGGGCGTATCGGGCATGAGCCACTGAGCAGAAACGAGAAAAGTGGAGAACGGAGCTGTGTGTGGACTGGACTGTCCCAGCAGACAAATGACACCACACGTTAAGAACTCCAGTACGAGAACTCTAGAGAATAGGGAATACGATTAGGTGCCCTAATGACTGCAGCACTGATGGTAAACACGAGACTGCCGCTGAGAACAAGGCATTCGGCTAGCTGCGGGCAGGACAGGTGAGCTCGGCGCTGGCCTCGGAACAAAGCAGCTGCGCAGGCCGGTAAGTAAGACCGGGCGGCCTAGCAGGCCAAAGTATCGATTGGCGCCGAGGCGGAGCGGCCGGCGGCCGGCGGCAGGCGGCGCAGGGCCCGTTAGATTTGGTCAGTGTCGCGAGGCGAGGGCTGGCGAGTGCCGCGAGGACCCCTCGCACGAGACGCGACTGTACCTCGCGGGCCCCGCGGCGTCGGCGGCAACGGCTGCGGCAGCGCCAGGCAGCGGCAGTGAGGGGGGGGGACTCGGCAGGGCGGCGCCACCAGACCTGGCGCGCTGGCCGCCGCGAGTGCAAAACCGGACACCTGCGGCTGCGTTAGACAATAAAACTTGGTCGCTCACCCTCCCACCCACACCACGGTACTGGCCCACCATCTGCCTGCCCTTCCTCCTTACTCGTCTCGTCAACCGTACCGGTACACGTGGTCAGACGACGTACTACTTTGTCGCTCCTCACTATTTTTCGTGTATATACCAGTGGGAATCCACGATAGTGAGATTGGCAGCTAATTTTAGGCGAAAGGGTGAATAGATGTTCAGAGTTACCGTTTACAGAAGGGCTGCTTTAGCATTTTACTGAATATCTTTATTTTCATAGGACACGTCAGAGAACTCAAACACGTGAATCGGTGCGCTTTACTTCCACTATTAAATATCGTTCGCAGAGATTAAAATATATGCAGAAAATAGTATTAATGGAGCTTTCGAATAAAAATGTTTCTTCCTATAGCACTCACGAGCCCGTGTCGTCAGTCTTCTTCCCTATCTTCTAACAGATAGCAATCATAAATTCCCTGTCGGACAGTCGTACAAATAAATAGCCTGGGAGAAAAAAATTAAAGATGTCATAGTGACTGCCACGGAATTAAAATAGAGATGGACAGGTCTTGCAGCCACACGAACTTGGTGCAACACTAAGAGACCATTTTTTGCTAAATTTCTCGCCATATGACTTGCATTCTAGTGAAGTGGGATCTCAGTCGCAATACGGTGGTACAGATTTCTGTTTTCTTGTATTTCCCTGAATCACTTAAGGCGAATGCCCGCAAAGCCCCGTTGAAATGTACAAAACCGAGTTCTTTCATTTACCTTGTCCATTACAAGCTTGCGTTGCAGCGGTAATGGTCTTGTCGATGGGACCTTAATGTTCGTTCCTTCCACAACAAGAAACGACGTAGCTGACGACTCGCTGGAAGATGGGTGTACAGAATCACGCAATAAGCTGGCTGAACGTGCGTGGAGATCGTACTTTGTGTTGCAGGCTAGCAGTGGAAGACTATTCTAATGGTGATGACGCCGTTGAATATAAAGTTGATGATGGTGGTGAAAAACTGCCGACTGGATGTTGCTTCAGCCTCATTTATTTTCTGATCACTTTCAGTTACAGTTTAACGTGGCTATCAAGCATCTCTCTTTATGTAGCGTACCTTAACTGAGTACCGCTGCGCTCTTCAAAAAAAATGGTTCAAATGGCTCTGAGCACTATGGGACTTAACATCTGAGGTCATCAGTCCCATAGAACTTAGAACTACTTAAACCTAACTAACCTAAGGACATCACACACATCCATTCCCGATGCAGGATTCGAACCTGCGACCGTAGCGGTCGCGTAGTTCCAGACAAGTGCCTAGAACCGCTCGGCCACTACGGCCGGCTGCGGTCTTCGGCGCTGTCCTTCATGTGTTAAGAGACGCTATCACTAATCCAGCTCAACCACTCGAAAACCACGTAAACGATGCACATTTTAATTTCATTTTGCATTTTAAATGTTGCACATTTTTCTTAATAGTTCGTAAGTGCGCTTTTTTGGAGGAAGAGTTGTGGTGTCACCGCCAGACACCACACTTGCTAGGTGGTAGCCTTTAAATCGGCCGCGGTCCGGTAGTATACGTCGGACCCGCGTGTCGCCACTTTCAATGATTGCAGACCGAGCGCCGCCACACGGCAGGTCTAGAGAGACTTCCTAGCACTCGCCCCAGTTGTACAGCCGACTTTGCTAGCGATGGTTCACTGACTTCTACGCTCTCATTTGCCGAGACGATAGTTAGCATAGCCTTCAGCTACGTTATTTGCTACGACCTGGCAAGGCGCCAGTATCCGTACTATTGATATTGTGAATCATGTACCACAAAGAGCGACTTTCTCCATGAATGGATTAAAGTTAAGTATTCCACCAGCTACGTCCGTTTTTCTCAATTCTAATTCCCATGTTCCAGACCGCACGCCAGCCTGCGTGAGCTAAAACGCGTGCATTTCGGCCTCCTTTACTAACACGGGTGGCCCTCCTGCCAACCACAACAAGAGTAATCTACAATATTTCGAGATGTTCTCACTGTTTGACTGCGACTATTACGAAATTGAATTAGGGCGTTCAGTTATAGCCATTGAATAAGACTGCTCCTCTGCATTTCAAAAACACATGTCCAGAAGAAATCGGTTTCGCCATGTAAATTATATATAAAATTTTTCAGTTTGAAAAATCTGAGAGGTTTACCATCATTTAAACGCGTAAAAATTTTCCTGAATAATTGGCAACAGTTCCATCACGGAATAGGAAAGCTTTATGTACAAAAAAAGTGAAACCATTAACATTAGACCTGCTAAACACTATTTAAAGAGGAGACCTATAAGGATGTCAGTAAAAATGGCCGTAGGAGATATTACCAACGGTGCTTCAGTCCGGAACCGCGCGACCACTACGGTCGCAGGTTCGAATCCTTCCTCGGGCATAGATGTGTGTGATGTCCTTAGGTTAGTTCTGTTTAACTAGTTCTAAGTTCTAGGGGACTGATGACCTCAGATGTTAAGTTCCATAGTGCTCAGAGCCACTTGAAATATCACCAACGGTACTGGTGAAAAGCTGTCCCGATACCTTACACAAGTATGTTACGCAAACTGTGTTTGAGGTATAAATAGGCTAAACATTACAACCAGGCGTTATATTTTAATATTCACGATGAGTTTAGGAGGTGAAATTTTTGATTTATATTTAATTGTCGCCCATTGACCAAGCATAGTCTCCAAAACGCTTTGTGTTGATATTATTTTAAAAAATGGTGTCTGGTGACGAACCTAATACTGTAGACAGCGAGAGACCAGAGATGGTTTTTTTTAAAAATGTAGAAATTAACTTTTCATGTCGAGAAGGGCATATGCTTAAAAACTAGTACGCCCACAACTTTACTTAATACGAAAGTTGGTATTTATACTTCAAGCATAGTTAGGACATTCGAAAACGAAGAAAAGACACAGCAGCAGAAATGCAACTCCTCTTTCTCCGTTCGCCGACCTGTGCCCGCCGGCATATGAGAGAGATGTCCTCACTCGTAACTCACAAAGCTGAAACCACGGTCACGTGATCGCTCGCGCATGTCTCTGGGGAGGCAGCGGAGGGGCGATGAGGGGTCGCAGCCGGCACATGGGAGGGGAAAGCCCAGTATAAATGGAACACACATTTCATTCTGAAGAGAATCAGCTGATCGCACGTGCAGCTGAGGCAGCGCTGCTGGCCTTCCATTTCTTTCGTTTCGAAAGCTGTCTGCCCCACGCTCTCCTGTCTTACATAACAAGCTAGCGCACAGCGGATGTTTATTTGATAAAGCGATCCTGTTTAAACTTTCGTCCGTTGTAGCACCGTGCCCTACGGCGCAGCATCCTCTTTAAGTTGGTTGATTCATGGGTCTGTTTTATGAATGCTAGAGAGAAGAGCCGAGCGAGAGTGGTCGGATAGAGGGGCGTGGGGGATGATGGTTAGGGGGGGGGGGGGGGGCGGGGGGCAGGCGAGGCGGAGAGAGCGGCTCGTGTGACGAGTGCTGTGTGCAGCCAGTGAGTGGGTTAATGGTGTGGCATGAAACAGCTGCCTGCCGCCGGTACACGCACGGCGCCGCAGGCTGTGGCTTCCGGAGTGGGCCTTTCCGCTTTTGCGCGGGGTTAAATGTATCGCCGAGTTATGAACTACCGGCAAGTGAGGCTCTCTACAGTTTTCGTGTTGGCCTAGGTCGATGGCGACGACACAGTTGTCAGTTTCAGTCAGCTGTTCCTCACTCAGCTCGTGGCTTCCATACCGTTACGCTGTTTACAAATATTTTCCAGCGAGCAAGTTTTCACTACTGTTTATTTAGTTTCTACCACATTTCTCATACTTCTATAGCAAATTACTGACGTCCATCCTCTTGATTTTTCATTTCATTGTTTCAACGTCTGATTTGACTGCAGGTTTCTTTACGTTACTCTTATAAATATACGACCCTACTCGGATTTCCATAAGCGTTTAAGCCTATTTCTGTTCCATTCTCCATTCAGAATTTAATAGCTTACTGCTGTTCCGCTGTACTTTATTTAAATAATGCCTTATCGCTTTAGAGTTGTTACATCTTCTGTAATGACTTCGTCGTAGAGGATCGTTAAACCTGAATCTTCCTTCCACCCCTTTCTAGTTCTTTCAGTTCCCTGATTCCTTCTCATGGGCAAAGACATTGGTTCTGTCTTTTATTTTTCGCCAATTCCAGAATGCGATATTCTTTTTTTTTCATGGACTCTTTCAAGCTCTATCACTATTTCATCTGTATATACAATACGCTATAAATAGCATATGTAAACTGTTCAGTATCAGTCCTCCATTGCCGTACCATTTCACACTTCGTGTGACCATGGCCTAGTATTCTCCGCCCTCTCTCTCTCTCTCCCTCCCTCCCTCACTCAGTCACTCACTCACTCACTCCCTCTTTCTCTCTTTCACTCACTCCCCCTATGTAATCAATTTCGTTCATTCCACTCGTGCCCCTTTTCTTCCACCAAATCATTACCAACACAATACAAACATATAACTTTTGACATTCCTTTCAGTTTTGTAACTTATACTCTTCAGTGCTCCCCTTGCATAAATTTGTTTTCACGGAGGAAGTTGAAGGTACCTCGTGGTGATCAAGTGAACTGACTAACGTGTCTGAACTAGTAGGATATCGATAGCTTTATGAGGTCCCATGTACAGTGGAACCTTGCTTAACGAGCACATCCTATAACATGCAATTCACTTAACGAGCAAAGCAAATTGTCGAAAAATCACTTGCTTGACTAGCGATGTTTCGCACAACGAGTGACGACGATTTAGTGTGACATAACCAGCCGTTCCCACGCGGCTAGGAAACGTTCAACAATATAAACACCTTTTGCTGCCGGCATATGAACGATGTCTTTAATACATACTGCAGTCTGAATTTAGCGCACTTTCTGCTACCATCTTAGTGCAGCTTGTGATCAGACATTTTTCTAAGCTTGTATTCACACAGTGTTTTTTGTGTGCAAATTTTAATAACCTTCGTAGGAATGTCACCGAAGATAAAGCCGCAAGAAGACCACCATACGAGCAAGAAAATGACCGTAGAAATGAAACTAAAATGATTGAAAAAAGCTAACGTGGTGTGAGAGTTGCTGATTTAGCATGCACATACAATCGGTCTACATCGACTATTCTCACTATCCTCAAGAACAAGGAGATGTATGCTCGAAAGAGAGTGCCAGAAGTATCCAAACAACGGTTTCGTATTCTGGACAATGTCTAAAGGTTGCTCCTTATGTGAATAAATGAAAAGCAATTGCAAGGCGACACTATTAACGAGAACATAGTTTGCGAGAAGGCGAGGATGATATTCGCCTACCTCGTTAAGTAGACGCCAGGATCATCAGCGGCCGAAGAAGTGTTTAAGGTAAGCCGTCGGTGGTTCGAGAAGTTTAAGTGAAGAACCGGCATCAACAGCGTTGTGAGGCAGGGTGAAGCAGCCAGCTTCGACACAAAGGCAGCAGAGAACTTCACTAGCAATTTCAAGATGCTAGTAGATTCTGAGGGTTCTGCCGCAACAGCTTTTTAGTTGTGACAAGACAGGTCTGTTCTGGAAGAAGATGCCGAAGTTTACTTTTATAAAACAGCAGAGGAGAATGCATTCCTCTCTCACTGAAAGACCGTCTCTAACTGCTACTCTGTGCGAGTGCAGGCGGCGACTTGAAAATTAGACCGCTGCTTGTTTACCACACAGAAACTGCGCTAGCCTTCAAGATGTGTAAAATCCTGAAGGGCATTAAATGTGATGTGGAGGTCCAACAACAAGGCTTTGGTGACATGTGATCCTCATTTCTTTTTTTTTTATTGGATCAATTAAGTGTTTGGTCCTTCGGTGAAAAAAAATTGCTTGAGATGAATCTGGCTCTTCATGTCTTCCTTGTTATGGAGAAAGCTCCTTCCCATTCTCCAGGCCTACAAGACCACCTGCTTGAAGAATTTCAGGTCATCAAGATCCAGTTTCTACGTCCCAACACCGCTCCGTTACTCCAGCCTATGCCTAGCATAATATTTCTAACTTAAATATGCACTACACTAAAGCACACTTCGAGCATTGCTTTGAGTTGACTGGAGCTACCAATTTCACTCTCAGGGAGTTTTGGAAATATCACTTCAACATCGTTGCCTGTGTCATGATCGAAAAGGCATGGGAAGGGTTTACCAAGAGATCTCTCACTTCTGCTGGGAAGAAGCTTTGGCCGGAGTGCGTTGTCGAATGTTACTCTGAGACATTTGAATCAGTACCGTTGGAACCTGTAGTCAACAAGATTTTGTCTTTTTCCAAGAGCATGGGACTAGAAGTAGATAACAATTATATTGATGTGCATGTAGAAGATCACAGCCTAGAAATGATCACCGAAGACCTTATGGAGTTGCAGTGTGTTTTACAGCAGGAAGTTGTGGAGAGGAGTTCTTCAGAGCAGGAGGAGGCGGTAACAGCAAAGCAGCAATCTTCTCGCACAGAAAGAGAAATGCTAAGAGCATGGGAATTGGCTGCACCGTACATTAAAAACCATCAAGGCAGTGGCTATACACGCTACAAATTTATTTGACGATTGTGAATGTAAATAGCTTCCTAGTAAAAAGAATTAATTATATACACTCCTGGAAATGGAAAAAAGAACACATTGACACCGGTGTGTCAGACCCACCATACTTGCTCCGGACACTGCAAGAGGGCTGTACAAGCAATGATCACACGCACGGCACAGCGGACACACCAGGAACCGCGGTGTTGGCCGTCGAATGGCGCTAGCTGCGCAGCATTTGTGCACCGCCGCCGTCAGTGTCAGCCAGTTTGCCGTGGCATACGGAGCTCCATCGCAGTCTTTAACACTGGTAGCATGCCGCGACAGCGTGGACGTGAACCGTAAGTGCAGTTGACGGACTTTGAGCGAGGGCGTATAGTGGGTATGCGGGAGGCCGGGTGGACGTACCGCCGAATTGCTCAACACGTGGGGCGTGAGGTCTCCACAGTACATCGATGTTGTCGCCAGTGGTCGGCGGAAGGTGCACGTGCCCGTCGACCTGGGACCGGACCGCAGCGACGCACGGATGCACGCCAAGACCGTAGGATCCTACGCAGTGCCGTAGGGGACCGCACCGCCACTTCCCATCAAATTAGGGACACTGTTGCTCCTGGGGTATCGGCGAGGACCATTCGCAACCGTCCCCATGAAGCTGGGCTACGGTCCCGCACACCGTTAGGCCGTCTTCCGCTCACGCCCCAACATCGTGCAGCGCGCCTCCAGTGGTGTCGCGACAGGCGTGAATGGAGGGACGAATGGAGGCGTGTCGTCTTCAGCGATGAGAATCGCTTCTGCCTTGGTGCCAATGATGGTCGTATGCGTGTTTGGCGCCGTGCAGGTGAGCGCCACAATCAGGACTGCATACGACCGAGGCACACAGGGCCAACACCCGGCATCATGGTGTGGGGAGCGATCTCCTACACTGGCCGTACACCTCTGGTGATCGTCGAGGGGACACTGAATAGTGCACGGTACATCCAAACCGTCATCGAACCCATCGTTCTACCATTCCTAGACCGGCAAGGGCACTTGCTGTTCCAACAGGATAATGCACGTCCGCATGTATTCCGTGCCACCCAACGTGCTCTAGAAGGTGTAAGTAAACTACCCTGGCCAGCAAGATCTCCGGATCTGTCCCCCATTGAGCAAGTTTGGGACTGGATGAAGCGTCGTCTCACGCGGTCTGCACGTCCAGCACGAACGCTGGTCCAACTGAGGCGCCAGGTGGAAATGGCATGGCAAGCCGTTCCACAGGACTACATCCAGCATGTCTACGATCGTCCCCATGGGAGAATAGCAGCCTGCATTGCTGCGAAAGGTGGATATACACTGTACTAGTGCCGACATTGTGCATCCTCTGTTGGCTGTGTCTATGTGCCCGTGGTTCTGTCAGTGTGATCATGTGATGTATGTGACCCCAGGAATGTGTCAATAAAGTTTCCCCTTCCTGGGACAATGAATTCACGGTGTTCTTATTTCAATTTCCAGGAGTGTATCTTGAGTAATAAAGTACATGATACTATTTGTATAATTTTCTTTGAATAAATGGCATGAATAAGATAAAACATTTAGTACTTTTTCTGCATGAAACGCATTATCGTATTTTACGTTAATTTATATGGGATAAATTATTTCACTTAATGAGTGTTTCGCACTACGAGTAAGATTCTGGAACGAACTGTGCTCGCTATGCGAGGTCCCACTGTATTAAGTTTCATTACACATTGCACCCAGTTCCGGAACCTGACATAAAATTGGAGTAGAGATCAACATAAACACCATTTCCATCCTTTTTATTTCTCATGAAAACCACACATTGCATATTGTATCACCATACAGCTTCACTTTCAGAAGTGGTGGTCCAGATTGCTGTACACACTGGTACCTCTAATACCCAGTAGCACGTCCTATTGCATTGATGCATGCCTGTATTCGTCGTGGCATACTATCCACAAGTTCATCAAGGCACTGTTGGTCCACATTGTCCCACTCCTCGACGGCGATTCGACTTAGATACCTCAGAGTGTTTGGTGCGTCACATCGTCCACAAACAGCCCTTTTCAACTTATCCCATGCATGTTCGATAGGGTTCAAGTCTGGAGAACATGCTCGCCACTCTAGTCGAGCGATGTCGTTATCCTGCAGGAAGTCATTCACAAGATGTGGCCGATGGGGGCGCAAATTGTCGTCCATGAAGACGAGTGCCTCGCCAATAATGCTATCGATACGGTTACACTATCGGTCGGAGGATGGTATTCACGTATCGTACAGCCGTTACGGCGCCTTCCATGACCACCAGCGGCGTACGTCGGCACCACATAATGCCACCCCAAAACAGCAGTGAACCTCCGCCTTGCTGCACTCGCTGTACAGTATGTCTAAGGCGTTAAGCCTGACCTGGATACCTCCAGACACGTCTCCGACGATTGTCTGTTTGAAGGCATGTGCGACACTCATTCGTGAAGAGAACGTGATGCCGGTCCTGAGAGGTCCGTTCGGCTGTTGGTCCCATCTGTACCTCGCTGCATGGTTTCGTGGTTGCAATGATGGACCAGGCCATGGACGTCGGGAGTGAAGTTGCGCACCATGTAGCCTACTGCGCACAGTTTGAGTCGTAACACGACGTCCTGTGGCTGCACGAAAAGCATTATTCAACATGGTGGCGTTGCTGTCAGGGTTCCTCCGAGCCATAATCCGTAGATGGCGGTCATCCACTGCAGTAGTAACCCTTGGGCGGCCTGAGACAGGCGTGTCATCGACAGTTCCTGGCTCTCTGTATGACCTCGATGTCGAAACAACATCAATATGGTTCACTCCGAGACGCCTGGACACATCCCTTCCTCGCACAGAGTAACAATGAGGACGCGATCGAACCGCGGTATTGACCGTCTAGGCATGGTTGAACTACAGACAACACGAGCCGTGTACCTCCTTCTTGGTGGAATGACTTGAACAGATCGGCCGTCGGACC
Organism: Schistocerca gregaria; assembly: GCF_023897955.1. Taxonomy (NCBI): domain Eukaryota; kingdom Metazoa; phylum Arthropoda; class Insecta; order Orthoptera; family Acrididae; genus Schistocerca; species Schistocerca gregaria. The sequence goes on from NC_064923.1 coordinate 759,440,445, forward strand.
CACTCTGTGTAATAGACGCTGCTCAAATGGCTCAAGTGGCTCTGAGCACGATGGGACTTAACATCTGAGGTCATATGTCCCCTAGAACTTAGAACTACTTGAACCTAACTAACCTAAGGACATCACACACATACATGCCCGAGGCAGGATTCGAACCTGCGACCGTAGCGGTCGCGCGGTTCCAGACTGAAGCGCCTAGAACCGCTCGGCCACACCGCCGGCTCATGCATGGTTGTTTACATCTTTGGGAGGGTGTAGCGACATCTATGAACAGTGAAAGGAACTGTGTCTGTGATACAATATCCACAGTCAACGTCTATCTTCAGGAGTTCTGGGAACCGGGGTGATGCAAAACTTTTTTCGATGTTTGTATTTAATTATACTTCTTATATTTACTTAATTATACATATATATCCACTGCAGTAGTAGCCCTTGGGCGGTCTGAGAGAGCCAGTTATCGGCATTTTATATATATTCTCTGGTGTTCTTGCAAATATTTGCCATTTCGTGGTTTTTGTTTTTGCTACGTGTAGCTGGAGTCAGCCTAAACAAATATAGCTCACCACATCTTTTATATGACACCCAGTGTGGAAGGAAAGCGTAGGATTGTTTCCCACTACAAACAAAACTTTTTAAAGTGGCATTTTACGGGCTCATCCGATAGAGCGATCCCAAATTAGTCTAGTGCGATATTCGCTGTGTTTTGTTGTGGTCTTCAGTCCTGAGACTGGTTTGATGCAGCTCTCCATGCTACTCTGTCCTGTGCAAGCTTCTTCATCTCCCAGTACCTACTGCAACCTACATCCTTCTGAATCTGCTTAGTGTATTCATCTCTTGGTCTCCCTCTGATATTTCTACCCTCCACGCTGCCCTCCAATGCTAAATTTGTGATCCCTTGGTGCCTCAAAACATGTCCTACCAACCGATCCCTTCTTCTAGTCAAGTTGTGCCACAAACTTCTCTTCTCCCCAATCCTATTCAATACCACCTCATTAGTTAAGTGATCTATCCACCTTATCTTCAACATTATTCTGTAACACCACATTTCGAAAGCTTCTATTCTCTTCTTGTCCAAACTATTTATCGTCCATGTTTCACTTCCATACATGGCTGCACTCCATACAAATACTTTCAGAAACGACTTCCTGGTACATAAATCTATACTCAATGTTAACAAATTTCTCTTCTTCAGAAACGCTTTCGTTGCCATTGCCAGTCTACATTATATATCCTCTCTACTTCGACCATCATCAGTTATTTTACTTCCTAAATAGCAAAACTCCTTTACTACTTTAAGTGTCTCATTTCCTAATCTAATTCCCTCAGCATCACCAGATTTAATTCGACTACATTCCATTATCCTCGTTTTGCTTTTGTTGATGTTCATCTTATATCCTCCTTTCAAGACACTGTCCATTCCGTTCAACTGCTCTTCCAGGTCCTTTGCTGTCTCTGACAGAATTACAATGTCATCGGCGAACCTCAAAGTTTTACTTCTTCTCCATGAATTTTAATACCTACTCCGAATTTTTCTTTTGTTTCCTTTACTGCTTGCTCAATATACAGATTGAATAACATCGGGGAGAGGCTGCAACCCTGTCTTACTCCTTTCCCAACTACTGCTTCCCTTTCATGCCCCTCGACTCTTATGACTGCCATCTAGTTTCTGTACAAATTGTAAATAGCCTTTCGCTCCCTGTACTTTACCCCTGCCACCTTCAGAATTTGAAAGAGAGTATTCCAGTCAACATTGTCAAAAGCTTTCTCTACAAATGCTAGAAACGTAGGTTTCCCTTTTCTTGATCTTTCTTCTAAGATAAGTCGTAAGGTCAGTATTGCCTCACGTGTTCCAACATTTCTACGGAATCCAAACTGATCCTCCCCGAGGTCCGCATCTACCAGTTTTTCCATTCGTCTGTAAAGAATTCGCGTTAGTATTTTGCAGCTGTGACTTATTAAACTGATAGTACGGTAATTTTCACATCTGTCAGCACCTGCTTTCTTTGGGATTGGAATTATTATATTCTTCTTGAAGTCTGAGGGTATTTCGCCTGTCTCATACATCTTGCTCACCAGCTGGTAGAGTTTTGTCATGACTGGCTCTCCCAAGGCCATCAGTAGTTCCAGTGGAATGTTGTCTACTCCGGATGTCTTGTTTCGACTCAGGTCTTTCAGTGCTCTGTCAAACTCTTCACGCAGTATCGTATCTCTCATTTCATTTTCATCTACATCCTGTTCCCTTTCAATAATATTGTCCTCAAGTACATCGCCCTTGTATAAACCCTCTATATACTCCTTCCTCCTTTCTGCTTTCCCTTCTTTGCTTAGAACTGGGTTGCCATCTGAGCTCTTGATATTCATACAAGTGGTTCTCTTCTCTCCAAAGGTCTCTTTTAATTTTCCTGTAGGCAGTATCTATCTTACCCCTAGTGAATAAGCCTCTGCATCCTTACATTTGTCCTCTAGCCATCCCTGCTTAGCCATTTTGCACTTCCTGTCGATCTAATTTTTGAGACGTTTGTATTCCTTTTTGCCTGCTTCATTTACTGCATTTTTGTATTTTCTCCTTTCATCAATTAAATTCAGTATTTCTTCTGTTACCCAAGGATTTCTAGCAGCCCTCGTCTTTTTACCTACTTTATCCTCTGCTGCCTTCACTACTTCATCCCTCAGAGCTACCCATTCTTCTTCTACTGTATTTCTTTCCCCCATTCTTGTCAGATGTTGCCTTATGCTCTCCCTGAAACTCTGTACAACCTCTGGTTTAGTCAGTTTATCCAGATCCAATCTCCTTAAATTGCCACCTTTTTGCATTTTCTTCAGTTTTAATCTACAGTTCATAACCAATAGATTGTGGTCAGAGTCCATATCTGCCCCTGGAAATGTCCTACAGTTTAAAACCTGATTCCTAAATCTCTGGCTTACCATTATATAATCTATCTGACACCTTTTAGTATCTCCAGGATTTTTCCATGTATGGACATGAATTAACAGGGACAGTAAAACACGAAGAATAACGAGTACTCCAACAGCGACTGAGCAGCAGCGCTGCTGCATGGCGGAAGCAGTCAGGATGGGCCAGGGTGGTGTTATCGCATCACTTCAAACTGGAAACAAAACGGCAATCCATGGAGTGGAGTCACGTCACCTCTCTCCCGTAGAAAAATCTTAAAGTCGCGTTTTCAACAGGTAAAGTTATGGCGACGTTTTTCGGAATCTACAGAGGTTATTCTGTTTGGTGTGCTCCCTCATGTTGCAATGATCAACTAGGTAGAGTATTTTTCTACCCTCAGGAAATTCAAGAAATAACTTTAGCGTGTTTGTCGGCACAAAAATTCAAACGAACTTCTCCTACTCCATGATAATGCTACGCCTCTCACAAGTCTGCGCATTGTGAGGCATACACAAAACTTCGTTGGACTGTCCGTCCACATCCACCCTACAGTGCGGATCTCGCTCCTTCAGACTTCCACCGGTCTGGTCCAATGATTGCGCATTATGCATGAAGCAGTACGTGGGTGATGATGAGGTCTTGCTTGCGAGATAAAGGCGAAGTTTACCATCTGTAGCATCGTCGACAGAACCGACTATGATGCTTTTGCACAGAGCCGAGTGGAGCGTCTGAATCCTGCGACCGTGTAGGATGCAGATTTCTCGACTTGGCGCCATAGGGTGGCTGGTTTCCGGGTTCCATTATATGGTCAGGAGTCACTAAACACAGGAAGCGGCTTCACGGGTGCCAGGAGCTGTTTTCTGGGCAGGTTTTTAGTTTAGAGGGTGTCTTGAAAGCGCAGAAAGGGCTTCAGCTTCAAAGCGTGCAGGACAAACATAGGATGTGGGCGGACATAGGAACAATCAATACTGTAGTTGCAAACGCCGAAGCTGTGTTGCAAAAGAAGCAAAAGAACCATAGCACCAAGCGCTAATAGGAAGTACTGAATCTCTAATCGATATGTGTACGGAAAGCTCGATAATGCTGGATATAAGCACAACTAATTTTTTTTTAAAAAGGACGTAATGGTGTTCAGAAAGGATGGGTTAAATATCGTTCGTGGTAGAGTGCTTGTTGCTGACAGGAGCAGTTTGTCTTGTAGTGAAATTATAAGTAAATAGTTCCTGTGAGTTGTTATGGTTAGAGGTTATACTTGACAACCGCAGTAAATTAATAATCGGTTTCTTTTTCCGACTCCTCCCCCTTCACCGACTGAGATGCTCAGGTGATATAGCCGCTGAACAGTTCAAAGAAAACTCGAGTGTCGGTTCAAGCAGGTACCCCATTCATACAACTATTGTTGGTGGTGACTTCAATTTACCGCCGATATGTTAGCGAAAATACATGTTTAAGGTCAGTGGTAGGCATGAAACGTCATCCGAAAGCGTACTGAATGCGTTCTCAGAAAATTATTTTGAACGGCTTGTCAAGGACCCTACTCGAAATGTAAATGAATGCGATAACATATTTGACCTGTTAGCAAACAAGAGCCGGCCGTGGTGGTCTCGCGGTTAAGGCGCTCAGTCCGGAACCGCGCGACTGCTACGGTCGCAGGTTCGAATCCAACCTCGGGCATGGATGTGCATGATGTCCTTAGGTTAGTTAGGTTTAAGTAGTTCTAAGTTGTAGGGGACTGATGACCAAAGATGTTAAGTCCCATAGTGCTCAGAGCCATTTTTTTGAAAAAATCCTGACCAAATAGGGAGCATGATGACACACACAGAGATTAGTGACCACAAGGTTGTTGTCGCTGTTCTGAATACCGTAACATACAAACCCACCAAAAATAACTCCGAAAAAACATCTATTTAAGAAAGCAGACAAAGATTCGCTTGACACCTTCGTAAGAGACAGCCTCCACTCCGTCTGGCTGTGTAAGCGTAGACCAGATGTGGTTTAGATTTACAGAAATAGTTTAGATTAACAGAAGTAGTAACGACGGTAGCTGAAGAGATACACCAAATAATGTAATAAGAGATGGTACTGATCCCCGATTGATGCACAAAACATGTCAGACGCTGTTGCAGAGACAACGAAAAGAGCATTCCAAATTTAAAAGAATTGAAAATCCCCAAGTCTTACAGAAGCTCGAAATTTAGGGCGAACTTCAATGCGAGATGGTTTTAATAGTTCCCGCAACGAACCTCTGTGTCGAAATCTGGCAGAAAATCCAAAGAGATACTGGTCGTTGTGTGAAATACACCAGTGGCAAGACGCAGTCAGTACTTTCACTGAGCAATAACAATGGTGATGTTATTGATGACAGTGCCACTAAGCAGAGTTTTCCGAAATTCCTTCGCAAAAGAAGTCTAAAGTCAATATTACGGAATCGAATCAATAACAACTGCCAACTTGAGTAAATTTGAAGTGGATATCCTCATTGTAGCGAAGCAGCTTAAAGCAACTGAGAAAGGCACGGTTTCCGGTCCACATTGTATACCGGTCAGATACCTTTAAGAGTATGCCCTCTACAATCATATAAAAGCGCCTGCACGTAGAAAAATATGAACCTAAGGACTGGAAAGTTGCACAAGTCACACTAGTGTTCGAGAAAGGAAGTAGGAGTAATCCGTTGAATTGCAGACTCATATCACTAACCGCGATTTGCACTAGGATTTTGGAACACATACTGTGATCGAACATTATGAATCACCTCGAAGAAAACGAGTGATCGACAAATAGCCAAAATGGATTCAGAAAATATTGTTCTTGTGAATCACAAACTAGCTCCTTGTTCTCACGAAGTAATATGAGTGCTTTCGACAGGGGACGTCAAGTCGATTCAACATTTTTAGATTTCCAGAAGGCTTTAGGCACCGTTACACACAAGCGACTTCTGATTAAAGTACATGTCTTTCAAGTATCGTCTCAGTGGTGTGAATGGATTCGTGATTTCCTGCCAGAGAGGTCGCAGTCCGTGGTAACTGACGGAAAGTCATCGAATGAAACAGAAGCAGTGTCTGGCATTCTCCAAGGGAATGTTACAGGCCCTCTGTTGTTCCTGACCTACACAAACGATTTAGGAAACATTCTGTGCGGTCCTATTATATTGTTTGAAGATGATGCTGTCATTTGTAAAATCATCAGAGCAGCGCGGGGTAACCGGGTGGTCTCAGGCGCCTTGCCACCGTTCGCGCTTCTCCCCCTGTCCTCAGCGTAAGTTAGATTAAGTAGTGTGTAACTCTAGGGTTCGATGACCTCAGCAGTTAGGTCCCATAGGAACTTAGCACAAATTACCAAATTTTTTCCAAAGTCATCAGATGATCAAAAGAAATTGCAAAATGATTTAGACAAGATATCTGTATAGTGCAAAAAGTGGCAAATGAATGTGGGATTCGCGTGAGATAGGACTGACAGAGGGCATTGAAGAAGTTCAAAGAAGAGCAGCTCTTTTTTTTATTATCGCTAAATAAGGGAGAGAGTGCCACAGGGATGATACAAGAGTTGGGGTGTCGGTCATTAAAACAGAGGCGGCTTTTGCTGCGGCTGTACCGTCTCACAGAATTTCAATCACTAACTTTCTCGCCAGAAAATATTTTGTTGGGGCCAACCTACATAGGGAGAAATGATCATCATAATAAAATTAGAGAAATGAGAGCTCACACGGAAAGATTTAAGTGTTCGTTTCTCTCTTGCGCTGTTGAAGAGTGGAACGGTAGATGAGTAGTTTGAAGGTGGTTTGATGAACCCTTTGCCAGACACTTAATTGTGAATTGCAGAGGTAGACGTTGATTGACGCAGCAGGATGTTGGCTCCGACGACGACCAGCAGAGTGGTACCACGCGAGGATACACGTCTTCCTAGTAAGACGGCGTAAGGCCGTCGCATTGAACGTGGGCAATAATACGGTGTAATGGAATCCTGGATAAAACCAACTTGATTTCAGAAAAAAATTACTTTAATTAATTATTGAAGCTCCTCGCAAATGTAGCAATCAAGACAGATAATTATATTGGCTGGTGATAATGATCACGGATTCATACAATGATTTTGTGCCAGTTGTAGACAAAACCTGCCAAACATATTCGGTGTTGGACTCTCTCTGCAATTTTTAACCTCGCAGTTTCCTCCATTATTATATTAACCAGTCATTGATACTATTAACCTAAGTTTTCTTTTAGTTGAGATGTGGCATAAAGATCTGTCCTTTCGGATTCGGTTCAGTACATCATCATTAGCTATCCGATACAGCTATCTAATCTTTAGTATTCTTCCATGAGGCCACATTCAAAACGTTCTGTTCTCTTCTTGTCTGTACTCTTTAGCTTCCATACCATGAGGGGTAGCGCAGTGCTTAAGCACACTGGACTCGAATTCGGGAGGACGACAGTCCAAACACGCGTCCGGCCATCCTGACTTAGATTTTCTGTGATTTCCCTAAATCGCTTAAGGCAAATGCCGGGATGGTTCCTTCGAAAAGACACGGCCACTTTCCTTGTCCATCTTTCCATAATCCGAGCTTATGCTCCGTCTCTAAAGACCTCGTGGCCGGGACGTTAAACTCTAACTTCTTCCTTCTTTTTTAGCGTCCACGTTTTTTTTTCCATGATAAGTGTTCAGTTTACTTCTCTTTGGTCAGCTCTCTTTGTGTTGAGCATTTCTTAAGCTGAGCATCCTTTCGTTTCTTCGACACGAAAATCGTTCATATTCAGTATTTCAGTGCTGCTCAATTTTCTAATCTCCTCTTGCATTTTCCTCACTCTGAGCTTGTATATATTCTCCAATATTTTCCGGTCGAAAAACCGGAATACATGTTTTCTTTCACCACTACATATACTTTTCTTCCAGTTTCGTACTTTCATTGCGAACACACGCTCTGGTTTACACTCACACACCGCGTTTTCTAAAGTTTTTTTTTTTTTAAATTTTCCTGTACATTCTTTTTGGTACTTGGTTACTGTTTCACTTTTCTTATATTTGCTGGGCAGAGAAATGTGTTCTTTTTTTGCCTTTGTTAACGGAAAAGTTTGGCGAAAGCAGCGTCCATCATCCTCCTGTCTGTTATTATCTTCCAAACTGCCACGTGCTTTCGAACGTACTCTGTCCTTTGTCGTTTTAGAAATTTCGAGTATTGTGTCACTTTTCCCACTTGTTCTTTCGTAGTTTGTACTTTCTTCTAAAACATCACAATACAAGGGAGTACCCAAAAAAACCGAAATTATTTCTTAAAAGCTGTATATTTTCAAATCGTTTACAAAACAACTTTATCGCCTTCAAAATGCTTTCCATTACAACTAATACATTTGTCCCAGTGGTGCTTCCAGTGTCCGAAACATTTTTTGTAGTCATCTTAAGAAATGGCTGAGAGCTCCTCCCTTGTTTTTTTCTTGACTTCTTCAATGTTGTAAATCGGTATCCTTTCATGCGTCGGACGGAGCCGGATCAGGCGGGCAAGAAGCGTGGGGCAGAGGAACCGTGCCACTTTTAGCCAAAAACTCTCTAATAGAAAGTGCGTTGTCATGGTGGAAGAACCAGAGTCCTGTCTGCCACAAATCGGGTCTTTTTTGACGAACACTGTTGCGCAACCATCTTAAAACTTCCAAACAAAAGATACAATTTATTTATTTATTTATTTATTTAACCTGGCAAGATTAGGGTCATCAGGCCCTCTCTTACATCTAACCAGGCATTCTACTTATTTTACATTCAGATATTTTAGTAGGCATGTTAAACTACATCTAATACAAAAAGTGAGATAAACAATTAGAAACGTACACCTGGAAAAATACATTATTGAAGAGAAAGATTTTAGATAGGAGTGCTGGCAGCAGGGAGTATGAGGGAGACTCATGGTGAAGGGAGGAGAAGAATAGAGAGACATAATGAAACATAATTAAGGAAATATAAAGGAAAAGAAGACTGCGTGGCTAATACAGATAGACGAAGAGGAAGGCATCTCAGGCGCAAGATAGGAGACGCTAGCTTTGCTATTTGACAGATGAGAGAATTGGCCTTGCACATTAATTTTGTGGAGAATTTTATGAGGATGATAGTAGGAAATGCTTCAACTTCTTCTTAAAAGCAACAGGAGATTGAATTTTCCTCAAGGTAAGGGGCAGTTTGTTCCAGAGGCGGACAGCGGCAACTGAGAAGGAGTTTGCAAACGTTTTTGTTTTGTGAGTGGGCACAGTTAGGATACCAGATAAGAGTGACCTCGTGTTTCGATTATGATGGCATGACAGGTTTTTAATCTCTGAAGCTAGGTACTGGGGTGCTTGCGCGACGAGGAGTCGGTGAAGTAGACATAGAGTGTGGTAGTCACGCAGTTTGTCCGGCCGCAGCCACCCTAGCTCGGAGTATGAAGCACTAACATGATCATATCGGCGAATGTTGCAGGTGTAACGCACACAGGCATTCATGGTTAGCTCTAGCCGTCTTTTGTTTTCACTACTCATGCCTTGTTGAATCACATCACAATAGTGGAGGTTCGGTAGAACGAGTGCAGGCACGAGCTGGCGTTTCAAGTCCTGTGGAAATATGTTCCGAAACTTTTTGAGAGCATAGAGACAAACAGACGTCTTTCGGCACAGTGCGACTGTATTCTCCGCCCAGTTGAGATGCTCGTCCAAAGTTACACCCAAGTTCTTCACTGTTTTCTGATATGGTATTGGAGCGAACCACTCGTACACTTGAGCTTTTCCCATAGCGTTATCTTGGGAAGCTGTTTTTAACATTAATACAGTATCACCAGCATTTTTACCGAGTAGAAAACAAAATTTCACAGCTGTAGGTTGTTCACTTAAGCTTGCCATCATAAAAAACGAAATAAGAACAAAACAGTGCTAGCAGAAACAACCACTGCAGATGAACAGCACAAACCAAGTCGACTACACAGGCGACACTGAACCGGCAATAAGTTGCTCTGTACACGCCTAGCGGCAGAAATGCATACTAAACAAACTCCGCCCACGGCAATGCTATTTCGTTTTCCGTTTTCTTTTTTTTCTTTTCTTTTTATACCCTCCCCCCCTCCCCCCGTACTGCGTGCAAACATGTACATTTGCTGGACGTGTTCAAGCATAATAATGTAAAATGGTTCAAATGGCTCTGAGCACTATGGGACTTAACATCTATGGTCATCAGTCCCCTAGAACGTAGAACTACTTAAACCTAACTAACCTAAGGACAACACACAACACCCAGCCATCATCATAATGTAATCGAGTCGAATATAGTACTGGATGATTCAAAATTTCTGTTACAGTCTTCTAGAGGTTGTAGAGGGGACTTGGTAGATGAAGATTTTGTAAGGATCTCATGCACGGAAACGCGCCGTTTCGATATAAAATGAGTTTGAAGATTCGATCTCGTTCACTTCACGGTACGCACAAAAGCTGAGAAGAGAGCGTCGTTGTCAGTCCCTGTTGTAATTATGACATGGCATAGCGATTCGTCCGACTACAACAACAGTTGCGAGAAATTGGCGCTCCGAGGACGCGCCGCACTCCAGACTTTGAAGAGTACGTCCTGCACCACACAGAAGAGAACCACAGGGCAAGTACCCGGAACATTGGCCGTGCGCATTGTCTCCGCTGTGTACATACCGCGAAAAGTGAGCCGATCCTGAAATTGGTTTTAAATCCAAACAATACATTTGTGGACATGAGTTCCTTATCAAAACTTCATCTACTACCTCCCCTCTACAGCCCTAGAAGGCTGTGATACGAATTTAGAATCACCCTGCAACACTGCTGTCCATTAAAATTACAACAACGGGATGAATACTAAATAACAAAATTTTACTGATTACGCGTGTACAGTATAGTAACAAGAAAACATGATTATGTATGTAGACGGTTTTGGAGGTATACAGGGTGCGAAATTTACGCAGGGCTGCCACCTGTGGTAGAAACAATGGTCGTAAGCTGCCTGGGCATGAAGTCCAACTGAGTTTGAATAAGAGATATGCGGCCTCTCGCGCCGGAGGTTCGAGTCCTCTCTCGGACATGGTTGTGTGTGTTGTTCTGAGCATAGGTTAGTTTAGTAGTGTGTAAGTCTAGGCACCGATTACCTCTGCAGTTTGCTCCGTTAACAACTCACACACATTTGAACATTTGAGAGATATGGGTACGTTGTTCCATGCAGCATCAACATTATGGCAGAGTTTCTCACTCGTTGTGGCTGGGTAGTGGTGGCGTGCCAGTCTCTCGGTAACATATGATCAGATGTTTTCAGTGGGTCAGAGACCTGGAGAACGTACTGACCAGAGCACCCTCTGTGTTGAGGTCGGTCAGAAAAGCACGGGAAACATGCAGTCTCGTGTTACATTGTTGAAAGATTGTGAGGGACACCTCGAAGGCAGGTCACAGCTACCAGCCTTCAAGCGTCAGAAACGTTAACGGCTGCCACCCAAATTACCGGCAAAGGACATTAGACATTACTGTATTTTGTACCCAAAAGCAACCTTGTCCACGACCCCGACAACTGGGGCCCGTTTGGCGATTACGAAAGCAATCTGGCAACGTTCGTTCCCCTCGGAGTCTCCACGCACGGGTATGTCCGTTGTGATGCTGTGCGCAGAACCGGGAATCGTCTGGAAGTACGGCACAGTGCCACACCCGTGTCCAGTGCTGTCGTTGGGAGCGCTTTCCAAGTAACCGTAGTTGGGAACATCGCTGTCGGCGCAGCACTCTGCTGCCGCGTCAACGAAAGCCGCAAGAATGGTGGCTGTGCTAACAGTCCGCGGTGCTATAGCTGTCGTCGCATTGTCCATGTGGATACTTGCCTTGCTCCAAACAAGCCCACTTCCTGACTCAAGGTACGCGACGTGGCTGAACGACACGGACGGCAGAGCACGCTCTGTCTGTCCTCACGTGGGGCTGCTGACATCCTACATGGCGTCCATTATGTGCGTCCTGAACCTGCCGATTCCATATTCGCACGGCAGTCGTGGGTTTCCGATCAAAGCGAATAGCTAGACGCCTTCTGTATCGAGGTAAGTCAGGACCGCACGACCAACATGCTGTCTTTTTGAAAGACACCGCGGAGTCTTCATTGATAAAGCACAGCCAACGGGCCTAAAATGTCATAAATGTAACGGGTACTGTAGAAAATTATCAGCAATGTGAATTACTGGTAACTTGTTGTGTACGCATTGCCGCCTGATAGGGTGTGCATGACGACGGTGGATGCAACTGACAGAGTTTGTTCTTCTCGCAGCATCCACATGTGCAGAACCGGGACCTGTCTGAAGAAACAGCGTGGTGCCACTCTTGCGACAAATAATGTTGCGGGGCGCACCACTTACGGCATGCCTGTCTTAATAGCAGCGTCATATGAAGCAGCAACTATAGTCATCATGCTGACAAGTTTCTGAAACTTCTGCGCAAATGGAATGTGTTGACATTTCTGTGGAGCCCAGGATACCTCAGATAGTGGGGCTCGGTACAGGCTGTTCCAGAAGTAGGATACACCGACCTAGCCATCGCTAGCTGCAATGTACTATTCCACTTCCTGCACTCGTACCCTCTCCGCACTCCAGTTCATTTACTGGCGGTTGTGGTGCGTGTTTAGTACTGCAGTGGATCTGTGATTGCCAAGTCTTTTATTTTATTTTACGTGCAGATGAAAACAGAGAGCTCAACACAAAGAGAGCTGACCAAAGAGAAGTAAACTGAACACTTATCATGAAAAAAAAAAGTGGACGCTAAAAAGGAGGAAGAGATTAGTGTTTAACGTCCCGTCCACGTGGTCTTTAGAGACGGAGCATAAGCTCGGATTATGGAAAGATGGACAAGGAAAGTGGCCGTGTCTTTTCGAAGGAACCATCCCGGCATTTGCCTTAAGCGATTTAGGGAAATCACAGAAAATCTAAGTCAGGATGGCCGGACGCGTGTTTGGAAAGGAGAGAATATTGTCAGTGAAAAGGTAAAATAATGTTTATCACGCTGTGAGTCATTTTTTGTTGACGGAACGTTGAATTCTAACAAGCAGTTTGGACAGCTTTTTATACTCCACGCCGATCTTACAAGTTATTGGGAGAAAAAAAAAAACACTATTCGAGCCGTTTACGTTTTGCTACCGAACAAAAAGCTCGAAACATATAGTTTTTTTTTTTTTAAAAGCTATTAAAACCAAAGTGTCTGAAGGGGATCCTACGTGTCTCGTAATGGACTTCGAAATTGCTATCATCCAAACAGCTAGAAGTTTGTTTCCGGCAACACAGATCAAGGGTAACAATTATAAGTTTAATCGCTTTTTGTGGAAACAAGTTCATTGTCGCGGCTTTGTTCCTGCGTATGATTAAAACGACGAAACGTGTTCAGCTCTAGCGGTTGCTAGTTGGCTGTGTTTTCAGGAGAGCACACCGGGAAACCAAAAGCTTTGGGGGTTCTATGACTATTTCGTGGACCAGTGGCTCGCTAAACGAGCATATGCCAAGAGATTTATGGCACTGCAATGGAAGATGCCATCGCATTAACAACGTTTCAGAAGGATGGAACCGAAGGATGAATAGATTAATGTGAAAATTTCATCCTTATATTTACTCATTAGTAAGAAGTCTGCGAGAAGATGCAGAGTGCCATCGACCAGTTTGAACAATGAATTGAAAAGATTGAAAAGAAATTTAAAGCACGTCATATTTGTTGGAAATCTCGTAAATGTCGTAAATAAGTTTAATGGGGTACAAAGAGAGACTACTGACTCGCGCTGTTCGATGGAAGCGACACAATTCGGCTCTATGTAACTTGTGAATAAAACTATACAGGCCTTTTGTAGGAAATCATTGCGGCACTGCCCTCGAGAAATTGAGAGCCAAAATCTGTGTAGATGGACACCGAACAACGGGAAACAAACATAAATAACTTCCGCCTGAGTACGTGTCGTAGACTATAGCTCGCTGCGCCACAGTGCTAGACTTCTGAGTGTGACTGTGAGAAGCCGCTGCTCCCAGCAAGAGCCCCAGGATCACTCTGTACACGCGTCACTACGTATAAGCGTTCCAACCCCCATGCTGGCAGCCCGTGGTGCCTCAGGCACCGTCTCGTAGCCTATGTGGAAACTTGTATCGCTGCAAACAAGCCAAGTTATCAACTGAAGGTGTGCGACGTGGCTGTGCAATTTTGCACGGAGCTATTCGCGTGGGACCGTTGAGATCCTCCGTGGTGTTATGTATGGCACTTATGAACCTATCTATTCCATATCCACATGTCAGTCGTGGGATTCCGACCAAAACAAGCAACAATATATCTGAACGATAAACCGCTGACTCGATAGGCTACCATCCTGTCGCTGTCAAAATCCGACAGATCCTGGCAGACAATTCTCCTTCGTGCGTGTGGAATAAAATGACCTTCTCACAAACAAATAACATTCAAATAGGATTTCATAATGAGAAATCCTCTCCAACCCCATCTTTCCTTACATATAGAATGTAGATGGTGTTTCTCCTGCCTACTTTGTACGGCTCTGATGAAATGGTGATCATTTGCGCAGATTTCGTATCAGTCTTCGTAGCATGCCGTCCTCATTGAGCAAAACTTTTAATGGGCACCAGTGCAAACTTTCTAACTTCACATCTAAATACACTCCTGGAAACGGAAAAAAGAACACATTGACACCGGTGTGTCAGACCCACCATACTTGCTCCGGACACTGCGAGAGGGCTGTACAAGCAATGATCACACGCACGGCACAGCGGACACACCAGGAACCGCGGTGTTGGCCGTCGAATGGCGCTAGCTGCGCAGCATTTGTGCACCGCCGCCGTCAGTGTCAGCCAGTTTGCCGTGGCATACGGAGCTCCATCGCAGTCTTTAACACTGGTAGCATGCCGCGACAGCGTGGACGTGAACCGTATGTGCAGTTGACGGACTTTGAGCGAGGGCGTATAGTGGGCATGCGGGAGGCCGGGTGGACGTACCGCCGAATTGCTCAACACGTGGGGCGTGAGGTCTCCACAGTACATCGATGTTGTCGCCAGTGGTCGGCAAAAGGTGCACGTGCCCGTCGACCTGGGACCGGACCGCAGCGACGCACGGATGCACGCCAAGACCGTAGGATCCTACGCAGTGCCGTAGGGGACCGCACCGCCACTTCCCAACAAATTAGGGACACTGTTGCTCCTGGGGTATCGGCGAGGACCATTCGCAACCGTCTCCATGAAGCTGGGCTACGGTCCCGCACACCGTTAGGACGTCTTCCGCTCACGCCCCAACATCGTGCATCCCGCCTCCAGTGGTGTCGCGACAGGCGTGAATGGAGGGACGAATGGAGACGTGTCGTCTTCAGCGATGAGAGTCGCTTCTGCCTTGGTGCCAATGATGGTCGTATGCGTGTTTGGCGCCGTGCAGGTGAGCGCCACAATCAGGACTGCATACGACCGAGGCACACAGGGCCAACACCCGGCATCATGGTGTGGGGAGCGATCTCCTACACTGGCCGTACACCTCTGGTGATCGTCGAGGGGACACTGAATAGTGCACGGTACATCCAAACCGTCATCGAACCCATCGTTCTATCATTCCTAGACCGGCAAGGGCACTTGCTGTTCCAACAGGACAATGCACGTCCGCATGTATTCCGTGCCACCCAACGTGCTCTAGAAGGTGTAAGTCAACTACCCTGGCCAGCAAGATCTCCGGATCTGTCCCCCATTGAGCAAGTTTGGGACTGGATGAAGCGTTGTCTCACGCGGTCTGCACGTCCAGCACGAACGCTTGTCCAACTGAGGCGCCAGGTGGAAATGGCATGGCAAGCCGTTCCACAGGACTACATCCAGCATCTCTACGATCGTATCCATGGGAGAATAGCAGCCTGCATTGCTGCGAAAGGTGGATATACACTGTACTAGTGCCGACATTGTGCATCCTCTGTTGCCTGTGTCTATGTGCCTGTGGTTCTGTCAGTGTGATCATGTGATGTATGTGACCCCAGGAATGTGTCAATAAAGTTTCCCCTTCCTGGAACAATGAATTCACGGTGTTCTTGTTTCAATTTCCAGGAGTGTAGTTCACTGTTCTCAAGCGAATTCCCGTAGTGTTATTCGCATTTTTGTAATTTTAGAAAGTGATTTAGGTTTTAGCCACTACTGGTTGTAATAGTGTATCTCACTGAACACGTAAGTGACGCGATTTACATAAGAATTTGCACATACGTCCAACACTTTTTCCTAATTTTCACGGAATAATCTTCAGAGATGCCACGCAGTTTATTCGTTGGTAAGTGTCTTGGCTTCAAATCTCAGTCAGTTCTGGAATTTAGCTCTGTTGCCTATCGCGTTTTTCACCTCTACCGATAAATAAATATCGTGTGACGAGGGCCTCCCGTCGGGTAGACCGCTCGCCTGTTGTAAGTCTTTCGATTTGACGCCACTTCGGCGACTTGCGCGTCGATGGGGAAGAAATGATTATGTTTAGGACAACACAACACCCAGTCGCTGAGCGGAGAAAATCTCCGACCCAGCCGGGAATCGAACCCGGGCCCTTGGGATTGACAGTCTGTCGCGCTGGCCACTCAGCTACCGGGGGCGGACCTCTACCGATAATTTGCTTATATGAAAAATATCAAGATACACCGTGCTTAAGAGTCAACATTGAACTGTAGGTACCGGGAAACAGGGTCGGTAAACCAGGTCGAAGGAAGTGAACATCGTACCATTTTGAACAAGCAACAGTAAAGCACTTGCGTTGCTCAAACCAATTTTTGGGGTTGGGGACAGCTGTACCTTTATTCCTCGCGGGTCGATACAGTAGATTCGTATGTTATGGCGCTCCTCAAATCTGCATGTGTGTCTACTAATTGCATTTCGCATGCCAACGAACAATAGCGTGAGAAAGGCATTCCGTAAGGTTTTTAATTGTTCCCTACGGTGATACTACCGCATTTCTAAATGTTAGGTAGAGTGCCCCATCAAGTGCGCATCACCCAGGACCAAAAGATAACAGTACTATATGTAATTCTCACTAAAGAGTAAGCACACCGACATGTTATTAGTAACTCTCACGAGTCCGTTAACACTGCCTGTAGCCTTGATAATGCTGCCAATTGAGCTAAGAGACTTTAAAGTTTCTTCAGGAGCGCCCTACTCAACTGAAGCTACACTTTTGATGTCTGGAGCCCCTAGAGAGATGTCGATTGCCACGTTTCTCTCGCAGTTCCAAGTAGCCGCAGAGATGTGGTGGGTGCCTGAGTATTTGTTAAATCAGGAACGTACGCGTGCATGCCTGTGAAAACAGCTGATGTCATCTTCGAGGACTGGAGTAACCACAGCGTACTTATCATGAAGATGTCGAAGAACGGGCTGCACTTAGCCGCTGAGAATGTTGAATGAACATCCTGGTTCATGTCCCACGGCAACCCGAATGAACGGGCGCATGTCACGGTGCGGGAAAAAACCACCAAATCGTCGCAGACCTCCTCCCGCCAGAATTACGCCCTCTACACTGCGGGCTAAACGCCCCTTTGGACCATCGGTGCAGCCGACGCTTTCCGTACTTTGAACTAAAGGCAAACTCGCGACCCGACGGAGCGCTCTATACGCCTCCAGTTGTGAACGCTCGAACGTCTTCGTTGTTTACCGCACCGTAGACGTTAAAGTTTTATGTGCCACTTTGAGCGATTGACTTTTGCGAGGTAGCCGAATTCCAGTGTCCAGTGCATACAGCTCCCAACACAATGTTCATTCGGAAACTGGATGAGATGGAGCTGCGTTGTCTGACCACATCGATTCCTGCTGGTTGAAATGGAGCTGCATTGTCTGACCACATAGATTTCTGCCGGTCTGAAACCGACTGTCACTGGCGAGGCGTCACAGTCGCCTCCGGTGCTTGTCAGTTAGTATCTTTTTGCGACCATGGCTGCGCGTGGTACACCATTCCTTCTAGGCAGGTTGGACACTCCGCAAAATAACACAAGAAATAGCGCAGCTGTATTTATGACGTGCTCACGAATACGTCCAAATGCGATATCTCCTCCCTGCCATGTGTCGCCTTTCCACATCGTCTCGTGTTTCTGCGCTGACTGCCTACAACCGACTGGCGCGCGCACACCACTTCATTTGCGCGACTTGCGTCAGTATTGGAGGGTCACATGACGGCAGCTGCCAGCTTGTACCGTCTACAGCACTCCAGAGTGACCATTTTGTTGTGTTAAGGAATTACTACTATTTCGTAGCTTAAGCTTATTTTAATCCGTTGACATTGACAGACATTGTTGTACCATTAGCCGTTCTAATTTTACAGTCGTCATTTCTTGGGCAAAATTAACACAAGTAAGAAGAGTTTACTGCTTTGGCGGAGGTAAACAGATCGAAGGTGGGACACAACTGCAGGAGGAGGAACTTCCCCAAGAAAATACGCGATAGTGGCTCCGTCCGGGCGCTCTGAGCGTAGGCGGGCTCAATCGACAGGAAAAGGGAGGAGTTGCCTCTGTCATTTCCCTCATTAAGACCGGCGTCGCCATCCCGCGCCTCGCCGCGCCGCGCCGCCCCGCAAGGTGCGCGGCGAGAAAAAAAGAAAAAAAATGACGGGGGAAACGAGGGAGGAGAAAGACGAAAAAAAAAGAGCGTCTGGACGGTGGCGTTATAAATACGCCGGCTGGCAGCAAGGCGGGGTCGCCCGCGGAACCGGTCAGGATCCCGCGGGCAGCCCGCGGCCTGCGCAGGTACGCGCGCACCGCTCGCGGACCCTGCAGCGACACGGCTCCCTCACACCGCCAGAGACACTCTGGCTCAGTCACATTTTCATCTATGGTCTTATTCCACAAGTCACTGACCAATACCATGAAGAGGGCGCTTGTCCCATTGCCCAGTGAACGTTGACAGGAATGTAGCTACGCTAGCAGACAGCTGCTAGTTAGCGTTAAAATTAGTGTGTATAATGGAGTTAAGAAATGATTTGCTGTTGTTGAGCAACGCTTCTGTAATAGGGGACCAGGTGGTTGCAATCTCGATCCCACAAAGATCGCACTTGTGGGGTCTTTCAGACCTAATATAATTAGATTCTATTTACATTTCAGTAAATATTGTACTATTTTTCATATGTCGTTGTGGTCTTCACTCCGAAGACGGGTTTCACACTCCACTGCACGGTAGTCGGTCGGGTGCAGGTCCCTTCAGTACTACGTACATCCATTGGAACTTCCCTCCTGTATTCAGGTCTGAGACTGTCTCAGCAATTTTTATCCCCCTGCACTCCTCCGTTGTCAAATTAACTGTTCCTTGATGCTGTGAACTTATTCCTTCTTTTAGTCAAGATATGCGATATGACGCTTTCTTGCCAGTCTCCATTCTCTTTGTTTTTTATTTGATCTTCCCATCTACCCTTTAGCCTCTTTCCGTGACATAACTTCCAAAGGCTTCTATTTCTTACTTCTCTGTGTTGTTTACCTGCCAAGTTTCGTATGTAACGAGGATGCTATTTCCTTGTATTCGTCCAGCTCGTTATGTATTGTGCATCTCGTAAGTCGAGCATCCTTTCACTTCTTAGATACGAAAATTGTTCATATTCGCTGCCTATTTTTTTTCATCTCTACTCGCTTTTTCCTCGCTCTGTGGTTGTGCTTGTTCTCTAATCTTTTCGACTAAAAAAATCTAAAGACACCTCATCCTTTCTGTTCTTCCAGTTTCATATGTCTGGCTTTTTTCATTATGGATTGCAGTAACACACTTTGCGACATGGAGGTGAAACGATGAAGCATTGTTCCGGACTTCGAGGGGTACATATCAGAGAAAAGCGTCGGGTTCGACGACTGGTTCGTTTCAGACACATGCAGCACTTTTTTGAGGCACATTTTGGCCATTCGGTCGTGGTCAATTTAAAGGCTTCAGTATTTACTCCACTATATTTTGCGTGTTCAACATCAACCTTAAGCGAACATGCATTAATCGCAAAGAATGTCCACATATTAAAACGATGGTGTAGAACTGTAGATGTAAAGGTTACACAACAGAAATGTGGACATCGAGAAGTCTTAGAGGGGCGCATGTTTCTTTCCTGTAGTTGTTCCTGTTAGATGGATCCGTACACGGTAAGTTCTCGCTCGTCCTTCGCCGTATAGTTAGTAAGTAAGGCAATAGGGAAAGCTGTATAAGGCCGCTGTCTGTGAATAGCGTAGATCTGTTCTGTGTATCTCAGCTGGTAGTATGACGTATTTACGAGGCAAAGTTGGAGAAGTATTCAGCCTATAGCTAAACAGTCGTGGAAAATCACCTTAAATCTGCTCTCTGGATCACTACTAAGATCTGCATCGTAGATTCGATGCATGTGTGGCTCTTGTGAATGTCTCGTATGCTAGTGCGCCATGCATTGAGTCTTTCACATAGATCTGAGGAGAACGTTACTGGTTTACAATGCTGCGAAGTTTCTACAAGGTTACTGCAGCGTGCTTTGTCACCTTACAAACACGTCTATACCATCCCTGACGAAAACACTGTAGACATTGCATACCTACTGAACAGAAATTGTTCAGTGAATACGTCGGTAATGCTTAAGTGGTGTCCACACTCAAGAATCACAAATGCAATGAGCACATTCGGGACTTCATGGCCCATTCAGCCATCCAGTACATATTTCCTTCACATAATGACACTGAAAGGAACGCGTCTCAATCCTAAACCGTGGACGATGTAAACAGATCCTTTCCTCTTTTGCCACCAGTTGAATTCTGTAATAAGAATTGAGTGATCACACATTGCACTTTTCGGACACTTATTAGTGGACATTAATATGGGATGGGTATAATCCTTCGCCCTTTTGAATGCTCGAACTCCGCTGGCGGCACTTTCACTAAGATGTATGACAGACTGTGAAGGTATGGCACCATATTCTTCCTCAAAAGCCAAAACCAGAGAACGCGGTGACATTGAGCGATGGGATCAGGAGCGAAGTCAGAATTCTAAGTGATCCAAAACGTGTTCCATTTGGCTCAGGTCATGACTCTGCGCAGTTCATTTCAGGAATGCTGTCATCCACAAACCATTGCCTCACACACGCCGCTATATGATAGATTGCATTGCCATGCTGATACAAATGATCATCATCTCTGAACTGTTCTCCTACTCTACACAGCACACAATGCTGGAAAATGTGTCCATACGCTTGCGCATGTTGCGTTTTCCACAGCGCAATAATGAGACAACACTCTACCGATGAGAAGCATCCACATAGTGCATCAGTAGTGGAGCTACAGGGATGCTGACGCATTTTGTTAGTGTGTGCTGCCTACATCAGAGGCAGGTATGCACTCAGGGGCAAACCTATTATTCTCCTTTGATTGGCAGGTCCTTAACCTATCGTTCTGTTAAGTAGTTTTCCATTTCACTGCATTTAATCTATTGTTCCCCCCCCCCCTCCCCCCACAGGAACCCCCCCCACCCTTTGCTGCTACAGGTACAATTACAGGCCAAGCGGTCTACTTAATTAACCTCTCCCTCTCTGGTAAACCCCCTCCCCACCCACCCTAACTCCATCCTGGTAAATGGCGGGAAGAAAGACTCAGTTGATCGGTCATTTGGAGGGAAATTGATTGATGTGCATGGAATATTCTATATTTCACAAATTTAGAAGATTCAAGGCAGTGTATGGAATATATGGAGAGCGTATATTGTTTATTTATAAAAAATTCTGTTTGTGGGGGGTTAGATTTCTGTTGCTCATCATTCTCAGCTGTCTGGAAACATCTAGGTCTTGCAAGAAGCAATTACATGGGGTAAACGTGTTGATAACCTAATCTTCTACTCTGTGCTGTGGGTGTCTTAACCTAATGTTTGGGCCTGTGTTGGCATTTAAACTATGGTTCTGTTAAGTGGTTTTCCATGTCACCACAATTTCCTTAAACTATTGTACAGCCTTTGATGCAAAATTAAGTAAGCAGTTATGCCCTGCCACCATTTTCTGGTACACTTTTCGAATTTCAAATGCTTTTGAACACCATTTCTAGTGCATCCTCCTCTGTCACCCACCCCCTTAACCTATTGCACTGGGTTTTACATAAAAATTATTCAAATTAACTTAGTGTTCTGCACTTAAGCCCCTGTTCTGCTCCATGTCACCCACTCACACATACCCTCCTCTTAACTATTGAACCGCTAACTCCACATTGATATAAAAAATTTATGCATATTAATTAATTCGATATTCTTCACATGTACAGCATAGTTTCTTTTAATATGTGGCGCCGGCCGCTGTGGTCTCGCGGTTAAGGTGCTCTGTCCGGAACCACGCGACTGCTATGGTCGCAGGTTCGAATCCTGCCTCAGGCATGGATGTGTGTGATGTCCTTGGGTTAGTTAGGTTTAAATAGTTTTAAGTTCAAAAGGGCCTGATGACCACAGATGTTAAGTCCCATAGTGCTCAGAGCCATTTGAACCATTTGAATTTAATTTGTGGCAACCTATTTCTCTCAGAGTATTGTTAGTCTGCATGGGGCCCTTACCAGTTAGGTCTGATTCAAGAGATTAAGAAGGTTCAAAGAAGATTCGTGACTGGTACATTACAAATCTCATTGAATAGATGTACATGGAATATCGTTTAAACAAAAGATTGCTAGTAAAAAACACATCCCACCACCCAATATCTGATGCTGACGCTAGAGTCAGGGTCCACTGGCAATCACCGCAAAGATACAATGCGACAGTTCAGGTCCCTCAGGGATGAAGCAGTGACATCCCTTTCATACTCAACACCTGAGAAATTCCTGTCAATATACGTATACGTGTTCACCTGGTTACCATTGCTGCCATGATGACACATAGCTCCAGTCTGGATCCAGTGCTAAGAGAGATGATGTCATGCTTCCCAAAATAGCAAAGGCTGCATTCCTAAAGGGACAATACCGTCCATCACTGAAATTACCCTTCAAACTGATGATGCTGCCTTTGTGGGAGCACCATCTGCCCTTTTTTTTCTGCAGACGACACATTCAGCGGCAAAAGTATTTTGCACAGAGCGTTACATTGTATTGATAGTTAAACCCTTCAAAAGTTGTTTACAGATCATCAAATACATACAAGACTCACAAGAACATTGGAAGCCAGGAACATATTTACCAGTGTAGCTATAATTAAATATTACGATTGCTGCCACAGTCAGACACCGATCGATATACTGATAATGTCTCCTCTTGATGGCTGTGGTTCTGGAACGAATCTCAGTATTTATAGAAAATTCTCGGAAATTGCATAGTGTCCCAGAAATATTTAAGGTGCGCCTTAGTAGGAGTTTTTGTGACGTCTCCGCTTGTATGCACGGAAATTCTTGCCCTAACAGAACCTGTTTACGAAAATAGCGCAGAATAACATCGAATTAATTCTTCCTTGCAGCCCTAACATAGCAGCCCATCCATCATGTGTTACCCTTCCTGTTTTCAACATATGCAAATGTTCTCACCAATGTGTAGAGACTTCTATATCCCATCACAAATGATGTCTTGTGAATGAATGGGGAATTATGATTGACTCTTTTCGAATTTACCTGCCAAAGTACTGATGCTGCTGGAGTGGAAGCACCATGTGTCTTTTTCTTTCTTTCAGCAGTCAAAAACTATTTTACACAGATCTCCATGTTGCACCACCTTGCAAAGTGCCCCTACATATCGTCAAACACTGAAAAACGCTCACTTAATTACACTGCTCGCCCACTGAGGACAGGAGCTTGAATATTAGAGTACGAAAGTGATCTTCAACCCTGCAATATACCACTGCGTACCGTGTCGATCTAGTAAACATACAATTCGTATCCTACGCCATACAAAAATCGCCCCTTTTGCATTATTTGAACATATACTGCGAAGACATACAACACCGTAGATATACTCATGGCACTAAATATTTCCCAGCTTGCATGTGGTATTTGTTTCCGATATATGAGAGGAGAGAGATGTGGTAAAAATCTTATTGAGTTCTCTATCGTATGAAGTTAGTCGAGCTTTTATAGTTTGTAATTTTTCTCTGTTCGATGGTACAGAATAATGATGATAGCATGTTGGGCTGATAGACGTTAATGGGGCCTGAAGGTTGTGGATATGCTTCGGACTGTAGTATCTGTTTGTAGTTTGGGGACGCACCACAATTCGGCCATTTCCAATGAATGGTCAAAACACAGTTCTGTCACACTAACTCAGGTCGCTCTGTTTCTCCACTGGTTGTAGAAGGTAGTGAATATGGCTTTCTCAGACTCCTGCTCAGTTCCGACTTAAATTGGAATGATCATATGAGCAAAGCTGCAGAAATGGCAGCAGTCGCAAAGTGCATACGGACTGACTAAAACCACGTTAGAATTTTACTGCAGCAGACAGGTTCCAGAAAGGTGATTCGTTTCGAGATATGAGAGTGCCAGAAATATGATATAGCATCGAGACAGAATGCGTTACAAATACTGGAGAAATATCTAGTGGCTGCGGCATGAGGAGGTTGCAAATACCTAAATACCTGTTTCATACCACGCTCCTTAGCAGAATCACTTTCAAAATTTGGCAATTTTACTACAAGGGTGCACCGTCCATATTCAGCGTGATGGTATTTGTCAGGAAAACTAATTTGTTCGTAGGTAATGCCATACCTCGATTTATAAAGCCGGTATAGCTTTTAACGTGGATACTTGTGCGCACATGTAGATCCTAGACCGCTTGTGACAGTAACATACAGTAGTTGAAGGGATCAGGTTTTCTAACATCTGATGGTTTGTAAGACAATTACGCCTGTCTTTCTAAGACATGGTGGTAGCTTTCGCAAGAAAATCTTATGAAACATGTCCACCCATCGTTGATTTTAGGTCAGTATTGTTTCATATCACCAGCAATCTGTTATTGATGAAGTATAATACTTAGTAGTATGAGGTCCGTGATAGCTTCACCTTGAGCATTAGGGTTATAAAGTATGTGTTTGTGTTCTGACATGCAAAAAGGAAATGACTACGTCCAGGCGTAAGGACGGTATGGATTTGACGTGGAGTACTTTGAGAGCAAAGGGAAGAGTATGTCAAGACATAAGAATGGTAGCGATATTTTTATTTCCAGAGCGACAGCTGTCAGCAGGCTGTATTTCCAATACTTCGCTCATTGCCTAATGTCTTTCAACTGAGACTGCCGTCGTAACATTAGTTGTAAGTAGAGGGATAAAATATATATGAGGCCGGTTTTTTTCCTAGGACAATTCTGTCTATGCTTGCTTGGTGTGCAGTTCCGGTGACTTGTGAGAGGAATGATTCACGTTTCCCATTAACTGCAGGAACAATCCAAATGAAGAGGCCTGTTGGAGTGTAGGAATGCAGTTGACTTAACTGTTGTCATTTAGACGCCTGAATAGAGAACTAATACTTAGTATGTGTTAGATAGCTTTCACGATTGCGTGGGAATTGGAGAAGATTCAATGTGGATGTGTGTTTGCACTGGACCATTATTCCCTCCCATGTAAATTGTCCGGTTGACTGCTTCTGCGCATTTCGCGTGTTTTTTATTTAGTTGGGAGAAAATCGATTGTGGTGTGTGCATCTAGCATGTGGAAGACGTGTTTACTGGTTCTCTAGACATGAGAAACACCTTAGTAGACCTTTTAAGTTATAGGAATGATTTGGAATGTGTGCTACATCACCGGCATCGGTATTTGTGAGTGGAAATTTATTTATTTATTTATGCATTTATTTTACCTGGCAAGATTAGGGCCTTCAGGCCCTCTCTTACACCTAACCAGGCATACTCAGATTGAACGAGTTACAGTTTCTACATAACATTAAGGAAATATAGCCTATTATGCAGTATTGATGTTAAAGAAAAAAATAGATATTATAACAGTAGTACAATGATAATTATAACAATAAAAATAATTATAACAATCAATAATAATAATAATAATATCAGTCTTCTCTATTTTTCTCGAGTTTCCATGTAAATGTCTTAGCAGGCGTGCCAAAATTCTAGTTAGTCAGTGATTTACAGCACTTCCCACCTAGCTAAAGTTTCAGGTTTGTAGATAAATAATTTCCAGTCTATATCTTCGGATTTACGTTGCGTGAACGATAGGTAGAATACTGCTGTGTGCTTGAGATCGAGAAGTACCGCGAAAATGGTATAGTATTATGCCAAATCATGCAAAAATACATATGTTCTTGTAATCACAGAGTCTGGAAATGGGTGTGGAAAAGTGAGCAGGCAATCAGGTCCGGACCAGAAACAGTATCACGTTTGTGTTGAGGGGAATGAGCCCAAATTTGTAGAACAGTTCTGAGAGAGACTTCCGCCCACTGAGGGCGCTCTGGTCACCCGTAGGGAGTGGATGACTGCCGACCTCGCACGGAAATATCTAGTGCCACGAGTATATCTATGACGCTGTCTGTCTTCGCGCCATATGTTCAAATGATGTAAAAGGGGCGATTTTTGTATGGCGTAGGATACGAATTGTATGTTTACTAGATCGACACGGTACGCAGTGATATACTGTGTGCAAGGAGATCGGTTTTGCACTCTAATATTCAAGCACCTGTCCTCAGATGGCGAGCAGTGTAATTGAGTAAGCGTTTTTCAGTATTTGACGATGTGTATGGGCATTTTGCAAGGTTTAATTGTTGGTGCAATATGGCGATCTGTGTAAAATAGTTTTTTTGCTCTGAAAGCCTTATCTGCAAAAGAAAAAAAAATGGGGGACGGAACGACACTGGCGTCAGTGGTGAGAAAGTCTGCATATGTTGAAAGCAGGATAGGTATCATGTGATGGATGGACTTCCACGTTAGGACCGCAAGGAAGAATGCATTCGACATTATTCTGCGCTATTTCCGTAAACAGGTTCTGTTATGGCAAGAATATCTGTGAATACAAGCCGAGACATCACGAAAACTCCTACAAAAGTGCACCTTAAATATTTCTGGGACGCTATGCAATTTCCGAGTATTTTCTGTAGATACTGAGATCCGTTCCAGAACCACAGACGTCAAGAGGCGACATTAACTGTACATCGATCAGTGTCTGACTGTAGCAGCAATCGTAATATTACACTGGTAAATATGTTCCTCGCTTCCAATATTCTTGTGAGTCTTGTATGTATTTGATGACCTGTAAACAACTTTTGCAGGGTTTAACTATCAGTGCAATGTAGCGATCTGTGAAAAATAGTTTTTCCGCTGAAAGTCTCATCTGCAGAGAAAAGAAAGGGCGGATGGTGCTGACACACCGGCAGTATCAGCAGTCTGACGAGTAATTTCAGTGACGGATGGGATGTCCCATTAGGAATGCAGCCTTTGCTATTCTGGAAAGCACTGCAACATCTCTCTTGGCACTGGACCCAGACTGGAGCTGTGCATCATTGCTCTAGCAACGGTACCTAGGTGAACACGTATTTCTACAGGAATTTCTCAGGTGTCGTGTATATACTTGGGGGACCCGTATGGTCACGTTGTAGCTACTTGGTGAGTGCCAGGGGACCCCGACTCTGGCATCAGCGTCAGGTGGTGGGTGGTGGGATGTGTTTTTTATTAGCAATCTTTTGTTTAAAAGATATTCCATGTACATCTACATCTACATATATATTCTGATAGCTACCTAGTGGTGTGTGGTGGAGGGCACTATTTCCGCCAAAGTCATATTTCCCCTCTTCTGTTCCACTCGCGTATCGCACGAACGAAAAAAGACTGCCTGAACGCTTCAGTATGAGCTCTAATTTCCCTTATCTTTGAGTGGTGATCATTGCGCAATATGAAAGTTGGTGATAAAAATATATCCTCTACATCTCTGCCTAAGATAGGATATTGGAATTAAGTGAGCAGCCCCTTCCATTTAGCACGTTGTCTATCTGCATGTGTGTCCCACTTCAAACTTTCAATGACATTTGTAATGTACCAGTCACGAATCTTCTTTGAATCTTCTCAATCTTCTGAATCAGACCTAACTGGTAAGGACCCCATGCAGATGAACAATACTCTGAGAAAAATAGGATGCCACAAATTAAAAGAAACTATGCTGTACGTGTGACGAATATCAAATTAATTAATATGCATAAATTTTTTATATCAATGTGGTGTTAGCAGTTCAATAGTTAAGAGGAGGGTATGTGTGAGTAGGTCACATGGATCAGAACAGCGGGTGAAGTGCAGTTAATTTGAATAATTTTTATGCAAAACCCAGTACAATAGGTTAAGGGGATGGGTGACAGAGAAGGATGTGCTAGAAATGGTGTGCAAAAGCATTTGAAGTTCAAAAAGTGTGCCAGCAAGTGGTGGGAGGGCATAACAGAATACTTAATTTGGTATCAAAGGCTGTACAATAGTTTAAGGAAATGGGGGTGATATGGAAAACCACTTAACAGAACCACAGGTTAAATTCCAACAAAGGCCCAAACATTAGGTTAAGACACCGAGAGCACAGTGCCGAATGTTAGGTTATGCAACACGTTTACCCCATGTAATTGCTTCTTGCAACACCTATACGTTTCCAAACAGCTGAGAATGATGAGCAACATAAATCCAACTCTCCACAAACTGAATTTTTTATAAATAAACAATATATGCTTTCCATATATTCCATACACTGCCTTGAATCTTCTAAAATTGTGAAATAAAGAATATTCCATGCACATAAATCGATTTCCCTCCAAATGAACGATCAATTGAGTCTTTTTTCCCGCCATTTTCCAGGATGGAGTTAGGGTGGGTGGGGAGGGGGTTTACCAGAGGAGGAGAGGTTAAGTAAGTAGTCAATTAAATGATAGCATTGACAGGGTCTATTCCAATAACTCAGACCTGAAAGTGTAGCTCTAGCAGCGAGAGGGAGATTTCCTAAGGGGGGATGGTAGTGGGAGGGGGTGGGGAACAATAGGTTAAGTGCGGTGACATGGAAAACTACTTAACAGAACAATTGGTTAAGGACCTGTCAATCAAAGGAGAACAATACATTAAGTACTTGTCAATCAAAGGCGAACAATAGGTTTGCCCCTGAATGCATACCGGCCCCTGATGTAGGCAACCCACACTAGCAGAATGCGCCAGCATCCCTGTAGCTCCACTACTCACGTCGCCACCTACCCTGTTCTTTGCTGCTGGCACTATACGTGATGGCAGGTAACCTTCTCCAGGGATTCGCCAAACCCAAACCTTCCACCGAATTGCTAGAGTGTGTATCATCATTCGTCACTCAAAATAACCTGCCTGCAATTACCACTGTCCAGTGTCGCCGTACTTTACACCGCTTCAAGTGTCGCTTAGTGCTGACTGCAGAAACTGATGATGGCATGTGAGGAGCTGCTTGACCATTATACCGCTTTCTTTTTATCTTACTATGCACAGTCATTGTGCTAGTTGCACTACTGGTGGCATTTTGGACCTCACGAATGTTTTGTTCCATTAATTTTATGCAGTATTTTACAGTCTCCTTACACAATGCTTGACCGTCCCTGACCATCAGTACTTGAGATCCTCATGGTCTTGGTTTGGCTGTGAGTGTTCCTTCGTGTTTACACTTCACGATCACATCACTAACAGTCGACTTGCGACAGTTGTAGGATTGTTGAAATGTACTCGATGAATTTGTTACTCAGGTGGCATCCCATGAATTCGTAGTGGGTGAGCTCTCCTGAGCGGCACACCCTGCTTCTCTATTGACGACGTAGTATTGCCCGCCTACTTTTATACTGCCGAGTGCACCTCATGTGATATCAAGTAGTCTATTCTTCATTACATGGGAGTGTCCGGCTACTTTCGATCAGATAGTGCGTGTGGTGGAACACGGATGGCTCACGTATTTAATTGTTACTGTGGTGCGTGTGTTATGTACAGGCAGTGGTGTGTTATTTGTGTTTACCAGCAAAATATTAACATAATTTGACCAACTCTTTTCAGACAACCGCACTGAATATACAGGAGCTGCTCCTCTAGAGGAGAAAAGCAAGCGGCAGACTAGCCTCCATCAAGAAGTAGGTAGCGCCTCTGTGCGCTGACTGCTGTACGGATGTGGAACTCTGAGCGGACCCTGTGAAGGCCAAGTATTCAGGAAATTAGGGAGAGAGATTGTATCAGTTAAACGGTGCAGGCGCTGGCAGACCGCAGCCGTGGTAGTGGGCCGGATCGCTCTGCGGGGGGAGGGAGGCTAACGTAAGCCTGCGAGGGAGGGTGAGCGAAACAGCGGGCGATATGCTGATGTACATTACCTGTGTGCGCAACAACAGCTGCCTCTCACAGTTAGTCCTGAAGAACTAACGGTGCAAAATATCTCGATATTGACGTATAAACGTCCTTAAAATTTTCCCAATGCGGATACATTATAAAAGTGCCTAAATAACCGAACAAACCCAAGACTGCCTCTGTATGAAGTGTGACAGAGCTACGAAAGACTGCTGTTTTGTCTAAAACTGATATTTTGAGACTGTGGCCGGGTACAAAACGTAAGTTGAGTCTTTCAAAGGGCAACACAGCAGTCGGCCACTATTGATAATCCTATTTCTTTGCGCAAATAGTGCCGTAACCAGTTTTCAAACGAGAGTTTCATCTTCAGACCGCTGTTCTGTCAATATGTACATTTGTTGAGGTCTATATACGTTTTTGACTCTTTAGTGTCCTTTCATGTGAAAGATTCTTGGTGTGGTGTTGCCCTACAGTAAAATAACGGTGTTGGAAATTATCTATTTAAACGTATCTATCACTTATAAGGATCCAACATATTGTAAAGAAATCATTGTGAACAAATACTTAATGCAACTCAGTCTTAAAGATTTGTTTCCATTGTGTTCGATCGTTATGAGGGATAGTTACGTTTAAATAGGTCGTTTCTAGAATAGTTCTTTACTGTCGGGCACCACCATCCCAAGAATCTTCCACCACAATGGCAATAAAGAGCCAAAAAGTTATGTAAACTTTAACAAATGTTCATCTTGACGTAAACAGCCGTCTTAACATGAATCTGTCGCTTCGAAGCCGATTACTATGCTATTTGTGAAAATAAACAGCCTTATCAATAAAAATGGTTCAAATGGCTCTGAGCACTATGGGACTTAATATCTGAGGTCGTCAGTCTCATAGAACTTAGAACTGCTTAAACCTAACTAACCTAACCGCATCACACACATCCATGCCCGCGGCATGATTCGAAACTGCGACCGCAATAGTCGCGCGGTTCCGGGCTGAAGCGCCTAGAACCGCTCGGCCACCGCGGCCAGCCAGCCTTATCAATAGTGGCTGATTTCTGTTTCCTTCTTTGAAACAATCAACGTACAGTTTATTACGAGAGAATCATTAAGTTGACGAACTGGGGTGGTCTTAGCTGCGAAGAGAGAAATGTTTTGATGTGCTATATCGTCTTACGAGAAAGAGTGAACTTCATTTTTGAAGACGGTGACCTGTAAAGTCAGTATTATTTGGCGAAGCGGCCGTTAGTTGATGGATGTTTGAGAACGTCGGTCTTAATTGTAACTGTCATCAACTCGGTTCTCCACAGCGTTTTTCTGGGGCATAGTCCTATAGCCCACATTACATGCAGAATTGGCGATTGGACAATAATATATAAGGATTTGCGGTGGAAGATAACGTTAAGTACCAGAAGAAAATGCATATGTTATCCGAGAGTCGGATCCGAAATCTCAATATCGGCAATCTCACGCTTAACTGGTAAGCTGCATGTGTCTTTAAATATAGTTTTTTAAATATCAGTGTTCTGTTTCTGTAGTTGATGGCTAGTGCGCATATTTTGTGATTGTTGTTTAGGCTTTCGGTGAAAAATTTTCTTAAATGTCTGTGTGGTCCATAACGATTGTTATTGGAACTGATGAGTTTTGCACGGCCTTTGATGCCTTATTGAAACATATTTCAAGTGATAACAGTTATTCTATCAACTCAATAGCGTTCCTGTGCACAGCAGTTGAAATAGAATCCCTGTGTTGGTCGTTACTATAACGCAGACATCAGTATGAAGCTTCCACAAAATACGAATCCCCTTGGCAATTTGGTCAGTGTGACCATTTTCCGCAGAAAGTACAAGGTGTCCATAATTTAAGTTCCAATTTCAAAACGCCCTAGAAAGGCAACCACTGCTCAGAATGACGTAAAATTTGAACTATATTTCTTTCTATTTACATTTCAGTCATTTATTTCTCTATATACGTAGGAAACGAGGAGTAGCAGCATCTGGCGAAGATATACCACATACACACAACTAATACAACATTTACAAGTGGATATAGTGTGCACACAATTACATATGCACAACGGGTGTGCAGGCATTTACAAACAAACCACTATGAAAAGCGGTTCACCCAACTATTCCGCACATATTCGCACACACATCAGCTATTCACAAATAAATAAATACTCAGCCACACACTCAATCACTCCAGTGAACAGAGTATGGTATGGTGTCGATACCGGCCCCAGAGATGAACCGTTTGTCGTCATGACGTGACAGCTCTACTTTCAGCTGCAGTGCAGTATGTTCCTCGCGGCCGTGTGATCGAAAGATTATGTACCATACCATGTGTGGAGTGATGCCAATGCCCTCGAGTAGGCGCCTTTTGTATTCAACGATAGTGAAAGCCTTTGACGCAGCACAACAATAATATTATTGTGATATGGTTTGGAAGTTAACCCATCTCTGGGTGGCATCTGCATCAGTGCGGTATCCATACATTTTCGAGGAGCCCCACAAATTTCACAGTCTGCTAACCGTTCACTTCGTGTTTCATCAGGCTGATAACTTTCTCGTTTTGTGGTGTTATTCCAAAAGGATTATCGCCCACATCTTCAGACAAGTCGAATTCTTTGTATGGATTACAGCCTTTCACCCAGTAGACGAAACTATCTGTATCCATAAAAAGTAACTTGGGATCGGCGAATTTGGGCTTCACACACTCATAGCGAAAGCGGTACATGTCGGGTTTGAAGAAGTCCACAACACACATGCCGATATACACGGGCTTCGTGAACTATGTTGACACCTCGGCCATTTCTACAGCAACTAATCCTTCACTGGAAGTGGTGGCCAGCTTTTCACTGGAAATGGTGGCCCGCTTGAAATTTGGCCTGGCGATCTAATCTCTTGTGTCATAACGCCCATCCCGCCAGTAATCTAATTTAATTTCGTGGTATTCTCTAAATTTTCTATGTTGTTTCCGAAAACTGTGTTATGCATAAACTTGTAAAAATGTTTTCAAAGCCACACATAGTGAGATCTCTCTGTTCTGCTTGAAGGAGATACCATGAGTGATAATAAGGGGCTGCATGCCCAACCCGAGACATTGCCCGAGGTTTCTGTAGTGCAGAACATATCGCTGCTTGTCCCTCAGCGTTGTCAACACCTTCAGGATGAAACCATTTCGTTGGAATAGGTGCTCCGGACACGGCAGTAAGTCATTGTGGACGTCATGCAAATGGGTGGAATATGCAAGTTCTACCTCCATAACATATCCCACACCAGTATCATCAACCAGACCATGGATCTCATACTTCAGTCTGACGATTTGTTCCTCAGGCAGTCATCGGACCTCCTCAGATCATGGACTCTGTTGCATGGCATACCTGTAGATGTTATTTACATCCAAGTAAAGTGTGTAATTGAAATCGCCTGATGGCCTGTACTCCTCCTAACTCATTCGCGGGTACTTTTCCTTGGCGTACCTGAGCACACATTGGTGAAGTCCACCGCAAATCACCCGTTTGAAGAAGAACAGCATATCAACATCAGTCAACAGTTCAGTGTTAACTCGTGCCTTCCTGAAAATTGCGTCCCAGAGAGTATTGCCTAGGCACGTATTCCGGAATTTCCCGAAAATGACCATGAGCGGTTGAATATCAGTGTTTTTGTATAATCTAGTACATTCTCCTAAATCTGGATGTCAGACTTCTGCCCGACATTCATCGCATGCTCAAACTCCGCATCCGTTAATGGCCGTGCCATATAGTTTAGTGGAGAGTGTGTTTTGTCGGGCAGTATGATTTCGTGGAGTCTCTCTATCAAATCCACGCTTTAGTATAGAAATACCCCCTTCTTCGCCACAAGCTGAAACTTTGTATCATTGGGCTATATGGCTCTTGTGATATACAAGTCTTCCTGACGCACCGCGTTGGCAGGTATCTGAAGAGACACGTACGTGAAGCGAAACGAATCCAGTAATCGGAGTGATATTATTGGTGTGATTCTCTTGGAAAAAGAAAAGTACTTTTCAGTGGTATCGGGAGAACTGTTTATCCTCAGTAGGCATTTGCACACTTATGGACTCCTGGCTCTTTTGGTAAAAGATCTGAGACATCTACGGCAAAACTACATTAAACTTTTTTTGTAATCAACTAGGAGGGAAGCAGTATACAGTTTTAATCTGCCAGGAAGTTTCATATCAGCGCACACTCCGCTGCAGAGTGAAAATCTCATTCTGGAAACATCCCCCAGGCTGTGGCTAAGCCATGTCTCCGCTATATCCTTTCTTTCAGGAGTGCTAGATCTGCAAGGTTCGCAGGAGAGCTTCTGTAAAGTTTGGAAGGCAGGAGACGAGATACTGGCAGAAGTAAAGCTGTGAGTAGCGGGCGTGAGTCGTGCTTCGGTAGCTCAGATGGTAGAGCACTTGCCCGCGAAAGGCAAAGGTCCCGAGTTCGAGTCTCGGTCGGGCACACAGGTTTAATCTGCCAGGAAGTTTCATATCAGCGCACACTCCGCTGCAGAGTGAAAATCTCATTCTGGAGTATACTTTTTAGCTGCACATAGTGTTGCTTCCCGCCTTTGGAGAATAGGAGCAATTCGACATGTTTGGAGCGTTGACTGGCTAATTTTCAAACGTAGAAGAATGCAGCTACTTCATGCTTGACTTCTTTGTTCTGCACAGTATACTTATGGTCATCTTCATCTGGCTTGTTATCATCATCAACATCCAGGGTACATACATGAACTGAGTAATCAGGGTCCTGCCTCTCGAATTTTTATGGGTCCTAGAGTTTTGCGGGGAATGAGATGCCTTGGAAATTGTAGTGCCTGTGAACATCAGTTACTTGCGCGCTCAGGATGAACACTATAATTTCTATCACTAGCCAGAAGGGAGCGCGCAGAGTAATATAAATCCCTCTCATCTAGATCCTGAACATTAAGATATGCCTGTTTAGCGGCAATATCTTCTGTGAGAGGGATGAAACTGGACCCTCCCATTGAGAACCTTGTCTATAAAGACATTTGAGTATACGGGGTGGTCAGAAACAACGTGAAAAGATTTAAGGGTGTTGCAGGGTAAGCTACAAAAATTCGATACGCTGTGCTGTTTCCGAATTAACTGGCGTGTGAAGTTCGCCAATCAGACCACTGAGCGCACAGATTCAAGCGATACGCCAGGGACTGTGTTCTTTGTTTAGTTTCCTAAAACCAAACAAGAGAGCGATACAACAATAGGATGTGGGATGGTTGTAAAGATCGAACCCAAGCCAAAGACTGATTAGTGTCGTGAGCTGTCTTCTGCGCTATGAGAACGACTGACACAAACTGTATCCGAATGGGCCGTTGAATTTGCGAGCGCAATGGTCTGACTGGACAACTTCAACGCTAGTTAACTCGGAAACGGCGCAACGTCTCAATTTTTTTCTGAACAATTATTTCTGAGCACAAACTAACCTGCAACAACCTTACAAGCTTATCAGAGCGTTTCTGAGCAGCCTGTATATCAAGGAGTAATGCGGGGCTGTGAGCCTTATCTGAACCTCTTTCCACATGTTGGAGAAATGACCGAGGATGACAATCTCGACTTAAGTTCCGAACCACTCTGCAATTGAGTAACTCCGTGACGTTACGCCAGTTCTCCCTCAAATTTGGACAATGTTCTTCTCCTTGCCAGCACCACTGCCCTCTTCTGGGGTCTGAGTGAGCTCACAGTGTAGAGCTGTGCTACGCTTAATGGCAGAATACTTCGGATTGTTGAAAATCTCTGGCAGCACCCTTCACAAAAACGCGCCCTTTCCAGAAAAGTTATAGGATCTCAGTAGCCTGAATTCGTGCTCCAGAGACCCTATCCCCAAAGCATCAGCAATGGCAGAGTAGTCCAATGCAGCTGAAGGACTTGACTTGGTGATCCGTATCAGAGCGGGCAGGTGTACTGCTGCTGCCTAGACCAGAATGGTGTTGAGGCATTGTCCGATGCTTTGTAGGTTCATGATGATTGTGAGACGGCCGAGAGCGTGGCTGCGTTGGCAATCGATCTGGTGCCATCACAGCATACACAGTGACGGTGGTGATGGACCTGACTGCGGTGGTGTTTGCGGACGCGGTGAATACGTCGTAGACGAA
Organism: Schistocerca gregaria; assembly: GCF_023897955.1. NCBI lineage: Eukaryota > Metazoa > Arthropoda > Insecta > Orthoptera > Acrididae > Schistocerca > Schistocerca gregaria. The sequence goes on from NC_064923.1 coordinate 759,476,600, forward strand.
CCTGTATGTGATGATGAACGCATTATCATCTCGTCAGGTCGTCGAGCAGTTGTTGCAAGCATATCATGGCGTTTCATCTCTGCTGATTGTATCGACACTGTTGATGTTGTTGCTAGCAAGTCTCAGACTTGAGTGGCTTCTCACACCGAAACGACTCGTATTTATAGCCAAAAATCACTTTCTTTGGCTTATTTCAACCAATGGGAAACGAATGTTCACATCTCTAGTTACGTGGTTTTAGGCACGATGGTGGCTGCTGGTGACTGTGCACAGGCAGCACTATCTTAACACTGCTTCTGCTGGTGTTGTTAAATATAGGATTATACTTTAGAGCAGAAGCATGCACTGCTCCATCAGACAGACGTCGCAGCCACTGTTCAAAGAGGAGTAGAATTTTTCCGACGCTTTCAGACTAACTGTGCGTCGTAACCGATATCTGCAATGCACTACCCATGCATCAGACATCGCTTTCAAATTGTTCCATACATGTTTTAGTGACGCGCGTTTTGCAGCTGACCGCTAGCACAGAACCGATAAATGTGAGCATCATGCATCACTTACAATCTAGCCGCTATCACTCAGTGCACAGCTTCTGCAATAATAATAATAATAATAATAATATTGGGTTGGTGCATAAGTTCGTAGCGTTTTCCCATAAATTTAATATATATATATATATATATATATATATATATATATATATATATATATCAGACACTTTAGTCCTCAATAATATATTCTCCTTCAATATATTCAACAGTTTGTCACTGTCGCAGTAACTTTTCGATTCCGCGTCTGTCGAAATCACGTATTTTGGAGGGGAAGAACTTGTCGAGCCATGTTCGGAGCGCATTTTCATCTGGAAAGGAAGTTCGTTAAAGGTCGTTTGACAGAGAGCAGGCAAGATGAAAATCTGACGGAACAGGATCAGGCGAAAATGGTGAGCGCGGAATGACTTTCCAACCCAACTCTTGTATATTGTTTCTTTTTTTTTTCTTTTTTCCTTTTTTTTCTTTTTTTCAGTCTATTAGAATGCAGGCGGGCTTTATCGTGGAATAGCATCACTTCACGCAGTGCTCCTGGTCGTTGTTCTAGGACTGTGTTTGCAAGATGACTCAGCTGGTAACAATAAATGTCAGCACTGATGGTTACACCTCGGGGAAGCAATTCGTAGTACGCCACATCGTCGCTGCTCCACCAGATGCATAACATTATCTTTTGTAAGTGCGCGAAGGTCTTTGTGCTGCGAGCTGTTGCTTTGTTTGGGCTCATCCGTTACTTTCTCTGCCTTATGTTAGCATGAAGACGCTATTTCTTGTCACCAATAGCGATACAGGATATGAATGGTCGGTGTTGTTCACAAGTCAATTGGTGATGAGCAAGCAGAGATGCACATATGATCGCCAGCTGATTTTTGTCCCATTGCATGCAAACTTCGCATGATGTTGGAGTGATCACAGTTGATTACACTTGCCAGTTCTAGAGTGCACTAACGTGGATCATTGTGGATTAATGCGTTTAAACGATCTTCATCAAACTCTGAAGATTTCCCGAATGTGGAGGTGGCTATTTTCAAAACGATCCTCCTTTAAATCAGAAAACCATTTTCATGCCATGCTCTTTCTATTGGCATTAATCTCAACCACGGTGAAAACGTTTCTGGCTGCCTCCGCTGCTGCCATCGCTCTACTGAACTCAAACAGATGAATATGTAGGAAATGTTCCGATTTCTCCAGTTGGCATTCCATTTTCAAGCATCCACAGTTCCACTCACTATTTCCAAATGACAAAAAGATAATATGTAAACTCAGATAGCAACAGTGAACTACAAATAAGAACTGGCAGTACACTTCGTAAATGTAACAGACCTACTAAAGATACTGCCTACACTACACTTGTCCGTCCTCTTTTTAGAATATCGCTGAGCGGTGTGCTATTCTTACCAGATAATATTGACGGAGTACATCGAAAAAAGTTCAAAGAAGGGCAGCATGTTTTGTATAATCGCGAAGTAGGGAGACAGTGTCACTGAAATGATACAGGTTTTGGGGTGGACATAATTACAACAAAGGTGTTTTTCTTTGCGGCGTAAATTTCAATCACCAACTTTCTACTCCGAATTGGAAAATATTTCGTTGAAGTCGACCTACATAGGGAAAAACGATCACCATGATAAAATATGCGAAATCAGAGGTCGTGGGCAAAGATATAAGTGCTCGTTTTCTCCCCGCGCTATACGAGGATGGAATAGTAGAGAATTGTGAAGGTGGTTCGATGAACCCTCTGCCAGGCATTTAAATGTGGTTTGCAGAATATCCATGTGCATGCAGATGCAGATGTAGATGTAGAAAAATGACAGTCGGTAAATAAAACCATGGCAACCGGAATATCAACGTGCAAAACAAAAACACTACGATTTTATGCACCAAACTGATAGTGACGGATGGTCGTGAGAATTTCTTTCACTCCGCCCAGTGAGGACTTACGAGAGACTTGCAGAACGTTTGGCAGTGTTGGGCAGTCGCTATCATGAAGACCCTGCTAGCCTCTGATGTACGTTTTTTTTAAAAAAGTGATAAAAATCCGAATGTTTTTTAACAATATCATCTTGCGAGAAGTCTTTATGAATCTATTTTTTTTCATCGTGATGAGCAGCTAATTTGGAAAAGTAGAGGAAACTAAAGACTTAATACACAGTGTACTTCCCGCCACCACCACCACCATCATCATCAGGCTCGCATTTATGCAGGCCACATATATGGATAGCGAGATCGGGGTTCTGCCTTTCAAATTTTGCTCTGTCCTGGAGTTTCATGGGTAGTTGAATACCATCACAATTAAAATACTCGAGGTTATCACTTATGTGGTATATAGTGATATGCTGTGCATCTTTCATAAATTTTTTCTTGCAAGCAAGAAGTGGCCATGCAAAGTAAAATTAGTCTTTATTTTGGCCATTATTAGTGCCCTTTCTGTTAACTATATCTTTGGAAAAAGAATACATGAAGACCCCCCATGTAACAGATCAAACTCATGTGTGTTAATGTTCAGATGTAGGACTCTTTCCCAGAACCTCTTTTTTGGAATTCCGAGAATCAGGCCTATACATGATTTCCTATCTATTTCACATACCAATCAGCAACTGAGGAGCCAAATGGTATCTTGCCAATTTCACCCACATATGTGTGACTGACCCTACGACTTATCTTAGAAGCTAGATTAAGAAAGGGCAAACCTACGTTTGTAGCATTTGTAGACTTAAAGAAAGCTTTTGACAATGTTGACTGGAATACTCTCTTTCAAATTCTGAAGGTGGCAGGGGTAAAATACAGGGAGCGATAGGCTATTTACAATTTGTACAGAAACCAGATGGCTGTTATAAGAGTCGAGGGACATGAAAGGGAAGCAGTGGTTGGGAAGGGAGTGAGACAGGGTTGTAGCCTCTCCCCGATGTTATTCAATCTGTATATTGAGCAAGCAGTAAAGGAAACGGAAGAAAAGTTCGGAGTAGGTATTAAAATCCATGGAGAAGAAATATAAACTTTGAGGTTCGCCGATGACATTGTAATTCTGTCAGAGACAGCAAAGGACTTGGAAGAGCAGTTGAACGGAATGGATAGTGTCTTGAAAGGAGGATATAAGATGAACATCAACAAAAGCAAAACGAGGATAATGGAATGTAGTCGAATTAAGTCGGGTGATGTTGAGGGTATTAGATTAGGAAATGAGACACTTAAAGTAGTAAAGGAATTTTGCTATTTGGGGAGCAAAATAACTGATGATGGTCGAAGTAGAAAGGATATAAAATGTAGACTGGCAATGGCAAGAAAAGCGTTTCTGAAGAAGAGAAATTTGTTAACATCGAATATAGATTTAAGTGTCAGGAAGACATTTCTGAAAGTACTTGTATGGAGTGTAGCCATGTATGGAAGTGAAACATGGACGATAAATAGTTTGGACAAGAAGAGAATAGAAGCTTTCGAAATGTGGTGCTACAGAAGAATGCTGAAGATTAGATGGGTAGTTCACATAACTAATGAGGAAGTGTTGAATAGGATTGGGGAGAAGAGAAGTTTGTGGCAGAACTTGACAAGAAGAAAGGAATCGGTTGGTAGGACATGTTCTGAGGCATCAAGGGATCACCACTTTAGTATTGGAGGGCAGCGTGGCGGGTAAAAATCGTAGAGGGAGACCAAGAGATGAATACACTAAGCAGATTCAGAAGGATGTAGGTTGCAGTAGGTACTGGGAGATGAAGAAGCTTGCACAGGATAGAGTAGCATGGAGAGCTGCATCAAACCAGTCTCCTGACTGAAGACCACAACAACAACATGTGTGACTGATCTGCTAACAACGCCATCTGATTTAGGACCTGAGAACTCACAGCATAGTGATGCACAGCATTTGATGATGGGGTATGGTGGATTGTTGACGGTCTTAGAAACTTCCTGTTCCATAACAAGCTTGACCATGTTTAGGATTAGAACAGAGTCATGGTACCAAATTATCAATCCAGGCAAGTAGCATCTTGTTCAGAGGTGCACTGAATATGGCAATAATTTAGTGTGACATACATGATGGGCCGAGAAGCTATAGCTGGCTGATCGTTTATTGTCATCAACACTATGGTAGGCTCAATCAGAGGCCGATGGTATGGCTGATGTTGATGGGTTCAGGGTGGTGGTACTTAGCGTGGTATATATACTGATGCAAAATAACTGCAATACCAAGAAGGAGTACTGTGACATAAAGGAAGAAGGAATAATAATGAAGAAATTGTGCAAGATAAACATAAGTTGGTAGGTGTGTTTCTACATCTGAAAGATAATGTCTATTCAAATTTCGTGCCAGTGGCATCAAAGTGGCGCTAGTAGCGCCACAATGATGGTACAAATCAGGTTTGCTTTAAATACGCGCTGTAATAGTCGTGCACGTTATTTATTTTTGAATTTGGACGGGATGTTAATCAAGAACGTCTTTAAGGCGACAAAGACGCCATTATCAGCTGCTCATTTAGTTCGAATGACAGTGTAAAAGGGCTATTAGAAGCTGAATGTTACTTCTGTGATATTGCAGAAAGGCTTGGCAGGAATGCACATGAGCGTTGGCAGCGGCGGTCACGAGAATGTACAGTTGTAAGAAGAACAGGCTCTGGGCAGCCACATGGAACTACCGAGAGGGAAACCATCGTGTTTGGCATACGGCTCTGATGCTTTGTACTGCATCTGCAGCAGCAATTTGGCAGCAGTTGGCACCTCAGTGACACAACAAAATGTTACAAATCAGGTATTTCGATGACAGCTCTGAGCCAGATGACCTGTAGCGTGCATTCCACTGTCCCCATACCACCGCCATTTGCGCCTTGCGGCTTCATTGGTGTCAAGCGAGAGCTCATTGGGGGGGCAGGGTGCAGGTCTGTTCTATTTCCTGATGAAAGGTGTTCTGCCTCGGTGCCAGTGATGGCTATTTGCTGGTTAGGAGGAGGCCAGTTGAAGGCTTGCAACCAATGTGTCTCCCTGCTAGACTCACTGGACATACACCTCGAGTTGTGAACTACGGTGCGATTTTGTTTGGCAGCAGAGCACTGTTGTAGTTATCCCACAGACCCTGACTGCAAACTTGTACGTCAGTTAGGTGATTCGACCTGCTGTGCTGCCATTCCAGGGGGTGTTTTCCAACTGGATGAGACTCGCTCGCGTACCGCTGTTGTAACCCAACATGCTCTACAGAGTATCGACATGTTGCCTTGGCCTGTTAAGTTACCAGAACCATCTTCAGTCGAGCACATATGAAACACATCGGGCGACAACTCTGGCGTCAACCACAACCAGCATTAACCGTCCCTGTACTGACCGACCAAGTGCAACAGGCATGGAACTCAATCTTATAAACAGACATCTAGCACCTGTACAACACAATTCAAACATGTTTGGATGTTTTCATTCAACATACTGGCAGTTACACCAGTTATTATGTTAATCACTTTAATATTTTACTTAGACAAATGTATTCTCGAAATTTCAGTACTCTTCATTAATTGTTTTTTGTGTTGTAATTTTTTATCCCTACATATTATAAAAATGGATGTATGAACGTGTGTATGTATGTGTGTGTTTCACATCTCGTCCTAAATCACTGAGCCGATTTCAACCAAATATATATCCATTACCGGAAGGCAACAATCACCGTGGGAGTAAAAGCGACCTACCTGTCATAGTTTATGAGACATGATGTCACGAACAATGAGATACCGTGCCGCACCATGCATAGCGATTCTATTTATTACTTCTGTGCTACTGACTTTATGCCAGTTAAATGTCGCAGGCAGTATCCACATGTGCTGCTAAATGCACATAGAAAATTGCATCATGGTAACGCACATAGTTCAGGAGAAATGACGTCATAAACACTGACATGCATGGAAATCTGGTGCATTGTGCATGACATTTAAATCTATTACTTCTTTGCTACTGACTTTATTCGCAATATATTTTGCAGACAGTATCCATAAATTTTGCTGATTGTACCCACATAAATATATCATTATATCACACATAGATCAGGAGATAACAATGATATGCATGAAAAAATGCCACATTGTGCATAAAGCTTTCATAATTTATTTTTTACTACTAAGACAAACCTACAGTTGAGTCAGCTTAAGGAATCCCTGACACCTGACAGCACTTTTGACAGCTTTCAACTGCGAAACGCAAATGGCTGTAAGCGAAAGCAATAGCCCTCTATAGAGTTATGAAGAGGTATTGTCATAGAAACATATACAAAACTGCATAATAGACACGAGAAGCAGCAATGAATTTTTTTTTCGATATTACCCTAGAAACACAGTTCATTTTTGGATTTCGTTTCTAATAGAAAATTGGCAAAATGAATACCCGGCAAATTTTGGGTTTGTCTATATAGTAGGTACTTATACATAAGGTCGTTATGACAAACAAACTGATATAACACTAGGGTTGCCAGCCATCTAATATAACCAAGGTCGTGGGAGAGGTAATGAGGTGATGATCAGCTAATTACAAGGTAGGTTTCACCCAGGACGGATGTGTCAGAAGTGCTCGGGACAGCACGTGCCCCGAGAGTGGGGAGGAAGGCTGTCAGCACTCAGGGCATGTGAAGTAATGAGACAAGATGTTGCTTTAAAAAAGTTGTCTATTTGTCAGTCAGCTTGATTGCAATTTTCCCTTATCTAAATAAAGTACACCCAGAACAAGTATTCCTCTGCCAAAAGCGGTGCAGTGAAAGACATCAATGTGAATCTATGTTCCTAATTGCTGCGTTCTGTTAAATATCACGCAACCATAACAGTTTGTCACCACCTTTCACATAAATTGTCGAGTCAGTATGATCAATATTTCGAATATCTTCATAAGTCATTCCAACTTCACCCAGTGTATCCCGTGTCACTTACATCTACATCTATATGGAAACTCCGCAAATCACACTTAAAGTGCCTAGCAGAGGGTTTATCGAATCACCTTCACAATAATTCTCTATTATTCCACTCTCGAGCAGCGTGCGGCTCCCTGTGTACGTCGGCGTCAACAAAAAATTTGGCATTCGGAGAAGAAAGTTGGGATTAAAATTTCCTGGGAAGATCCCGCCGCAACGAGAAACGCCTTTGTTTTAATGATGTCCACTCCAAATCCTGTATCATGTCAGTGACACTCTCTTATTTCTCGATAGTAAAAAAATGTGTTGCCCTTCTGTGAACTTTCTAGATGTACTCCGTTAACCCTATCTGGTAAGGATCCCACACTGCGTTAGTAGTATTCTAAAAGAGGACGGACAAGCGTAGTGTAGGCAGTCACCTTAGTAGGTCTGTTACATTTTCTAAGTGTTCTGTCAATAAAACGCAGTCTTTGATTCACCTTCCCCACAACATTTTCTATGTGTTCTTTCCACTTTGAGTTTTTCGTAATTGTAGTTCCCAGGTATTTAGTTGAATTTACGGCCTTCAAATTTGATTGATTTATAATGTAACCGAAGTTTAAAGGATTCCTTTTAGCACACATGTGGATAAGCTCACTCTTTTCATTATTTAGGGTCAATTGCCAATTTTTATATCGGACAGATAGTTTTTCTAAATCGTTTTGCAATTTGTTTTGATCTTCTGATAAATTTACTAGACGATAAACGACAGCATAAACTGCAACCAACCTAAGACGGCTGCTTAGATTGTCTCCAAAATCGTTTATATATAAGCAACAACAGAGGGCCTGTAACATTACCTTGGGGAACGCCAGACGTCACTTCAGTTTTACTCGATGACTTTTCGAACTGTAACCTCCCTGACAGGAAATCACGAATCCAGTAGCATAACTGATACGATATTCCATAAGTACGCAATTTGATTACAAGCCGCTTGTGAGGTACGGTGTCGAAAGCCTGCTGGAAACCTAGAGATACGAAATCAATTGGAAATCCCTTGTCGATTGCACTCAACGTTTCGTGTGTGTAAAGAGCTAGTTGTGTTTCACAAGAAAGATGTTTTCTAAATCCATGTTGACTCTGTGTCAATAAACGATCTCTTCGAGGTAACACAAAATATGTTCCAAAATCGTGCTGCATATCGGCGTTAATGATATGGGTCTGTAATGTAGTGGATTGCTCCTATTGCCTTTCATCAATATTGTGTGACCTGTGCAACTTTCCATTCCAACTTTAAGAAAGTTCTCGCAGGGTTCTTCAGTTTTGTAACTGCTGAATTTTTACCACGCAGTTATTCGGTTGTCGACTGCTTGGTCGCTCGTTGCGTTCCACCAGCGACATTTCCTGGTGCCAGGGGGTTGTCCTAATTTGATGACTTCCTGAATTTTCTCTGTTAATTTCTTCCAGTCTGGTGAATTTTCCTGACTGATTTGCGTGATGATTATTTTCTTTGTTGAGTTTCAGATATTCCTGCTCTGGTTTGGTACTTTTGATGGCCTTTTTAGCACTCTGTTGGGTTGGAATTTTGTTTTTGTTTGGAAAAGCTGATGATCTGATTCAAAAACACCTTTGCGGGTTCTGACGTTTAGAATTTCCTTTATGTTTTCCTTGGAAATTGCGACATGGTCAATTTGGTATTCATCCTGTCTAAGACTGGGTGGTCTCCATGTGGTTAATTTATGTGCAGATTGTTGAAATTGTGTACTCATGATTTTACGAGTCCAAAGTTTTTGAAGGAGTCAATTAGTTTTTCACCATTCTTGTTGGTACGTTTGTGTCTGGTATGGGGGCCAGTGGTATCTGAATTTTTTTCCTTGCCTAACTGTGCGTTAAAATTTCCTAATAAGGTTTTCTTCCACACGGTGCCTTGGTATTTTATTTGTTGTTTCTTTTAGTGTTTCCCAGAAATTTTTCACTATTTCAGGGTCGATTTTATTGTGGTTGGGGCGTGCACATTCATAAAAGTGTAGGTTTTATTAGCTGATTTTACTGAAAGCAGGGTGACTCTTTCATTGGGAGACGAGAATTCAATAACTGAGTCGAGTGCGGGAGTGTGTACAGCGGATCCAGTTCCGAAAAGTGGTATTTTGTGCCTTACTTTTATGGCAGGTTTGCTCTTGTAGATCCTGTAATTCTCTGTGTTAAAGTGCCCTTCACCCATGAATCTTGTCCCGTGCAGTGCAGTGATTTTCAGTTCAAATTTTCCCATTGCTTGGTGAGTTACTTTAATTTGCCTGTTTTAGTGAGGTTTTTCACATTAATTGTGCCAATAAAGTTTCTACGTTCGATTTTGAGAGTGTGAGAGGTCTTTGAGAAGATCCGATTCTTCTCCGCATGGTGTCCCTGATCCCCCAGAATCCGATGATCAGGTGCATGCAGTCTATGGACTGGTGCCTGGGGTAGTGACTCTGTGGTCGCCTTTTCCATCATGCATTCAAGTTGAATTTTAGTTTTTGTGGTGACCTCTGTTGAGACCATTGGTATACGACTCGATTTTTGAGTTCGAGAAGATTTTCGTGCAGCCACCTGAACTAGAGAAACAAAGACAGACCACTGGCCGCCAGATGCTGAACAGACACCATTGGGTTTGTGTTTTTTTTTTTTGGTTTTCGGTCCACCCTGGGTATTTCATTTCCCCAGTACCACTTACATCTAAGAAGCTATTTCCTATCCACCATCCGAGGAAGCACCAGACGGCGGTACCAACAGCCCATATATATGGGAACAGTGGTGACAGTAGCTCAAACAAGAACGTTTGTTGTGCACTCCTAAGATCTTTAGCGTGTTGGAATGTTAGTTGGAAACACCATGTGTGAAATTGTAAGGGAGTGCATTTGCGCTTCGGATTGTTGATAATGTCACCAGAAATAGCATGATGAGACAACCATATTTATGCACTTTAGAAATACATTACGTGGAATGTTATTTGGAAATATCAATCGGGAAAGTAGGTCAGGAAGTGCAGTTCAATGTTGGAATGTTCATAACATCATCAGAAATAGCATGTTGAAACAACCATATTTGTACACTTAGAAATATCTTGAGTGGTTTTGCATGTTGGACTGTCCAGTTGTAAAATCGTGTTGCCTTGATCAAGTGTCTGTGTTTTAATGGCATGTGGGCCGCCGATGTGGCCGAGCGGTTCTAGGCGCTTCAGTCTGGAACCGCGCGACAGCTACGGTCGCAGGTCCGAATCCTGCCTCGGGCATGGATTTGCGTGATGTCCTAAAGTTAGTTAGGTTTAAGTAGTTCTAAGTCTAGGGGACTAATGACCTCAGACGTTAAGTCCCATAGTGCTTAGAGCCATTTGAACCATTTTTTGAACCATCAGCAATATCTGTGATAGCTGTTTGGCGATTACCAATAATGAAGATATTTCGACCTCACTGTTATCAACGTAATTTAATTCAATAGACGTACCCAGTATCATCATCTGTACTACACTCAACACAACACGGTAGCTTACGAAGATGATGTGCTAGTGGACTTGTGATCCGTGGTGATTTCGCAAACGCTGATGTACTATTGTTAACGCCAGAACTTAGCGGCACAGCTTCGAAAATTGAAGAGCGGTAGATGGGCGCTTGTGCGCAGTGGCGTTTGGCTGCGGGGAGCGAGCCATTTTGAGAGGACGCGGAGTGTTTGCTCATTAGGGACGGCGGTCAGGTATCGGGCGCAGCGCATCTCGCCCGACCGTGGGCCGCGCCGCGCCGCGCCACGCCACGCCATCAGCATTTCCGGCCGGCCGCCTGGCCGCGCCTTTGTTTTTGTTTTAATTTCTCGGGCTCTCTCGGCCTGCGCGCTATCTTCCAGCTACCGCCGAACCCGTGCCGCCTAATGATGTTTATCGCAGTATCGCGTGGCTTCCCTTCAGTATAACTCCCTGCGCTTAAAGGCAGGTGATTACATACTACAGGATTTATTTGTTCACAAGACGTACTTCAGACGAACGCGAAAAACAGCTGTGGCATCAGTCAGAAAAGCAGCTGGACAATTAAAGCCTAGGTGGACTTGTTACGTGTAGTATTTCGATCTTACACACGATCAGAAATCCTTACGATTCGCCCTTTTCGTATAGCCACATGCATCATTCATTAACAGTTGTATTGCAGCTGTATATTAATCCTATCGTAGTCTGCTTACAGATTTTGTACATTATTTCGTTTTTGATGGGTATCATACCTACAGTATGAGTATGCGAGATAAATAAGAATAATTCTTGTAATTCTTTACCTCCCACTCTCCATCCCATATCTCTATCTCTCTCTCTCTCTCTCTCTCTCTCTCTCTCTCTCTCTTTCTTCCTTATTCTTACCACTAAAACTGCAAGACTATGAAATGGCACACAACAAATGCTAAACTGACATGAAGTTTACTACGTGCTTGGATAAGCAAACCACTGCTTCCAGCGCAACCACACAGAGTAGATAGGATCGACGATATCTACATTCGCTGTGTAAGGGAAGATTACGCAGCGTGTTTCTCAATCAGAAATCGCATTTGAATATCTGTGTCTTGTAGAAGATCGTGTTGTGCCTCGTATAACAATGAGAAATGTCTATTAGCACGTGTCGGAAACCGACTGTGGAAAGATCATGGTCTACCGAGAGTATGGTTTATCGTACCGCCATATTGCTGTTCGTGTTGGTCGGAAACCCACGACTGCAGGCGAATATGGAGTCGATAGGTTCAGGATGCACATAGTAAACGCCGTGTAGGCTGTCAGCAGCCCCACGTGAGGACAGACAGAGCGTGCTCTGTCGTGCCGTGTCGTTCAGCCACGTCGCGTACCTTGAGTCAGGAAGTGGACTTGGCTGGAGCAAGGCAAGTATCCACATGGACAATGCGTCGACAGCTATAGCATCACGGATGTCAGCAAAGCGACCATTATTGCGACTCTCGTTGACGCGGCAGCAGAGTGCTGCGCCGACAGCGATGTTCCCAACTACGGTTACTTGGAAAGCGCTCCCAACGACAGCACTGGACACGGGTGTGGCACTGTGCCGTCCTTCCAGGCGATTCCCGGTTCTGCGCACAGCACCACAACGGACATACCCGTGCGTGGAGACTCCGAGGGGCACGAGCGTTGCCAGATTGCTTTCGTAATCGCCAAACGGGCCCCAGTTGTCGGGGTCGTGGACAAGGTTGCTTTTGGGTACAAAATACATTAATGTCTAATGTCCTTTGCCGGTAATTTGGGAGGCGGCCGTTAACGTTTCTGACGCTTGAAGGCTGGTTGCTGTGACCTGCCTTCGACGTGACCACCACTACCTCTCAACAAGACAACACAAGACCGCATGTTTCCCGTGCTTTTCTGATCTGTCTCAACACAGAGGGTGCTCTGGCCAGAACGTTCTTTAGATCTCTGACCCACTGAAAACATCTGATCATATGTTACCGAGAGACTGGCACGCCACCATTACCCAGCGACTACGATTGTCGAACTCAGACATGGTATTGAAACAGGCTCAGTTCGACATGATGCCCAGACGTGTTAGAACCTTTACTGCTGCCCGAAGTAGCATCTCCGTATACTATATTTCGTACCCTTTATACCCTCCAAATCTTCACAGCTTTATCATTTATTTCACCTGTTATACTGTACACACACAGAAAATAAAATTCCCTTATTTCTTATTGTTTCTGGTGTTGGTTATTAATTGTCTAGCATTGCCTATGTTGTGGCATGCTAATGCCCGGCTGTTTATCGATCTTGAACTGTGTCTTACGCAGTGAGAAATCAATCATCTCAGTGCAAGTAGACGACTAGTTTGTTACAGGCTCGTACTTCCAGTCCGCCAGGTGCAAAAATGTAGAGTTTCTCGCAGCCTTGTGCGAACTACACTCAAAAATACTTCGAACTGTAGAAGGAAGGAACGCAGTGGCGATTGGCTCCAAATAGGTACTACTTCGTAGACGACTACGAATAACTGAAAGTTTTTAATATGTTCGCAAATGTACAGTATCAGTCTTGTCCTTTTGTACCAGCGCTTTTACACACCATTTGCTCTGAGAGCACAACACTTTTGTAGTGTACAGCTCATTCATTGTCACCGGCTCAATCGATTTTGATTAAACTTGTCACAATGAAACCTTCACGAAAAGCCATGCTGACACTGTCTCGCGAAAAACAGCTCGTTTATTGACATTGTTGAGTATGTGTTAGCCATATTTTTCTGTGGGTAGGATCCTCGTGCCTGCGCCCCATTTCCGTTATGCCATTCTCGAGTCCAACGAAGAGCAGGTATCCACAGCGGTATGCGCAGTGAAAGAAACAGGTTTCAAAGTAGTTGTAATGGTGCCTAGAGTCCGCTGCCGTTGCATCAAACACAATTTCTTGCGACTCCTCTGAGGGGATTGCTGCAGTCTATCACTCGCAGCAGAAACACTGCAAATTCCACAACTGTCCACATATTAGTTTTTATTGTGATGTGTCAGACATACGGTAATGAAAGTTCTGCTCAGTGAAGATGCAGTTTTAGCACTATAATATCATGAGGACGATCTTGTTCGCCTGATCATCGCCCAGACGCAACGATGTGCCCATATTGTGGTACATGTAATGTAGATGCCATTTAATTGCCTAAGAGGTGATATTATTAGAATAATAGTTGAAAGTGAAAGCGCGACGAAGAGAACGTCTTACCAGAAATTCTGAGCAGACTGATTATTATTCCAAAGTAGGCAATACTAATTACTGAAATTTGTTGCCGAGAATATTTTGAAATTCTAGAGTCTTTGAAAACAGCAGACCGACCACGCCAAAGATGAAGGCCGTGGATCTGTGAAGCAGGGTAGTCCCACATCCACAATCACAGACGGCGCAGTATGGCGCAGAGAAGACGCCTACAGACCCTCTGTTATGGAGGGCCATAGGAAGAATGGCAGCAGGAGAGTCACATACTGATGTGTCCCGGTGGCTTAATGTGAATCGTTACGTTGTTTCTCAGATGAGGTGACAGTTTACAGAGACCGAAACTGTATCCCAGAGACAAGGACAGGGCCGACCACGTGTGACATCAGAAAGAGTAGACCGTTATTTGGCTGTAAGGGCACGACGTTACCACCTTAGTACTACACTGCAACTAGCATCTGACCTCTCAGCATCCACTGGATGTCTTGTATCGAGGCAAACGGTGTACAGAAGGCTTCGGCAGAGTGACCTTTATTGTTGGAAACCTGCTGTCTGTTTACCTCAAGTGCGTCTTCACAGAAGAGTCGTCAACATGTCAATTGGACGGTCAAATAGTGGGACAATGTTCTTTTCACGGACGAGTCCCAATTTGGTCTGGAGAGTGATTCTCGTTGGATTCGCATCTGGAGGGTACGTGGAACACGATTTCTGGGCCGAAACATCGTGGAAAGAGACCGATAACTAGGAGGATCCCTAATAGTGTGGGCAGAGATTATTTTTACCCCTCAAAACACCTCTTCATGAAATTGTGCGGGTGGATCAAGAAGATTTAACTGCTGTCAGGTACAATGAGGAGATCTTGAGACCTCATCTATGGTTGTTGGGATGTACTGTGACTCCAGACTTCGCATTGATGGACGATACTGCTCGACCTCATAGAGCACGGATGGTTGATGTTTCTTTGAAAACAGAAGATATTGCACGCATGGTGTGGCCTGCTCGCTCTCCTGATTTGAATCCCATAGAGTGTAACTGGGATGCACTAGGGAGACAGGTTGCATCACGGTAGCATCCACCAACTACTCTGCAAGACTTCTGAGCAGCTCTGCCGGAAGAATGGCCATTATTGCCTCAACATGAGATTGATGACATCATTTACAACGTGTCCCGTCGTTGGCAGGCCTGTTATGGCGCCAGAAGTGGTCACATCCCATACTGAACACATTAACCAGTTGCCAGAATGTGTATGCAAATCCGTTACGTTGAAAAAAAAAAACAAAAAAACAAAAAAAAAACAAGAAAGTTTTCGTCTACCGTTACGCATGTTCCAGATGTTTACGTTCTGTATTCTTTACAAAAAGAATGTGTGTGGAATCTTACGGGACTTAACTGCTAAGGTCATCAGTCCCTAAGCTTACACACTACTCAACCCAAATTACCCTAAGGACAAACACACACATCCATCCCCGAGGGAGGACTCGAACCGCCGCCGGGACCAGGATTCTTTACATTATTTCTACTTTACTATCATCTGTTTACGCTGTTTTGTGGCAAAATAAACGCAACCTTGCAAAATTTCCGTTTGTTGCTTTAAATTTGGACACCAGTGTACTTTCAGAGAGATTCCAAGATCGGACCGGTGGAATGGAATAAAGTACACCGCTAACGGTTCATATCACCATAACAATAAAACAACAGTGCAGTCCATGACAATAGGGAAAGAATCACAAAAAAACATATGTCTCATATTTAAACGGAAAGAAATGAAACTTATTGGTATAGATTGTCGCTAGGCACGTCCGTGTTGTTCATTAAAATACCGTGTAGCTAGCTAGTAGCTACGTGGCTCCACAGCCTAATCTGAGGTCCGCCTATTGAGCCTCTGCACACTCCTAAACGGCAAAAGTCACCTAGAAAAACCCAAACGTTTCTACCTGGTATCACGTCCGCGCACGGGAACGCACTCTGGAATCATAGCGTTTCCTTACCGGATAGGTAATTTTGTTGATGACTACGAACCACCATCTACTGACTTCAGAAACACGCTACCTCCGTCCCAGAGGGTTCACAAGTACATCCTACGCAGCCTTTCGGCCGACTCTCAATTTCACCAGCTCCCGAAACGCTCCAGGAAATCGTGTAATTTTTAGGCAGTCCAGCCTATCAGAATCAGGAACAGAACGTTGGCATTTTCACTGGCTGTTTCCTGCTTCCTTACTATCGCTTATGCAAGGTGCTACTTTGTGGCAGAAAACACCGGCCTGGAAGTTTCACCCTGTAAGGGGACCATATAGGCTCTGACAACAACCCATTTAAGAGTGTTATGGAAAAGCCACCCCATAAACTCCAGGGTGGAAAAAGCCTCTTTCTCCAGAACCCGACCCTAGTATACAAAGAAAGAACACACAGCCACGGCCAGAAAAAGGGGTATTAGATCATTACTCACCTGTCTGTAATTTCACTGCGAGGAATATTAGTCTTCATTGTTTACCAAGGGTAAATACCAGTCTCATTCAGAAGTTCGCCTCATTTGTCTCCCTCGTAGGCAAATGACTTTTTTTCCCTTCAGATAAAGATCAAAATTTATTAATACACTGTCGGAAATGGAAAGTGGTACAGTATGAAGCATCAGCTCAGTATTGATTAAACTTCGTGGAGATGGTTATTACATCACAGGTGTTGAATGATTAAATTTTCATTCCATTCGGAACTCATATCCGGAGTCGACGTCAGTATGAGGTGTAGCTCACAGTGGGCTAATAATCTCGTGTGTTCATTGTGGCATGGAAGTAAACAGCTTTCGAAAGTCATGTAAGGAACTGATTGCCATGTCTGAAACAATGGTGTGTCAGTTCGAGGAGAAGGTTTATTGGACGATGGTATAAAAGTCTACGTCCATCCATCCCACCCCAGTCGTGCTCTAGCGGTAATAAATCGGGGGACTGGGAAAGCCAGTCAAGGATCAATTCATTCGTCAAGGTCCTAGCAGTGTCAAGTGCAGTGTGGGATCTTGCATTATCCTGCTGGAATCTGTCATTTGGTATCCTGGTAATGTAGAACATGACAACTGGGTTTACTGTTGTTGCCACATATTAGCGAACATTCCACACTCAACAATTACCAAGTCATTCCTGTTACAATGTCAAGTACCCCCTCCACCCCTTGATTCCAGGAGCTGGAGATTACGTATGGGCCTTGAGAACAGCTGCTTCCTGCACCCTTTGCCAGCCTCGGTGGCCGAGCGGTTCTAGGCGCTTCAGTCCGGAACCGCGCTACTGCTACGGTCGCAGGTTCGAATCCTGCCTCGGGCATGGATGTGTGTGATCTCCTTAGGTTACTTAGCGTTAAATAGTTCTAGGGGACTGATGACCTCAGATGTTAATTCCCATAGTGCTCAGAGCCATTTGAACCATTTTTTTCATGCCTGGGAGGGGCTTTTTGTTGTGCTAAAACTGCTGGAAATAAGTTCGCACAAGACGTCGAAGTACTGTGCTGTCAGTTTGATAGCGTCCAGTCAAGGTGTTTCCATTCCGTGAGTGTATAAAATGTTCTGTGCATTATTTCTCATATATTATCGTAATAGAATTGAGGTTCGTCAGTAGCACACAGCACAGTATAAAGCTAGTAATGCCATTGACACTTGCCCTTGTTATTTGCACCATTTAGGCATTGGACTGCCACGCGTGTATGAATCGATCCCTCTGATTTTTCGTAATTTCTTTTCAGGTCAATCTGTGCTATTTCGTTCTGGGATAAATATTTCTGATCACATACATATTGTAGATGCCTGTTAAAAGCCAATTCCTGAGAGTAGTGGATTGTACTGTTCACATTATTTGCGGGAGGGGAGGGCGGAGGGTCGAGCGGGTGCTTGCGAAATCACTTCAGGCGAATGTCGAACTGGGTGATCTGCAACGAAAAGTACGAATGCTGTTGTTTTACTACTGAATCCCAGTACAGTTTGATTATTGTAAATTAGGTATGCAGTGTTCACTCAGTAAACGCGAAACTGACCAACAGATTTCTCTTGGGTTATATTTTCTTAACAACTGTCTTTTACGGAAGGATTTGAGTTCACAAATTCCTCAGTTTCTTTTTCTGCAGCTGCACAGCAGGACAGATATACACATACGCCTGCGCTGTGGCTCTTCATTACTATGAGCTCTACAAGTAAACCTTTGTTACTTTACATTTGTAGTGACCAAGTGCCATCAATGGCATGTACAGAAGAAAAAGAATTAAAATAATGTAAAATCCTGTATTTCTGGAAAATAATTCAACAACAGCGTTGATTACAGAAATAAGAAAACAACTACAATGAAACAGTATCAAATAACCTAAAATAACAGAATGAAATGTTTTCAAAGAAAAAAAAAACAAATTTGGAAGGCTTTATAAACTGAAAAAATAAGAAAGCAGGTACGTCATAGGCGGAAGATAGAGAAAGAATGAGTGATGGAAAACTAGGAATCAACAAAGAAATAAGAGGAACTGAGGTCGTTACGTGATCCAAGTTGATAAAAAAACTAGTAAGAAATTTGTTTAAGCATATTTTCTGAATTGTTTGTAGTGATTTATTCGAGCTCGGGACAACAATTGCTGCCTTGCTTCGAGTCGCCATCAGTTAAGCTATACGTAATGTCGACCGTGTAGCATTCACCGTGCCCCCTTTACCTGACTCCTCTCACATAATATTTCTCTTTTTCGAGGGCATTATTGGCTCGTAATTTGTGAGACGTGCACACGGCTAGTGTCTTCGGTAAGCGAACGAAAGATCAACAGACAAATATTGTGGCGGATTGATGGTGTCATAGGATGCGTTCTGACGTGGAACGGGCCCGCATGAGAGTCGGTCCGTTATCGCCAGAACTGGCCGTGCACCTTGCCCCCGAATGCCATCCCTCATCTCCCCCGAGTTTCATTCTGTCCCGCCGACCGAGTTTATTGCTGGTCCATAAAAAGCGAGCGTTCGCCCGTTGACGGCCTCTCAGGAAAACTTTACAGCTGCCAGCGGGCCGTCGCGCCGCTGTCTCTACATCCGATTGCCTCTCCCGCCCCCGCGGCGCGTGTGTCACGATTAATTCGAAGCTCAATTGGTTGACTGGACACAGCCTTTGTTCTCTCACTGTAGTATTTCTCGTAAAGTTTCCATTATACTACTGCAAGAAACGTCATCATGCCCTCTCAGTAATAAAAACTCTTACGTATTTGCCACAGATACTGGAGGATTTTACATGAAATTAGAAACAAACTGTTTGATATCAGATTAACTGAAATTTACGTCTGCGTGGCTCCTCTTTTTCTTTTTAACATCGATAAATTATCTCGCGGAATGGACAGCCGAAGAACTATGTCCCTTAGAAAGAACAAAGAGACATTTACTTGAAGAGGAGCAAGGGGCATGTTGTGACGTGGTCGCCAAGTAGTTAGACACTATTTGACTCGGTGGTAAGATAACGATGCTCCGTGTTGAGCTCTTTCCGCAGACAGGTAGATGTTAATTGAAATGCGTATTGCTTTCTGAAGGGCAACGCGTGAAGGAGCAGCAGAATAGTATCACAGAACCTGTATCAACTCCCAGAAACTTTAGTCGTATACTTAGGCTGTCTAGGTCACAAAATTCACTGCCTTGGGGTATGCACACAAGACAGAAACCGGAAAAGAATGGCAAAATAAAAGCTGAAATCTGTGTCTTCACCCATACTCTGCAAACCACTGTGAAGGACATGGCAGAGGGTATATCCCACTGTACAATTTATTTGGGTTCTTCCCGCTTCCACTCACGTTAAGGAGCGCTTTTACACGTCGGTGCGCGCTGTAATTAGGCTAACTTCGCATTCGCGAACTCTACGGTAGCCACACGCAAATGGTGGTAATACAGTCCTAGAGTCATCATTTAAAGGTGGTTCTTCAGACTCTGTAAGTAGCCGTTCACGGAGTAATTTCCGTCTGTGTTCTAGCGACTGCCTGTTCAGTTTTTTTTTTTTTCAGAATCTCCGTGTCGCTCTGCCACGGGTCAAACAAATCTATAACCATTCGTGCTGCCCTTCTCTGTATGCAAAAATTTCTCTGGTGTGGCGTACAAACGTACATAAATAATTTAAAAGGTTGTCATCGAGTTTAAACTGTCTTTTACCAATGGTTGAAGAGCACAATGTGCACTAGACGTTGTGGAAAACTGGTGCAGAAAACAGGTTGATGGGTCAACCCAATGAAACGTGTTGTAGTACCATTTACGAGGAATCAAATCCAGGACGTGAGCGCCTCATGTGAAGAATATATTTTCCAAGGCAGAAAGTACTCTTTTGTGGTGAAAGCTCATCGATGAATCTCTCTACCAGTAGAGGGATTAGTGAAATGTCTAGGGATAACCCTGGTGCGAAACTATCTTGGACCCATCACACAAATAATATATGTCCCAAGGAAGAAAGTACTCTTATGTGGTAAAAACTGGGTTCTAAACCGCAGGAGCATGTACTGAATATTCACCACTGTAATAAAACCAATGATAATTTATGGGGCTACAGTATGGTGAAATAAAGTATAAAAAGTGTGGCTGCTAAGAAGCTTGGCAAGGTGCAGAGACTGGCCTGTTTAGCGATAATGGCGGAATTAGTAACACACCTACAGCTGTGATGGAGACCTTGCTCGACATGCCCCCATTACACCTTTGGGGTACAATGGAGGCAGCGGCAGGGGTATACACGTTGAACTGGATTCCTTTAGGATGTACATAGTCTCACACCAATTTGGCGAGTGTTGTAAGCATAC
Source organism: Schistocerca gregaria (assembly GCF_023897955.1). NCBI lineage: Eukaryota > Metazoa > Arthropoda > Insecta > Orthoptera > Acrididae > Schistocerca > Schistocerca gregaria. The sequence continues at coordinate 759,497,457 of NC_064923.1, forward strand.
CAATGTACGGGGAAATACCTGATGACCACACAATGTAACAATTCCAACAAGGGAGCAATGGAAGAATAAACCACAACACCGTTCAGGAGACGTAGTCTGCTTTCCTAACGGGTCGACAATAGATGAAGGCGCTGAGGCTGGGATGTACGGGGTAAAGCCTAGAACAGAAAGAGCAGTCTCTCTATGGAAGCTGGCGTCAGTAATCCAGGCGGAAATATCCATTATCAGAATGTGTGCGGCGCAGAATTTGGGTTGGTGCTGCATGGATCGTGGCATCTACATTTATTCAGACCGTCAAGCAGCTCTGAAACTTCTATCAGATTCTGTAACGAAATCAAAGATTGTTGCAAAGTGTCATGAAGCCCTTCGGAGACTAGGGGAAACCAACAGGATAAACCTGCTGTGGGTTACTGATCACTCGGGAGTTATTGGCAATGAACAACTTGATATACTGTACAGGACAGGCGCGAAGACTCCATTTATTGGACCGGAACCTGTCCTAACCATCACTAGGATGATGGTAAAATAAAAACTTCGTAGTTGGATCAGGAGGAAGCACGCAGAATATAGGACAACGATCCAAAAACAAAAACATGGCAACCTAACGATGCCGATGCCATGTTTCAAGAGAAGTTCTGTAATCCTGAACTTGAACAGGAAACAGATTAAACTCACGGTAGGACTGATAACTGTCCATATGAACTTCAAGAAACACCTATACACGATGGTTACAGAGGAAGAAACCCCTAACTGTAGACTATGTGGTGAGCATCCTGAAGTCGCACGACATCTGAGCTTCCAATGCGAAGTCATGGAGGGAAAAAGACACAGAATATTCGGGTCGGTAGAGCCTGAAGAAATCGTATCTAGTAGGAATCGGTTTAGGGTTTCCTAAAACTCGTACTTATTAAGGGTAGCTTGTTGGCTTCATTAGAATCACAGCCATTGAAACTGCACAATAAACTCAGTGGATTAAGACCACTGTTGTTTTTGTCTACGTGCATTAATCAAATCAAATCAAATCAAATGGTTTACCAAGCATATACTGTGTCTAGGAGAGGAGACAATACACAGGGTTGAACAAACAGAAATACTGTTGAGAAGATGCGGGATACTTCTTGACATTCATGCTGCATAGATACTTGCTACATCTCAAGTGGGCACTTCGGGCTAGGGCATCGCTGAGGTTGCTCGTCAGGAATTAAGGTAATCGCGACTTAAGAATACGCCAAGCACGCCCTGGAAACCACCCTGGGATGCCATCCAGCTACTGAGAAAAGCTATTCTGTGATACAGGACAGTAACTACGGGCGGTCCTGGAATCTGCAACCTCGCGTGAGAACCTCCCAGCCACCACCCAGCAGTCAGTACTCCCCATTGTATATATGAAATGAAATGTAATTGAATGGATATGAGGTGGGGGAGCGATCTGTAGCAGTCGATATAACACTCTTAAAGACCATTAATGTACAACATGAACAGCAAGACCCCTGGGGAATACCCGAAGCTACTTTTATACGTCTGTCGATGAGTCTCCATCCTATATAACGTGCAACGTCCTCCCTACCAAAAAATCTCAATCCAGCCACATATTTTGCTTGATATAATCGTAATTTAATACGTGTGCTTAATTTTGTCTTTAAAGATTCCTTCACAAAAGAGAAAAGATTGTTACAATCATTCGATAGCCATGTGTGTGTGTGGTCTTCAGTACAGAGACTGGTTTGATGCAGCTCTCCATGCTACTCTATCCTGTGCATGCTTCTTCATCTCCCCGTACCTACTACAACCTAAATCCTTCTGAATCTGTTTAGTGTATTCATCTCTTGGCCTCCCTCTACGATTTTTACCCTCACGCTGCCCTCCAATACTAAATTGGTAATCCCTTGATGCCTCAGAATATGCCCTACCAACCGATCCCTTCTTCTAGTCAAGTTGTGCCACAAATTTCTCTTCTCTCCAATTCTATTCAATTCCTCCTCATTAGTTATGTTATCTACCCATCTAATCTTCAGCATTCTTCTGTAGCACCACATTTCGAATGCTTCTATTCTCTTCTTGTCCGAACTATTTATCGTCCATGTTTCACTTCCATACATGGCTACACTCCATACAAGTACTTTCAGAAATGTCTTCCTGACACTTAAATCTATGCTCGATGTTAACAAATTTCTCTTCTTCAGAAACGCTTTTCTTGCCATTGCTAGTCTACATTTTATATCCTCTCTACTTCGACCATCATCAGTTATTTTGCTCCCCAAATAGCAAAACTCATTTACTACTTTAAGCGTCTCATTTCCTAATCAATTTCCCGCAGCACCACCCGATTTAATTCGACTACATTCCATTATCCTCGTTTTGCTTTCGTTACTGTTCATCTTATACCCTCCTTTCAAGACAATGACCATTCCGTTCAGGTTCTTTCCTGTCTCTGACAGAATTACAATGTCATCGGCGAACCTCAACGTTTTTATTTCTTCTCCATGGACTTTAATACCTACTCCAAATTTTTCTTTTGTTTCCTTTACTGCTTGCTCAATATACAGATTGAATAACATCGGGGATAGGCTACAACCCTGTCTCACTCCCTTCCCAACCACTGCTTCCCTTTCATGCCCCTCGACTCTTATAACAGTCATCTGGTTTCTGTACAAATTGTAAATAGCCTTTAGCTCCCTGTATTTTACCCCATCCACCTTCAGAATTTGAAAGAGGGTATTCCAGTCAATGTTATCAAAAGCTTTCTCTAAGTCTACAAATGCTAGAAACGTAGGTTTGCCTTTCCTTAATCTATTTGCTAAGGTAAGTCGTAGGGTCAGTATTGCCTCACGTGTTCCCATATTTCTACGGAATCCAAACTGATCTTCCTCGAAGTCGGCTTCTACTAGCTTATCCATTCGTCTGTAAAGAATTCGTGTTAGTATTTTGCAGCCGTGGCTCATTAAACTGATAGTTCGGTAATTTTCACATCTGTCAACATCTGCTTTCTTTGGGATTGGAATTATTATATTTTTCTGGAAGTCTGACGGTATTTCGCCTGTCTGATACATCTTGCTCACTAGATGGTACAGTTTTATCATGACTGGCTCTCACAAGGCTGTCAGTAGTTCTAATTGAATGTTGTCTACTGCCGGGGCCTTGTTTCGACTTAGGGTCTTTCAGTGCTCTGTCATACTATTCACGCAGTATGATATCTCCTATTTCATCTTCATCTACATTCTCTTCCATTTCTATAATATTGTCCTCCAGAACATCGCCCTTGTATAGACCCTCTATATACTCCTTCCACCTTTCTGCTTTCTCTTCTTTGCTTAGAACTGGGTTTCCATCTGAGCTCTTGATATTCATGCAAGTGGTTCTCTTTTCTCCAAAGGTCTCTTTAATTTTCGTGTAGGTAGTATCTATCTTACCCCTAGTGATATACGCCTCTACATCCTTACATTTGTCCTCTAGCCATCACTGCTTAGCCGTTTTGCACTTCCTGTCGATCTCATTTTTGAGACGTTTGTATTCCTTTTTGCCTGCTTCATTTAAAGCATTTTTATATTTTCTCCTTTCATCAATTAAATTCAATATCTCTTCTGTTACCCAAGGATTTCTACTAGCCCCTGTCTTTTTATCTACTTTATCCTCTGCTACCTTCACTATTTCATCTCTCAAAGCTACCCATTCTTCTTCTACTGTATTTCTTTCCCCCCATTCCTGTCAATTGTTCGCTTGTGCTCTCCCTGAAACTCTGTACAACCTCTGGTTCTTTCAGTTTATCCAGGTCCCATCTCCTTAAATTCCCATCTTTTTGTTGCAGTTTATTCAGTTTTAATCTACAGGTCATAACCAATAGATTGTGGTCAGAGCCCACATCTGCCCATGGAAATGTCTTACAATTTAAAACCTGCTTCGTGAATCTCTGTCTTTCCATAGTATAATCTATATGAAACCTGTCAGTATCTCCAGGCTTCTTCCATGTATACAATCTTTTATGATTCTTGAACCAAGTGTTAGCTATGATTAAGATATGCTCTGTGCAAAATTCTACCAGGCGGCTTCCTCTCTCCATCCTTAACCCAATTCCATATTCACCTACTACGTTTCCTTATCTTCCTTTTCCTACTATCGAGTTCCAGTCACCCATGACTATTGAATTTTCGTCTCCCTTCACTATCTGAATAATTTCTTTTATCTCATCATACATTTCATCAATCTCTTCGTCATCGTGGGCTTCGTATCTGTGTTGACCACAATAATGCGTTCACTATGCTGCTTGTAGAAGCTTACCCGCATTCCTGTTTTCGTATTCATTATTAAACCTACTCCTGCATTACCCCTATTCGATTTTGTATTTATAACCCTGTATTCACCTGACCAGAAGTCTTGTTCCTCCTGCCACCGAACTTCAGTAATTCCCACAATATCTAACTTTAACCTATCCATTTCTTTTTTTTAAATTTTCTAACTTACCTGCTCGATTAAGGGATCTGTTGCCCCTGCAACTGCTGAAAAGTTACTGCCCCTCTTCAGGAACCACACATTTGTTTGGCCTCCCAACAGATACCCCTCCGTTGTGACTGCATCTATGGTACGGCTAACTGTATCTCTGAGGCACGCGAGCCTCCCCACCAACGGCAAGGTCCATGGTTCATGGGGGGTCCATAGCCATATCAACTGTTGAAATGAATGGCATACTGATCGGTACTAACTGTGAAAAGAAAAATCACCCAAACTCAGAAAGGCCTCAAGGTCCGATGTCCGTCCTAATCTTGGTTGGAGAGTTACTGCAGAGATGGGAGTGTAACAGGATAGTTACTGTTCGTATTATAAATTAATCACGTAACGGATTGTTTTAGTTGCAATCTCTGTTTATTCGTAGGTGATGCTGTTTTCTATAAGAAATTTCTGGCCGACTGAAATTGCAGTAATACTCCGTTAGATCACGAGAAATTAACAACCTCTTGCTCAGACTTGCGACCAACTCTTGATGTTGTTCGTTTCACGAACCGTAAATGCGTGGTGTCTTTTGACTACAAGATTAATGAGTCAATATTAGCATTGTCGCGACACTCCTGATCATTTTTGCTTTACACTGCCACAACAGTGCTCCAAGTGGACAAAAGGTTACACTTCTAAACATGGTATTCATGAGTGCGGATAGGATCGTTTAGATTGATTTTTTAACGTATTTTTTTTACAGTAGGGAACGTATGTAGAGCAGTATAAATCACATATAACTATAAAAAATTTCCTAAGGAACGTGGAAAATGTTAAACGGTACATTACTGGACATTATACTCGTATTTACAATTCTATTGTAACCTACAGGTTTTTGGTGAAGAATGTCGTTCTGTTTTAAGAACAAAAAGCTGAGTAGTAAACACCTGAAGACATACCTCAACTTATCGAGAAAAACGTCATATATTCACTCAACAAGTGAATTTTTCTTCACAACACTTCCACTCAAACCAGTGAATGTGGAATGTATGAAACTTGTATGGAATACAATACCTGAATTTTTAACATACCTGTTGGGACCAGAGTTCTTAAAACTAGTTTCTTTCCATTCTATAGGCTCCTCGTCGTCGCATCTGCTCAATAAATAGCAGAAGTTCACAAGATCGTTGCCACATAACTTTTCAGTTCGTCGAGCCATAGTTCCAGCTAGCTAATACGTTTTCCTTTTGTCAGCCATCCCGGCTCTCCTGTTTTAGAAAGAAGGAATAAAGTAAAGACAGTTATTTCGTGGTTAGTTCTTCGAGTTGGACTGTGTGATGATTTGAGCTAGATATTCCCCTGATTGGACATAACGACTATACGCATTCGGCCAAGGCTTGCCACCAGAGAGTAACTTCTTTACACTTACAGAAAATGGCGTACTGACACACTGATCAGATTTCTATAAGATCTGTAGTTTATTTACAAAAATTTCAATAGCTAACTAATTATCTGATTTAAGTAAGACGGACACATATATAGCGCGAAATAAACTGAAGAAAGCAAATAGCAGGCAACAGTAAATAGAACATCACTGACAGAAAATTATGGTAAATATTTTTTTTTTTTTTACTTTTAACCCGGGACCCCTACTGCAAAGGATCGGAGGTTCAGAAATAGTTACAAAATCTTACGTGCCCTGAAAGATATTTTTAGGAAGCAGTGAAATCCAATAAATGCGCAAATATTCTGCGCCGGTGTAAAATTTTCATACAATTTAACTTCCGTTCATTGCCTGAAGGTTTCCGTGCGATACACAGACGTCCATGTCGCTCATCTTCTAGGCGGCCAAGCGAGATCTCACTATCTCACTGACGCTGCAAACATTGATGCGACGTTCAAGAACGTGAGCGAAAAAAGAACTGAAGAAACAACGCAGTAAAGAGGAACAGCGCAGTTCACTTTGTTGAATATTTTATGTTCTCTGTTGCCATGAAAACGGTATGTCAACAACATAGGGAAAAGTACTCGTAACGTGTTTTGTTCATTGTACAATGAACTTCTGTTCTAGAGTAGAGTGTTCCCAACTATACGTTGAGACCTGACAGTCACCTGCAGTTAATATCAGAACAGGACCAAACTCTTTTTTTATACAACAGATCAGTTTTATTTACATACCTGAAATGCTGTACTGCAAATTCTTGTATTGGAAGTACCGACACGCAGTATCCTAGCTTTGATTCGGATACTAATTTTGAATCGTTTCAGTTATCATTCACGTGAACACTAAATTTCAACTCGCTCAACAAAAATATCTTGATCAGATATAACGTTTTAGGCGGTTTATTACAGTTGTATTCATAAAATTTGTCGTTTAGAGTTGCGTGCTTGCTTGCTTTTCCAAAAGGTGACCAGATTTCGTTACGCCCTTTTTACTCCTTCTGGTCGAGAGTGCTTTCAGTATCGACTGGTACACGCTCACCTACAAGTACAAAGGTGCTGATTTTCGTGTAGTGTCGTCTTTTTTTATTAGATTTTCACTCTTTAAATCTGTGATGTTGAATTATGATGTCTCTGCAGATATTCTGTCTACGAAAATACAAGTCCAGTGTGTTAACGACTGCTGCACATCGGTGGGGTTACGCACGGATAGCAGAGGATTACAGACATCTCACTAGATAAGCACATGCTCCGTATTTCAAAGCACTAAATTATGTGGCACTGTGGCATCAATATTAGAGGGAGAAGAACGGAGAGTATATGGTTTCAGTCATCAATATTTATCCATAGAGTGAACTTCCAAATCATGGTAAGAGCCCGCAACATAATGAAATTTTCGCTCTGCAGCGGAGTGTGCGTTGATATGAAACTCAGAAGGTAGGAGACGAGGTACTGGAGACGAGGCAGAAGCAGAGCTTTCAGGACGGGTACTGAGTCGTGCTTGGATAGTCACTCGGTAGAGCACTTGCACGCGAAAGGCGAAGCTCTCGAGGTCGAGTCTCGTACGAAACACAATTTTATTATGTCATGAAGTATTTTTAAACTGTAACATGATAGTTACATATTACTTTGTGATTTTGTTTCAACACTGTTTCAGTTACGTGTTATTACGAGGGGTGGAACTTTAATAGTGACAACTAACTATTTATTTACAGCTCGTACAAAATAGATAAGTGTTTCAAAGTTTTAATGACCTTCAAAGTATTCACCAGCATTCTGAATAACCCGTTGCCAGCGGTGTGCAAATCGTAGGATACTATTAGCAGTGCTAGTTGTGTTGACAGTTCGAGCGGCGCGGTCTATTGACAGACGAATTTGTAGCACATCTGAAGCGAATGCTGTGAATTGTTTCCTTCAGTTTAGAAATCGAGTTGAAGTCACGAGGGCTTAAGTAAGTTAGGGGAGTGGTATAGCACATAGCAGACCCATCAGTCAAACAAATCAGTAATAGCACTGTACGTGCTTGAGCATTGTCGTGCAAAATGATGGTCAGATCCTGCTGAAAGTGTCGCCACTTTTTTCCCTGTGCTGTTCATTTTTGGAACACAACCCTGACGACCATCATTTTGCAGGACAATGCTCAGGCACATACAGTGCAAGCTGTTACTGATTCGTTTGACTGATGGCGCTGCTATGTGCTATACCACCTACTGCACTCCCCTGACTTAAGCCCTCGTGAGTTCAACTTGATTTCTAAACTGAAGGAGACACTTTACGGCATTCGCTACAGAACTGCTACAAATTCGTCGGGCAACAGACCGCGCCGCTTGAACTGTCAACACAACTGGCACTGCTAAGAGTATCCTACGACTTCCACATCGTTGGCAACGGGTTATACACAATGCTGGTGACTACTTTGAAAGTCAGTAAAACTTTGAAACATGTGTCTATTTTGTACTAGCTGTAAATAAATAGTTGCCACAATTAACGTTCCAACCTACATTAGTACATTTTGCTGGGAGCAGAAAGTACTCAATTTCTCGCCAGAAGGTAGTGGGTCTGGAGGGCTCAGCACTACCGTAGGGCCGCCAGAAGGCATTTCACGGTGCCTCAGAAGCAGGAAATGAGCGCCTTCCGGTGGCAGTCAGTTTTCCTGGAAATTGTGTGTTTCCCGAAATGCTCATTGTAGACAGTTCCTTGTGTCAATCCGTTTGCTGAAGGTACGGCTCTTCCATTAATTTCGCTGGCTGCGATAGACTTTTAGTCAATTTACTGATCGCGAAAATCATATGTACTTAACTGCTGTCGTTCAGAATAAGCATTACTCGGGCACTTCCGTCGAGTGGGTGCTCCGTCTCGTACGTGGTGCAACATCGAAAGTGCTTGTCAACGGTAGACTGTCGACCACCTTGCCGACTCGCCGCTCTGTTAGGTAGAGATGACCCTTATCAACGATACTGTACGCTTTAGCATTCTTGGTGGCATAGTTTTTAGGTGCACTGCATATGCAGATAATCCGATGTTAACTCTTCGTGACGAACATGATGTACGCAGAACCATGGATTGGTTAACCACTTATAATGAAGTTTCGGGGATCCATATAAAAGTACGTAATTCGGTAGCCTTGAATATTGGCACTGGGATGACACCAGAAAGCGCCGCCCCCTTCAGAGTGTACGATAAAGTCTGCTTTCTTGGCATCGACTTCAAGGAAGACATCTCAGGCACGACGACCCTTATTCACGCGAGCCGCTTGCAACATATCTCAGCTGGACTTGTGGATCATTGTCTCCCTGTTTTGGACCTCCATTGAAAAACCGAATTTGTTAATGTCTATAGGGCATCAAGAATCCCGCATGTAGCGCAAACGCTACCGATGCCTAAACACATAGCTCGGAGCCTCGTAGTGGCATTCGGTTCATTTGTCAGCTCTGGAATTATATTTAAGGTTCGACGCGACTCCCTCACTCTTCCTAAAGAACCAGCGGACTTGGCCTTGTCAATGTTCATGATCCAGCAGTGTCTCTACGCGTTGGTATGCCGTTCAAGCTTGGCGGCGATGCCAGACCAGGCTCACAGGCTTACTGATGGACCCTCTGGCACTGTCCTTCCGTGACCCTACGGTGGTGCGTACTGAGATACCGGTGTAATTTTCTTACTTGGGGAGGTTTTATCTGGAGTATAGCTACCTACGGGACGTTCTTCCTGCCCTCGCATACCATCGACCTGGTACGTGTCGATGAACAAAAAACAGGTTACTCGAGAGAGACTCCATAAGATCCATGTTGCTGATTCGCCTTTATGTGTGAACAGCAACGGTCAGGATACAGAGGATCACTGGGTACATTGTGGGCCAGCGGATGAGATGTGGTATTTTGTGCGTCAAATTTTGGCTCTTTTTTTTACGGATGTCATCCGCTTATTTCGATTGGCACATTCTCCTCTGCCCTGTTCATTACCAGAGGACGAACACAATGCTGTCACGTGCATCAAAGGTCACGCGAATCATTATTTGTTTGGAGATGGTGTCATAGGACTCTTGGATTTTTGGCACTATCTAAATGATCTTCATTCGGTCTTCATTGTGCTGTTGTGAAGAATCCTAAGTACAGCCAATACTTTTCGAAATTCTTGCGAAGTATCTTCCACGATTCGCCCCGTTGCTGGATCTTTCATGACAGGAGAATAATTTGATATATTCACACATAGAAGATAGAACAGACAACGGTACCTGCACGAAATTACGAGAAGACGTGCTACAAAGATGTTTTGTTTGTGATCTCTGTTCTTGAGAAATATGAAACCAAATCGTACGCAGTATGACTGCACTGCCATTTAAGTATGGCGCGTTCGCCATTTACCTCTCTTCCTCCTGTTCCCGCTCAGACACCGTGGCGTAGCGGTGGGGGAAATATGCAGTCTCTTAAGTCCTACGGCATGCGGGGCTGGTCACGGTTCACGGACCGAATTCTTGGCCACGCCTGATTTAATGTAATCGAGAACCTCATCCCCGAACTATTTTGCTAACAGGATATTTGTGTCAATCTCTTTAACAGAGATAAAAGTGAAAATAATCCTGCATTCCCAATTCAGTAGGACACACAGTGACTACAATCGTGAATGCGGCGGTGCGGCTTACGTACACTCTTCAGCACATCAGTTGGCCTCGAACATAAACTACGCACGCGCTGTTACTTTACGGCAACAAGTGTTACCAGTATGGGATGTTGCCTGCCAAAGTGGTGTACACCACAGCGATGCAACCCTGAAACAAAGTAACTAAAGACCTGTTTCGAAGTGTACGTCTGTGTCAACAACACCAGCTGATGTTGCCACATACACTCCTGGAAATTGAAATAAGAACACCTTGAATTCATTGTCCCAGGAAGGGGAAACTTTATTGACACATTCCTGGGGTCAGATACATCACATGATCACACTGACAGAACCACAGGCACATAGACACAGGCAACAGAGCATGCGCAATGTCGGCACTAGTACAGTGTATATCCACCTTTCGCAGCAATGCAGGCTGCTTTTCTCCCATGGAGACGATCGTAGACATGCTGGATGTAGTCCTGTGGAACGGCTTGCCATGCCATTTCCACCTGGCGCCTCAGTTGGACCAGCGTTCGTGCTGGACGTGCAGACCACGTGAGACGACGCTTCATCCAGTCCCAAACATGCTCAATGGGGGACAGATCCGGAGATCATGCTGGCCAGGGTAGTTGACTTACACCTTCTAGAGCACGTTGGGTGGCACGGGATACATGCGGACGCGCATTGTCCTGTTGGAACAGCAAGTTCCCTTGCCGGTCTAGGAATGGTAGAACGATGGGTTCGACGACGGTTTGGATGTACCGTGCACTATTCAGTGTCCCCTCGACGATCACCAGAGGTGTACGGCCAGTGTAGGAGATCGCTCCCCACACCATGATGCCGGGTATTGGCCCTGTGTGCCTCGGTCGTATGCAGTCCTGATTGTGGCGGTCACCTGCACGGCGCCAAACACCCATACGACCATCATTGGCACCAAGGCAGAAGCGACTCTCATCGCTGAAGACGACACGTCTCCATTCGTCCCTCCATTCACGCCTGTCGCGACACCACTGGAGGCGGGCTGCACGATGTTGGGGCGTGAGCGGAAGACGGCCTAACGGTGTGCGGGACCGTAGCCCGGCTTCATGGAGACGGTTGCGAATGGTCCTCGCCGATACCCTAGTAGCAACAGTGTCCCTAATTTGCTGCGAAGTGGCGGTGCGGTCCCCTACGGCACTGCGTAGGATCCTACGGTCTTGGCGTGCATCCGTGCGTCGCTGCGGTCCGATCCCAGGTCGACGGGCACGTGCACCTTCCGCCGACCACTGGCGACAACATCGATGTACTGTGGAGACCTCACGCCTCACGTGTTGAGCAATTCGGCGGTACGTCCACTTGGCCTCCCTCATGCCCACTATACGCCCTTGCTCAAAGTCCGTCAACTGCACATACGGTTCACGTCCACGCTGTCGCGGCATGCTACCAGTGTTAAAGACTGCGATGGAGCTCCGTATGCCACGGCAAACTGGCTGACACTGACGGCGGCGGTGCACAAATGCTGCGCAGCTAGCGCCATTCGACGGCCAACACCGTGGTTCCTGGTGTGTCCGCTGTGCCGTGCGTGTGATCATTGCTTGTACAGCCCTCTCGCTGTGTCTGGAGCAAGTATGGTGGGTCTGACACACCGGTGTCATTGTGTTCTTTTTTCCATTTCCAGGAGTGTATAAATTATAGCTCGTACCTATCGCGAGGTGTATGCAACATACCTGTGCTCTGTAGTTTTGGAAGGTAATTTTAGGGCCGTGCAGGACCAGGACAGATTCCTCCACTTACTATCCAGCCTACAGTGAGGTTTCCGTTTCGAGTGACAATAATGCACGACTGCAACCACGACCACCTCGTGAACACCTCATTCAAGAGACACGAATCAACTCATTGTGGTGACGTGGAAATTCTCCCTGAGAAAAACAGTGTAGGTATCCTGGACAATTTTAACGTAAAATTATTTGTCTTTAAATGGGTATTACATTGCAGATCAATCAGTTACATACGCACTTGCATTTAATTTTAGATCCTGCACTCTTTTTCCTTCATAAATACAACAATACTGGACTTTAAATGGAAAAATCGTTCTAAGCATGTCCCTTGAGTTAACCATCGTATTTCACAGTAATATATAAAGTAACCATACTCTCAGTTCAGTCCCACCGAAAACAGTTGCAACAGACAGCGGAAGAATGAATGCTACTTCAGAAATTATTCTGTTTCTTTATGTGCTCCATTCCTGCAAATTTAGCACGAAGTGCTTCCTTATGTACAGGACAGTGAGTCCCATCTGTCAGTCATTGCTCTTTCATTGTCAGATAACTCTTTTTATTATTTCTGCATAGTGTCGTAATGCCGTTTCATGGCAAATTTGCACTACATGTCAATTGCGCAACTGGAAAATAGATATTGAGAGTTCTCATCCCTCTCTTCTGTCATTCACATTCATTTTAATGGTTTATGGCGACAGGTCGCTAGACTGCTTGATTTTGCGCAAACAACCATTGAACCTGTGAACATCTGACATAACAATGTTAATAGTTAAGGGTAAACAGCGTTGACAGCACAATTTGCTGAGCCGAAGAGAGTCGTGCCGGCCGGAGAACGCCACGCTGCAATACTCAATGAAATGTCGCGTTGTACCAAGTACTTCCGAGAAGCACCGAGCAAATTCGAGACAGGCCGAACCTTGTCCCACACTCGGTTCGCATTCTAGGCCAGCGTGCCGTTTGGCACGCCATGGCAGGTCCTGCATTGAATATTCCAAAGGCTTGTCGATGCAACCACTCACTTCCGTCATTGGCTGTTGGCTCCAGTTTCATGTACATTGTCGCATCCTATCCTTTTCTCGATGACTTCCAAATACTTCATCGTAGGCCGGCCTCTTCCTTTCTTTCCCAGTACTTCCTTTACGGAATATTAATGATAAAAAAAGTTGTCTGATGACATGTCCATTAAATTTTGTTTTCATCTTTTCCATTTCGTTTAACAGTCTTCTCCTTTCGTTGACTTCCCTGAAGACTTCCAAGTTGGTTTTTCTTTCGGTTCATCTCTTTCCTGTCCCTTCCACCATATCCATATTTCAGCAACGTTTTTCTTATTTTTTATTTATTCACAGCATGCCCAATTACAGTATTTGTAATAATACATGTACGAATAGTTCCTGCACGTAGCCTACTCCTAGGACATTGGCGCAAAGACTGGTGATCAGGGACATTACCCCTAGCCAGCCAAATACTGGCAGTGAAATTGTTCCCACTATCAGGATTCGAACCAGCTTACCCCCGATTTTAGCAGCTCCAAGTTGATTCCTTTCCAGTTTACCTGGAGTTGAGCTTTCATTTTCATACAACAGTGAATTTCATACAAACTGTTTTGCAGAGGATAATGTGACATCTGTATTCACATTTTTCCTGGTTAAAATGTTTTTTTAGTCATGAATGCCTCTTTTGCCAATGCAAACCTTCACTTCCATTAAGCATCTATTGTCCTCTGTGTACCAGGATACCGAAACTGTTTCATCTGATCAGTTGTGACGTTATTAATTTTTATAATGATTTTAATGTTTGCCGCATTTTTCTGTAAAATCGTTACTTTCATTTTCAGTTTGCTTACTTTTAATTTTCATAGCTTAAGAGTGTGTGACAGGACTTGCAGACTCCTGTACATTTCTTTTTCGGAGCCTGCAACAATTACGATGTCATCAGCAAATGTGACAAAATTCATCCTTTCACTATTGGCCGTTATGCCCTTTGTCTTCTTTATGGTCTGAATAACTTCCTCAATGAACTCAGTAAATAAATATGGAGATTTGAACAGTTCTCGGGTATCCGACCGGAGAACTGTTCAAATTGGAAATACGCCGGAGAAACTTCAGATCGCAAATATGGAGATAGAGGACATCCTTGTCTAACTCCTTTCCTAATCCTGTCCTCTGTCTTATTCATGTTTATTGTTATGCTGTGGTTCTGGTACAGATGATTAATCATTCTTCTATCATTCCAATCCACTTATATTTTCTTGGTGGTTCTAGAGAGTAGCTCCCAGATCACGTTTTCAAAAGCTTTTTCTAAATCAATGAAGGTAAGATAAGTCATCCTCTAGGATGGGGCAAATGAAAGTGGCCCAGATAAGTTGATGCGGTCGGAGGTGAATATGTGACATCATTAACTGAGGAGGAAAAGACTTACAGTTATTTCCAATAGGATGGAGCAACTGCCCATACAGCCGGCCGAACCTTTGCGTACATTTACAAAATCTTCACGCCTAACAGAGTTGTTTGCATGGGTCAGTCTGATCGCAGACCGAACTGGACACCTAGGTCACCTGATCTGTCAGTGTACGATTACTTAGTGTGGGAAACTCTCAGATCTAAGGTGAATTGCAACAACTCTCATAGTCTTCAAGAACTGCACGAACATTTCGGATGAGATTGCAGCAATTCCAGCCGTCCAGCTTTCATCCGCTTTCAGCAACTTCCTGACCAGGACCCAAAAGTGCCAAGAGATGAGTAGCGGTCAATTTTAAATATCTGCTATAGTCAGGTTAATGCTGTATCCTTTTCTCTGCTGTGTTTCTTTGTACTTTAGAATTCTGTTCTCCGGCCCACTTTAGTTTGCCCCACTCTGTATTAATATCCATCTTCTCTCCAATAGCACATGCATGGCCAAAATTGCTTCTCTTGTTTATTAGCCTTCTCTAAATACAAATTCGTCGTCTCCAATACACGTACGTATTTTTTGTTTCCTCCTGGTATTAACTATATTAATGGAGTATTTTCGAGGTATATTATAACATTGATAATGTTCTTTAAGACTTACAGTTACTTATTATTTTTTTACTACTATAGATTTCGTTTTAAGTTTGTAGTCAAGGGCTCTGATTTTCTTCTAAACTTGGTCTAGTTTTCCATTTTTCTGATCTTTTCCTATGTCTTCAGCAGTGGTTATGGTGCATTTGTCTTTTCCTCTGTGTTTTTATTGGTGACGTAATTTTTATTTCTTTTTTACTCATCTGTATCGTTTACCTTTCCTTTATTATTTTAGATCCGGTAATGGTTCTAGATTGTGTAAAGTCTTCTTCCACAGTACAGCCTTCGTAGTAGTCATTTATTACTGGGAATAATCGGTCTTTCATGTTGTTACATAAATTTTCAGTAATTCTGCAGGGATCCCGTCTATGGTGTTGCTTCTCCTTATATTAGACTCCGAAGGGTATGTTCAGATTCATGTTTCAAGATTGGAGGACCTGCATTTTACTTTCACGCTCACTGATGTCTTCAATTAGATTATTCTCGTTCTAGAAGTCCTTATCGTCATAAAATTCTTCAATGTATTCTTTGCAACAAGAAAATACCTCATTATTTTCTATGAGTTATATTTCCTCCTTATTTTTTTACTACTATAGATTTCGTTCTAAGTTTGTAGTCAAGGGCTCTGATTTTCTTCTAAACTTGGTCTAGTTTTCCCTTTTTCTGATCTTTTTCTATGTCTTCAGCAGTGGTTATGGTGCATTTGTCTTTCCTTCTGTGTTTTTATTGGTGACGTAATTTTTATTTCCTTTTTACTCATCTGTATCGTTTACCTTCCTGATCCTATTGGTTTCTGAATTCGGCTCAGTACTTTTTCCGTTATCCAAGGTTTTCTAGGCTCCATTTTTCTTTTTCGTAGAAGCTTATTTGTTAATTCAGTTATCTCCATTTTGGTATTATTCCACTCCATTGGTGGTAGTTACAGTTTCGTGCCGGCCGCTGTGGCGGAGCGGTTCTAGGCGCTTCAGTCTGGAGCCGAGCGACCGCTACGGTTGCAGGTTCGAATCCTGCCTCGGGCATGGATGTGTGTGAAGTCCTTAGGTTATTTAGGTTTAAGTAGTTCTAAGTCTAGGGGACTGATGACTTGAGATGTTAAGCCCCCCGTGCTCAGAGCCATTTGAACCATTTTTTAAAGTCACGTAAGCACCGGTCGTAAAGACAGCTTTCGCACGAAGCACTTGTTTTCTACTCGCTCCTTGGCTAGCTGCACAGCGTGTTAGGCGGGCGCTCAGGTACGAGCACGGACCGCCTCGTCGGGAGCGGGCAGCGCCGGCGCGCCGCGGCAGCCGCTATTTCCGACGGCCTGTTATCGCCGCTAGCTCCCCGCCGCCGCCGCCGCAGTCGCCCGATTATTCTTAACCTGGCGACAGAGCAGTCGCTGCATTAGGGGCTTGAGCGGCGCACCGCTCTCCAACAGGCGCCACTCACGGCTCTGACGTAGCGAGCACGGAAAGCCCTCAATGTAGGCGATCTCTGGCCGCGGGAGTTTGGAGAGCGCACATACGTTAACCGTACACGCTGCTACTTTACCTACGCGATTACAAACTCTGTATAGTGCGTGGCAGAGGATAGTTAGTATCTACTTTGCTGGGCATCACATTTGCAATGCCAGTGAGAAGAGCAAATAACGATATTTTATTTATTGTACGTGTACGGCATAGCAGAAAGATGGTGTGATAAATTTTTTAGGCGATTTGCGGTATGCAGTGTGAGAAATTTATTACGCAGAGCTGACACGTCTGCCAGCAACAGTGACTAACTTGTCTGCGCATCACGTCGAACGGAGCTTGGATGACAGATGCGGGTTCGTCATTTCGTGCTGCTTTAACACAGTGCCAGAGGTCATCGGTCGTGGTGACTGGGGAGTGTACGGCTGTACAGCTGGCCAGTGCAACAGTCGAACACCCTCTATGTTGAGGTACATGGGACTTCGCGGCTAGCATGCGGTCTTACGTTATCCAGCTGAAAGACAACGTCGCAGGCACCGCCGGCCTTAACAGGTCAGAAGTGTAATCCCTGCTTTACAAATTATCGGCAGTGAGAGCCAGAGATGATCGTGTTGTGTATGCAATCGAGTTCCCACACCGTCACACCAGCTGCTGGGTTCGCGTAACGATGAAGAATGCAATCTGGCAACGTTTGTTCTTCCTCGCAGCCTCCATGCAAGAGTACGTCCATAGCGATGCTGTACGCACAACCAAAAATCGTCTGGAAAGAAGACGATGCCCTGCACCTGAGGCCAGTGTTGTCTTTGGGAGCACGTTACTAATAACCTTCGAATGTAAATGTTAAATACCGGTTCAGATGTGTAGATGATTTGCTGTATATGTCGAGAGGCACTAAAAGACAGCTCACCACATTTTTTCATAACTTAAACCGTCAACGTAAAAATATTCAGTTCACTGTGGCGACTGGCAACGTGTCCATCACCATCCTATATCTAAACATTGGCACAGTACACAAAACATTGGATCGAAACGCTTCAGACACAGCAATACCTTCTTGCTCTCAAACACAGTAAAACACAAACATGCAGGTTTCCAGTCAATGGTGCATCGTTTCATATCTGTCCCCGTACCCAAGGAAGATTCCAAAGCAGATTTAGACATAATAAAATTTACTACCTTAACCAATGGCTACAAACCTGTACTGACTAACTACACCTTGCTTAGGAAACAAAAACTGAAAATTACACCCCTCCTCCGCTGCTCCGCTGCTCCTTCCACTGTCTGCAGGAAGTGGTGTATAAACCCATTCCTAGAACAGGTATCACGGAATGTACAAAAACACTGAACTCGTGCAACTATGGGACTGCTTTTCAGCAACACTATAGCCCAGTATATTTTCAATAGCGAAGGTAAGACCGTGTTATTAGTCAACAGCGGGCTATACAAAATTGCTTATCCCAGCTATCATAACTTTTATATTGGACAGTCAGGCAGAGACACCGCAACTAAGCAGGCTGAACATAAGCGCAGCCGCAGCTATGACTCGACATTACCTGAGCATGTATAGAGTGAAGCCAGCAGCTACCAGCCACAGCACCGAGTCCACGTAGCAGACAGGCGCCAAAAACTCAGCCTGCTCGAAGCACTGGAAATCAGCTAAATATCTTATTTTCTGGTCCACAGTCCTGATTCAATATCAAGTGACCAAATACAGCTCAATATTTCCCTTCTTCCAAACTACACTTAAACCCTCACACTTTCCCAATGCTTCCCATAATGTCTGTTCCTTTCTGTTCCTCTACTGTCCTGTATTTATTTATTTAATTGTGACTGCATATGTATTCCATATATTCTGTTCTTATAATTGTCATTTATATCTTTTCTCGGTTTGTGTATAACTTACCATGTATAATAACTCTTAAGGCTATTATTTAGTATTCTTGTTAAGTACTGGGATTGTTAACTTAATTCAAATTGTATTGTATTAATGTGTTCGTGCCTCACGTTACGTGACTAATATCTTTTCCAATGTTATTTGCAAATATTGTAACTTCTTTGACGACAATAATCAGTTAATGTCTGATGATGGCCTTGTAAGTCAGAAACCAGTTAACTAAATAAATTACCATCATATAAAACACACCGTATTGTTGTTGTTGTCTTCAGTCCGAAGACTGGTTTGATGCAGCTCTCCGTAATATTTTATCCTGTGCGAGCCTCTTCATCTCCAAATAACTTCTGCAACCTACATCCTAATCAGTCTGCTTAGTGTATTTATCTCTTGGTCTCCCTCTACGATTTTTACCCTTAAAACTTCCCCCCAATACTAAATTCATAATCACTCAATCAATGTCTCAGAATCTGTCTTAACAACCAATCCCTTCTTCTAGTCAAGTTGCACCACAGATTTATTTTCTCCCCAGTTCCATATAATTACGTCATCCATCCATCTAATCGTTAGCATTCTTCTATAGCAGCATATCTGAAAAGCTTCTATTCTCTTTTTGTCTAAACTGTTTATCGTCCACGTTTCACTTCCATACGTGGCTACACTACAGGCAAACACCTTCAGAAAAGCCTTCCTAACACTTATTACACATTATTATGTTTTTCGTTTATACGTATTCTGTTCCACCAAAAAGCGATGGAAGAATCAGTTGACATGCTAACATGATTAGCGAATAAGGTTTCACAAGAAACATGTCATATTTCTTCCAACGATTAAGCGTTTCGATTTCACCTTTGTGTCAACATATCGGCCTTGCTCTGATACAAGCATCGCGTCTCAGAATCCCTCCACGTCTTATTCCAGCGCTTGATTTATGTGCCAAGTTGTGGAACATTCGCAATAGAGTGTATGCACTGTCAAAAGTTGCAATGCACTTTGCCACAGGTCGCTCAATGAATCTAGCAGATTGTGATGAAGTAGGAAATAAAGGTCAAAATGGAGAATCTCTGACTGGTTTCAACTACCCTCTGCGTCCGTCTCCAGTTGAAACACATAGCCCTAACGATGTCTTGATGCTAAGGCCGTGCGTTGTCAGGCCTCAGTATGATGAGATCCTTGTGCTGTGCATTGTATCTTCTTCTTCTCCTTCTTTTATGTGCACAGAGGATGATTCTGTTACGGTAAGATTCGTCATTGGAGAAGGATCCAAATAATATGTAATCATTCAATCAGATTTCGTTGCGGACTGTAACTACATGTTTGATATGAGATAAACTATACAAGACATTGATCGGCAGAAATATAGATTACCATTGTTGTCACACAGATTGCCCAAGAGTGAGACCCACCATGATGCTGCCAATTTGGCATCAGATTATTTCGTATGGAGATTTTCATTTTGTTATCCATAAAGTGATTTTCGAATGTAAGAACTCTGTCGAAGGTTGGCTTTAGGTATTTTAGCGTGTCGCAGTACTATAGTTCTGTAATGCCATTCTATGAGTAATTCAACTCCTTTTTTATATGGATGAAAGCACACAGTTGTGGATATTTGATGTGTTCAGTCCTACTTTGTTCTAATTACAACTTCACAGGTTACTAAAGTTGTTGGCCTCGTCCTTACCCATATATTCGAAAATTGTGTTTTATGTAGAAAGGGCTTCGTCATGTGCATATTTTTTTTTCTTTTTTCCATCTAAATGTATGGTGTAACGTTTCTTCAACCTGCTACAGACGGTCATTGCAATACTAAAGAATTATGCACAGTTGTGATACAATGTGTTTATACAGCACACAAGAGTAATGACGAAATTACACCGTCAGTAGCAGGACAACCTACACGTCACCCCATTCTCGATTACGTCATGGCGGACATTCAAATTTTGGCGGGAAGATAAGTCAATTGGGCTACCTCCACTAACCTAAACCCCTCCCTCTGGGACTGACGTACACGCAGTTTGGTCCCTTTAAACTTCAAACCAGCCAACCAACACTCCCCTGCCCCCTCCCCTCCCCCAGAAAATGGAGGGAAGTTCAAAGTTTGGTGGGGAAAAAAGGTCACTTGGGCTACCTCCACTAACCTAATAAAATGGCGGCAAAAAAAGTTTACTTGAGGCTATCTCTACTAACCTAAGTCATCCGACCGCCAACTTTTCCTTGGAATTGGTGGAAAAAGGAATCAGTCTGTGCTGGGCTGCTAGATAGCATGTATGTAAGTATTTATTTTGCAGGCAGTCTATTTAAACAATTTGAGGCAGTAGCTCCATCCAGTGTGTTCACCATGAGGTCCGGAGTCCAACTAACCTAGTACACAGTACTGCCATCAGAGGGCGCTATCGTCCCATCGTGGTCTGGGGGGAAAATGGCGGGAAAAGGGCTCAGCCTTTCTGGGCTGCAGGATGGAAGGACTGTACTTTATTTATTTTGGGATAATTTATTTAACGGGGGAATGCATGTAGTTCATTTATTACACTGATACAAAACTCTCACTCTGACGTGCTTGGGGTCACACTAAAATAATGCAGTACACTGATGTGCAGACACCAAAACAACTCATAAATTGTCAAAATAATGCATGTAAAAGTCTCTGCAAACATGCTCACTGTCAAAATAATGCATTGCACAGCCTACAGACCCGTTCACAAGATAATGCAACCACTCGTGAAATTGCCAAAAAATAATGCATATTTAATGCTCTGCCAACACCATTCACAACGCTTAAACAGCCGAAAATAATGCACTGCACAAACACTCATTGCACGTAAGAAACATTTTCGAACTATCGTTATGAAAATCTACCGCAACGAATCAGCAAATTATTCCCTACAGAGCTCCAAGGTACGCACACCCAGCGTTGCGCTCACGCCGGTCGCATACACGAGACGTCTCTGGGCCGCAAGGATGTGTTTACTGTTGCTGGTGCGATGCCTATCTACCGGTGGTCCAGCGAAGACCTAATTGCCGAGCGACTCACCATCATAGGCACAGATAAAAAGTTGTCAGTGTTATACTGACGTCACAGTTCTATGTAAATAAGAGCAAAGTCCCCTCTGCATGCGCTATAGAAATGTTTTGCAATACTCCCCCGAATAGTACAGGATGCAAGTCTTTACTGTGACTGACGTATACGTTTCAGAGCTGCAAGTCCAGCGAGAGACGTTTGCATAATGGCTCACCATGCAGGTGCAGTTAAAAGGTTGTCAGTGTTATACTGCTGTCACATAACTATGTAAATAACAGCCAAGTCTTCCTCTTGGAAATCATAAAGTGCCACAGAAATAGTTAATGGTCACATTTGTAGAAGATTTCGTGATGTCTCAGCTTGTCTGCATGGAAATTCTTTTCATAACAGGACCTGTTTACGAAAATAGCCCAAAATAACGCCGAATGCATTCCTCCTAATGGTCCTAACATGGCACCCCATCCATCACGTGTTACCCTTCCTGGAAATCGTTATATCCCGCTTTCAACAAACATCTCCAAAACTGCAAACGTTCTCACCGCCATGTAGAGGCTACTATGTCCCAGCATAAAGGATGTCTATTGTTCGCACTGTCAACTGTGATGTTTATTATTACAGTACATCGACGGTGTCTTTTCCATCCCATCCATCCTCTGGTATTCCGTTGGTCACCACATAATGATTGACTGCCATCATTTGTTTGAAATGGAGAAAGAGTTTTGGTGGAGGGGAAACACCTTCTGTGGATGACTGGCACCGAAACAGTGATAGCGTACATGACTGCAATATGAGGAATCAGTCTAAACTGAATGCAGAGCCATCAGCTATTCCGGCACTGTGACAGATGAGTTTAAATGTGGAGATTGTCAATGACCTTCGGACAGCAGTTTGGAAATGCTCCACAACGATGCCAAAGTCTTCCAGTTTCCTTATGTTGTAACTGTCTTTAATTTAAAATTATCCAGTGTGTGTGGTGTGTTATGGTAGCAGCAGTAACAACATGATTTACACTGTGCAATGTCTAGTATTCTGTGAGAGGCAATGGATCAGAACATGTTGATGTCAGTTTAGAACCTGACGTGGACCTCGAAGTCGCGGCGGGAAAAACAAAAGTCTGGTAGTGCACAAAGTATGTTACAGCCGGAAAAAAAACAATGTTTCGAACAACAACACAGGATCACAGGGAGCGTCTCTTGCAACTTGTCGTATAGTTTGTGGGATACGGTCATCCTCCTACAGTACAGGCGATGCAACTTTACACTAATCTGTGCAATGGATAAATACCTGTTTATTTAATAGGATCGTTATATGTGCTCAATTCTGGCACGCAGATGATACTTGTTTACGATATATAGGAGGAGAGAGGTGCGGTAAATATCTTATTGGGTTCCCTATCAGATGAAGTTATCGGAGCTTTTATAGTTCGTAATTCTTCTCTGTTGGATGGTACAGACTAACAATGATTGCATCCTGGGGTAATAGACGTGAATGGGCTCTAAGGGATGCGTATCTGCTTCAGGCTGCAGTACCTGTATGTAGTTTGGGGACACACCACACCGCAGTAGCAAAATCCTCGTCCTTCTCCCAGTTTCCGTACTGTCTTTTATACTACCTCGTGTTGCAGGAGCAGGCTTCGTTTGCCGCTGACCTTACACATCGTACACTATTGGTTGTGCTACAACAACATGTTCCTATCTCCACCGAATGGTCAAAACAAGGTCCTGTCCCACTAACTCAGGTCACTCTGTTTCTACACAGGTTGCAGGATGTGGTACATACAGTTCTCTCTGACTTCTGCTCAGTTGCAACTTGAACTGGAATGATCACATGCGCAAAGCTGCAGGAATGGCAGCAGTTGCAAGAGGCATAGGGACTGGCGTACAGTAGTTGTTGCGATCGTTTTTTTAAACATCTGACAGTTTCTAAGACGATTACGCCTCTCTTTCTAAGACACAGTGGTACCAATCGCAAGAAAACTTATGAGACATGTCCACCCATCACCGATTTTGGGTCGGTATTATTTCGTATCGCCAGCAATCAGTTATTGGCGAAGTATTATAATTAGTAGTAGGGGATGCGTGATAGGTTTGCCTTGAGCATCAGGCTTATAAAGTATGTGTGTGTGTGTGTGTGTTCCGACATGTGCAAAGGTAATGACTATATCCAGTCTTAAGGAAGGTATGAATCTGACATGGAGTACTGTGATAGCAAAGGGAAGAGCATGTCAAGTCATAAGAATGGTAAAGATATTTCTATTTCCAGGGCCGCAGCCGTCAGCAGGGTGTATTTCCGATACTTCGCTCAGTGTCAAATGTCATCCACTTGAGACAGCGATTGTAATATTTAATTGTAAATATGGAGATCAAATACGTATGTGGCCGGTTTCCTAGGACGATTCTGTCTAGGGGTGTGTGGCGCACAGCGGTGGTAGCATGTGGCGGGAGTGATTCATGTTTCCCGGTAACAGCAGGAGCTGTCCGAATGGAAAGGACTGTTGGGATGCAGGAATGTAGCTGACTCAACCATGTCGTCCTCTACACGGCCGAATAGCAAACTAATTTAGAAGACTCATATGGATGTATGTTCGCGCTGGACCATTATTCCCTCCCATGTAAATTGTCAAGTTGACTGCTTCTGCTAATTTCCCTGACTGCAAAATTGTACATCAATCTGGTGATTCGACCAGTTGTTCTGCCATTGTTGAACAGTATTCCAGGGGGTGTTCTCCAGAGGATAACACTCGCCAACATACCGCTTGTTGTAACTCAACATGTTCTAGAGAGTGTCGACATGTTGCCTGCTCGATCAACAAATATGTCTCCAATCGAGCACGTATGAGAGAGACACCATCGGAGAACAACTTCAGCGTCATCCACAGCCAACGTTAACGGTCCCTGTTTTGACTGACCAAGTGCAAGAGGCGTGGAACTCCATCCCACGTACTGACATCTGGCACCTGTACAACATAATTCATGCACGTTTGCATGCTGGCATTGAACATTCTGGCGGTTACACCAGCTATTCCACATTTGCAATCGCTAATCACTTAAATATGTTACCTAGGCAAATTTATTCCCGAAATTTTATTACTCTACTTTTTTTTGCGATTGTTTTCTGTCAGTGCACTTACCTGTGTGTATGAAATCTGGTGTTGTATCTGTGGCTACATAAACACTCCCATCTGCAGATATATGTTCGCCAACGTCTGTTGAGTTGTTTTTTTGTATTTTGTCTGTGGTTGATACCATGTCAAAATCCTGTAGCTGTCAGCAGGCTCGGTGCGAGACGATTTTCACACAAGCGACTTGCTCATTATCCCTTGTACACTTTCACGCGCTTCAGTTTCCACAACTAATTGTGATTCGCACTGTATACACATCTTGTACTAGGGCGCTACTGGCGCCCCTTCAACTTGGTTCCCACGCGGCGCCTTGTAACGCCTTAAACCAGCCCTGGCTGTCAGTGTTGTGCCTATGTGGGCAACGTAAAATAAGCTTAAACCAACGTTCAAACTGTTTATTTATGATTTTTCGGTATATATGCTTTTATTTTAGTATCAAGCTGTTGGAGGTATCATTCAGCAAATCCTAGCCAAATAAAAAAAAAATGAAGAAACACTCGTTTGGCTTGTTATGAAATCAATAATATGTTTTCGACTTACAATAATGCAGTACTTCTACACTTTACTTCATATTTCTATTCTTTTGGATGTCCTATATGCGTAAAGTGTGGTGATAAAGGCTCAATTAAATGAAGCTGTTCCTTATCCCGTTACATTTGTAAAGCCGCCTGCCGGGGTGGCCGAGCGGTTCGAGGCGCTACATTCTGGAACCGCGCGACCGCTACGGTCGCAGGTTCGAATCCTGTCACGGGCATGGATGTGTGTGATGTCCTTAGGTTAGTTAGGTTTAAGTAGTTCTAAGTTCTAGGGGACTGATGACCTCAGAAGTTAAGTCCCATACTGCTCAGAGCCATTTGAACCATTTGTATCGCCGTGAGTTTCATAACGGCAGCAGTCAGGAATGACGCTAAACTAAAAAATGTAGATTTTTGCATGTTTAGAAATTTTTTAAGAATGCATAAAATTTTAGCTATGCTACTGTCCTCTTCACAAAAGTAACTATAGTTTCTTATTATGTCGTGGTCTAATTATTGCCACTGGGTACTGTACGACACCAACACAGACCGACCCACAGAAACTAATAATAGTATTTATTTTCTAATAGCGTTGCTGGAAAAGAGCTTGATTGATAGCAAATTGTAGTGACATCATTTTGAGGCTCAAAACTAAATTTTGATTATGTCACAAAGAGTACTTCAGAAGAAGCGTTCGTTTACTGCTCAGGTAAATAGTTCGTTGCAATTCACTAATGAAATTGACTCTTCTGTCATAGTGGCATTAACTGTGGTCTAGTTTTTTCGATAGGTTGTATCACAACCATATATGCGATATTTTCGATTGTGTTGGTTTAATCACCATTCGAGGAAGCAAGTGAGGGTAGGTTCCACCAAACAAAACTGCTGGGCACTTTTTCCTGTTTGTCTCTCTGTGCAAATCTGTGAGACGCTACAGTTGAAGTTATGCTGAAAAACAGCGTCGAAAGTTAGGTAGTGAGGTGGAAAATGAGGGATGCGTGTGTTAACACGAAATGGAGAGCGTATCGTCGCTTTTAAGCGGCGTTTGGCCGTTTGCACGTGGTGAGTGGCGCACTGCACGGCAGCGGGAACATCGGCTGTGATTTATCACCGTGTTGCGGTAGTCCATGAACGCGCGTGCCTAGTGTGTGTATAATCAGTCTGGCGCGAGCAGTTGTATCTGTCTGTCGGAGTGAATGAGCTGGTAGCGGCGCGCCGCTACAACTGCACACAGTTGTAAACTCGGCCGCCTGCCCCCGCCCGCCCCCGCCCCCGCCCCCGCCCCTCTGACGCCTGTAATTCACTTCTGTCGGGAGTTGGCTCTCGGTGTCGCGCGCTCCTCCTGCCCTGTCGACAGACCTTCCCTTTTTGGATGAATGGCTCGACGTCCGGCGTCGTACAAGTAACGTCTTTTCGTCTTTTTTTTTTTTTTTTTTTTTTTTTTTTGCAACTCCGTAACAGGCTGGTTACATCGACCTGTTGAATCGATCAGACTAACCGGCTCCGCGCACTCGTAATATGTACCCTTACCTACTGGACGAGAATTTCGCTTTGTGATCTCTTGATTCCCGTCCTATTTTCTTTGGTATTTCGTTCGGAACTTGTCTAAAAGAATTTCGAACCCTTCGAGTATTGATAAAGTGCGTAAACATCAGTGAGTCGGTCTTATACGTAACCTGAAGATTCACACCGCTAAACGAATGACATCGACACCGTACTGAATGAAATCAAACGTCGGACCAATAACATAAGCTAGCCATTCATTCGCCACGAAGTGCGACTATATTTTTGATTTAAAAATTAATAGGAGAAATATAGTGAAATTTTCTTGATGTCTGTGTAGTTTCAGCAGATATCCCCATAAGTAATTTCAGCAACAGTATCTGTCGAGGTGTTTAACCAAGTTCGTGTGTAGTTTCAGCAGATATCCTCATAAGTAATTTCAGCAACAGTATCTGTCGAGGTGTTTAACCAAGTTCGTAATCTATCAGATTTGATGACTATGTACAGGGATTGGTACAGAAACAAAATGTGGTCAAGGAAGACAGGAGTCCCCAAGAGTGTCGCGTAAACAGCTGTAGCAACTATTCCACGAGAGCACTGTATGTAACGTCTTCCCTTTTACACATTCAGATTTAGGTCTAATCCTGTTGCTTTTCCCCTGTCTATCATGACTTATTCTCGTTTTAGGCTTATACACTGAAGAGCCAAAGAAACCGCGACACCTGACTAATATTGTGTAGGGTCCCCACGAGCGTGTAGAAGTGGCATGGAGTCGATTAATGTCTGAAGTAGTGCTGGAGGGAATTGACACCATGAATGCTTCAGGGCTGACCATAAATCCCTAAGAGTACGAGAGCGTGGAGATCTCTTATGAACAGCACGTTGCAAGGCATCCCAGTTATGCTCTATTATGTTCATGCCTCGGAAATATGTTTGGTGGCCAGTGGAAGTCCTTAAACTCAGAAAAGTGTTCCTTGAGCCACCATGTACCAATTCTGGACGTATGGGATGTTGCATTGTCTTTCTAGAATTGCCCAAGTCCGTCATAATGCACAATGGACATGAATAACGTAGGTGATTAGACAGGATGCATGCATACGTGTCACCTGTCAGAGTCGTATCTAACCGTATCAGGGGTCCCATGTCATTCCAACTGCACACGCCCCACAACATTACAGGGCCTCCACCAGCTTGAACAGTTCCCTGCTGACATCCAGGGTCCGTGGGTTCATGAGGTTGTCTCCATACCCGTTCACGTCCATCCGCTCGACACAATTAGAAACGACACTCGTCCACGTTTCCAGTCATCAACAGTCCAATTTCGGTGCTGAAGGGCCCAGGCGAGGCGTAAAGCTTTGTGCCGTGCAATCATCAAGGGTACATGAGTGGGTTTTCCGCTCGGAAAGCCAATATCGATGATGCTTCGTTGAATGGCTCGCACGCTGACACTTGTTGTCGGCCCATCATTGAAATCGGCAGCATTTTATGGAAGGGTTGCACTTCTGCCACATTGAACGATTCTCTTCAGTCGACGTTGGTCCCGTTCTTGCAGGATCTTTTTGCTACCGCCGCGATGTCGGAGATTTGATGTTTTATCGGATTCTTGATATTCACGGTACACTCGTGAAATGGTCGTACGGGAAAACCCCACTTCATCGCTACCTCGGAGATGCCGTGTCCCGTCGCTGGTGCGCCGACTATAACACCACGCTCAAACTCACTAAAATCTTGATAACCTGCCATTGTAGCAGCAGCAACCGATGTAACAACTGCGCCAGACATTTGTTGTCTTTTATATGCGTTGCCGACCGCAGCGCCGTATTCTGCCTGTTTAAATCTCTCTGTAATTGAATAGGCATGCCTATACCAGTTTCTTCAGTGTACCTTGTAATTTTGAAAGGTAAGTATTGGCTGCTCATCCTGTTAATGTATTCGTTCGGTTTTCATGGATTTTACTTCCTAATTAGTGGATGTCCGATTCATTTCTAATGCGATCACTATTAGTTCTGTCTAATCTATTGAATCCCTTTATATATCTGAGACATCTCATTTCCGCTGCCTGAATTCCGCTCTCTTACTTAAATTTCACCCATGACTCACTTCTAAACAATAATAAAGTAGGACAATTAAACCATGATCTTACAAAATATCAGTCATATCTCTTTCCGTATTTTGTTTTTCAGAGAGAGAGAGAGAGAGAGAGAGAGAGAGAGAGAGAGAGAGAGAGAGAGAGAGAGAGAGAGAAAGAGAGGGGGGGGGGGCTGTTACTAGTCTCTTCTCTCTATCTGTACCATACTGATATGTAATGTTACGTAATGTCACATCCTACATACTTAAAATAGTTAAGTTGTTCTCGCTTTCAAGCCATAGTTTTTCATTTTGCTATTCGTAAGGTTATATTTTTTACTTCGTCTCCATTTAAGGGCTTGGATAAAATATTTTCTCTGTCTATAGGAATTCCTTTATATGACTATGGATGCAAAGTTAACTGAATGTTCAACCGACTCATTTTCATTTCCTGCTTCTTCAACAAACTAGACATTTGGACATCTCATGGAATCTTCTCTAGGAGTTTTCTGTTGTCTACACGTGCCTCAACTGTTTTCAATGTTGGTGTTGTTGTTGGGATCTTCAGTCCTGAGACTGATTTGATGCAGCTCTCCATGCTACTCTATCCTGTGCAAGCTTCTTCATCTCCCAGTACCTACTGCAGCCTACATCCTTCTGAATCTGCTTGGTGTATTTGTCTCTTGGTCTCCCTCTACGATTTTTACCCTCCACGCTGCCCTCCAGTACTAAATTGTCAATGTTGGAAACATGAAAATTATTGAAGAAGTGGATGACTGACTATGAAAGCGTGCAGACTTATAATTTCTATACATACTAACAGATAAGTATAAGTTGCACTTTTTTTTATCAAAGTTGGTTAGCGTGATCACGGTTTGTATTAACTAATGAATGTGCCATACATAAACCAAGAGTGATGCGTTTTTAAGAATTGTTGTTAACTACCGAATTAATTGAAAAGTATTTGCATAAAAGATACAGGAAAATTCAATTGCAAAAGACTATAAATTTTTGTATCTACAACTTAAACGGTATTCAGTGATTTTGATAATATAGATGTATTAGTTTTGAATGACGACCACCAACAGCTACAATGTATCGATATAATAAGAGCAGCAGACAAAAAATTAGTGAACCCCATAAACAAATATATTGGTCGTTGCTATTCGCTGTAGATAGTTTACAACTGGTACAAAGCAGTCAAGTGATTCTCTATCGCTGACGCAAGTGATGAAAGTGAAGAGGTGAGACCAAGTGTTGCCCTTTCCTTCTACATCAAATTGTCAGGCACCCTAGCACCTCAACTGTCGTGCTAAATCGCCTTACCTTAATCTCACAGTAAATGCTGGGGGTATTTGGAACAGTGGGTGTAACGTGGCAGTCAGCATACCAAGCATGTCGTACCTCTATGGGATCTTATCTCCAATCAGTGGCTTCAGCGGGATATGATATCCTGAATAATCTTGTGGACTCAAGGCGTGAGGTACCAACTCCTGTTCCAAATCGCAATTACGGCGATCAATGACTACTGTACCTTTTCAAGGAGCAGGTAGTGTTAAAGTCAAAGCTGGTGTTTGCTGAGAAATGTTGTATTCAGTGGTCCTATGAAATTACGCAGCAACCCAATTACCTTTGCCATGCTATCCTTCATATAATTTATCCAAAATGTGTGGATCATGCTGATTCACTTAATTTACATCAATACGTAAACTCTGAGACACAGTTTCTTCAAGGTGATGGCCACATAGCAGATAGAAACTTTCAGTTAAATAAAGGTATTTACACTATGTAATCAGAAGTATCCGGACACCTAGCTGAAAATGACTTACAAGTTCGTGGCGCCCTCCATCGGTAATGCTGGAATTCAATATGGTGTTGGCCCACCTTTAGCCTTGATGACAGCTTCCACTATCGCAGGCATATGTTCAATCAGTGCTGGAAGGTTTTTTGGGGAAAGGCAGCCCATTCTTCACGGAGTGTTGCACTGAGGAGACGTATCGATATCGGTCGGTGAGGCCTGGCACGAAGTCGGCGTTCCAAAACATCCCCAAGGTGTTCTGTAGGATTCAGATCAGCACCCTGTGCAGGCCAGTCCATTACAGGGATGTTATCGTCGTGTAAGCACTCCGCCATAGGCCGTGCATTACGAGCAGGTGCTCGATCGTGTTGAAAGATGCAGTCGCCATCCCCGAATTGCTCTTCAACAGGGGGACGCAATAAGGTGCTTAAAACGTCAATGTAGGCCTGTGCTGTGATAGTGCCACGCAAAACAACAAGGGTTGGAAGCCCCCTCCATGGAAAACACGACCACACTATAACACCACCACCTGCGGCTTTTACTGTTGGCACTACACACGCTGGCAGATGACGTTCACCGGCCATTCGCCATACTCACAGCCTGCCATCGGATCGCCACATTGTGTACTGTGATACGTCACTTCACACAACGTTTTTCCACTGTTCAATCGTCCAATGTTTACGCTCCTTACACCAAGGGAGGCGTCGTTTGCCTTTTACCGGCGTGGTGTGAGGCTTACGAGCAGCTGCTCGACCATGAAATCCAAGTTTTCTCTCCTCCCGCCTAGCTGTCATAGTACTTGCAGTGGATCCTGAAGCAATATGGAATGCCCGTGTGACGGTCTGGATAGATGTCTGCCTCTTACTCATTGCGACTCTCTTCAACTGTCAGCGGTCTCTGTCAGTCAACAGTCGAGGTCGGCCTGTGGGTTTTTGTGCTGTACGTGTCCCTTCACGTTTTCCACTTCACTATCGTATGGGAAACAGTGGCCATAGGGATGTTTAGGAGTGTCGAAATATCGCGTACAGACATATGACACAAGTGACACACAGTGTCTTGACCACGTTCGAAGTCCCTGAGTTCCGCGGAGCGCCCCATTCTGCTCTTTCACGATGTCTAATGATTACTGAGCTCGCTGATATGGAGTACCTGTCAGTAGGTGGCAACACAATGCACCTAATATGAAAAACGTATGTTTTTGGGGTGTTCGGATACTTTTGATCACATAGTGTATATTCTTTCGCACCGATGCGTAGATTTCTTTAACGTAAAACATCATAGTGCATAATGAAAAACGTGACAGGCTTTGTTTCGTTATGTAGTAAAATGGGATTGTGCTAAGTATTGTATGCCACATCTGGGTTACAAAAATAATGGGTGCATACAAAATTTACTTTGGCAGACTGGAAATAGGTAAGCACTAAGTGGGATTTGGGATGATAACTTATCTCACTCGTACAAATTAATGCCTCTAGTTTTCCCTCGGAATGAGGTTCCTGTACATCTTTGCACACGTAATAAAACAATATGAATAGGTATTGTAAACTGTCGGTAAATGTATTTACTGAATCAATACACACATATTCTATTTCATTTGGCTTTCTCTCCAAGCAAGTAATGTCTCTTTGATGCCTGATTAAATAATATTGAAAATTTGGTGTCAGACAAAAATTGTTCTTGGCTGTATGTTCTGAACATGAACCTACATTATTGATTGTGTCTATCTTGTTACATAGTTTTTCCTGCTGCAACTGCTGAGAGCAGTATATTTTAACAGTTTATAGAAGGGTGTATAACTCCACAATAATAAATCGGAATTACGCATTACTTTGTAAGGTGTGTTCCCTTTCAATACATCAGTTGATGTTACGAATATGTCCCCTTCTCCTCCTGCTCGTGTTCGTGCGAGCGAAGGGAGCGCTATGTATGTCCTGCCCTTTGTTATTTGAAGTTGGAATTAAGACTAATAAATGCAAAGAATACTAGAGAAGGTAATCGGCAGACACGTCATAACTACGTGTTTAGGTATTACCATTTATAATTTATGGACAAGAAGTCGAGATAATATTCAGTTTAGACGAAACTATTGATTAGCTAAAGTCAAGACATAGCGCAACGAAAGAGGTATGAGGAATCATCAGTTTTATGGTACAGTTTTCCTCGGAAGCTATCGTAGTGTAACCCAGTTCCCGTCAACCTTCTTCATCGATCGTTAAAGACAGTACTGTTACATTTCCCAAACTATTTGAGAAGGACTAGTGTGACTTGTAGCGTCAGACCGTGGAATTCTTTAAGCCAGGCTGCTCTCCAGTTTACATCGTTCTGCAGACGACATTAAACTGAGAGTGATCTGACGTACTGCTGGTGTTAATAGAGACGCAAGGTATCATGCCTCGTGATGGAAAGAATTGCGCAAAAATATTCAAAAGCTACGCTTCTCCGTACGACAATTTGTAAGTGATGAATCCGTATGTTAAAAGAGTAGTTTTCAGTTTCGATGTAAATACGAGCAGTTTGTTTTTCTTTATTTTCATTTCTGTAGGACACCCTGAACAAATGTACCCTGCTGGATAATGCCCATCAATAGAGGCGTTTACTTAGTACAGTCGAACTACAGACCTCTGGTCTGCCGCGTGTTAGGCTGCGGTCACAGCAGCCCCGATGTCGCTGGCTTCCGCCGACAACCGATCTTTTGAAATCAGTTCGCCACCAGGTGTGCGCTCACACTGTAGCCGGTCTACGGACGAACGGACGTACGGTCCGAACGGAAGTACGTATCTTATGTTACAGTTGCTGCAACGGATCCTCTTTGGGTTCTAGTATGCTGGTATTAGCTGTCTACATATTATTATTTCTGCTTAGTGCCATGTTTATATCAATAGTGTGGTAGTTCTGCTATAAGAAGTGGTTTGCAAATGTAGTGTATGTGTTTCCACTTTTCAGTGCTTTAGGTGTTCGGAATATCTTATTCTATGCTTGTCTTTCACACGTATACTAAATGACAGTAATTGAAGATTAACTGCCGCGCGGTATTAGCCGAGCGGTCTTCGGCGCTGCAGTCATGGACTGTGCGGTTGGTCCCGGCGGAGGTTCGAGTCCTCCCTCGGGCATGGGTGTGTGTGTTTGTCCTTAGGATAATTTAGGTTAAGTAGTGTGTAAGCTTAGGGACTAATGACCTTAGCAGTTAAGTTCCATAAGATTTCACAAATATTTGAACTTTTTTTTTAAGGTTAACAGACGTACGCCTGCACGACTTCAAATAAGTACAGCAAAACAGTGTTTGTAATTTTGCTCGCCAAGGTCACTACGAATCGTCTCGAGTAAGTAACTGAAAGTTCCTCCCTTCATCTCAGATCATTCACATACTTGGCCGATAACTGAGGGCACAGTGTCCAGTTCTCGCCACGTTCTTTTGGAAATAGATACGGCTCGTTCACATGCATTCGGCGTCATTAATAGCAATGCTATCGATCACACCCTAGGTTAAAATCTAACCCACTTTTTACATAGAATAAATGTTGACCTAACTTCCTCCACCCTGCCAAAAAGTGAACGTACTGTGACCGAGCTGTTGGCCGACCCTTGACGACGGGCTGTGGCGACTGTTGTCGGTGCCACTGTCAACGCTGCCTTAAGGGACAGGTGGAATCCGGAGGCGCTGTATCTGTCCGCAGGCATCGCCTCACGCTGCAGTAGAAAGCGAGCAGCAAATGCACTCTCAGTTTTTGCAACGCGGGTTTTCAAAGAAACCCTCACAGTGTTTGGTTTTAGTTCTTTACGGAAGCCGTGATAAATTTAAATCTGGGCGGTCGGAGTGGCAAGTCTACAAACTCCGCAAGCCACCATGCATGGCATGGCAGAGGGTAACTTGTTCAACTGCTGGTCATTCCCTTACCTGTTCTGTTCAGACGTGGAGGGAAAAATGACCATCTATATCATTCAGTACGAGCCCTGATTTCCTTATTTTGTCTTTGCGCGAGAAGTACGTTGGTGGTAGTTGAATCCTTCTGCAGTCTGCCGGTTTTCCATACTTTCTAAACGGTGTTTTGCGAAAAGAACGCCTTCTTGTCTCCAGGGATTATAGTTCACTTCAAGCAGCATTTCCATTATCCTCGCGTATTGATCAAACCTATCAGCAACAAGTCTAGCAACGCGCTTCTGAATAGCTTCGATGTCTTTCATTGATCCGACTTGATAGGGATCCCAAACACTCGAGTAATACTGAACAGTGGATAACGCAACTGTTCTGCATGCTGTCTCCTTTATAGGCGAGCTACACTTTCCTAGAATCCTTCAAACAAACCGAAGTGTATCATTCGACTTTCCTTCTATTGTCCTTACGTGTTCGTTCCATTTCATGTCGCTTTGCAATGCTACCTCTAGATATGTAATGGATGTGACAGTGTCAAAGACTGCACCATTAATACTTTATTCGAACGTTACATGATTGGTTTTGCTACTCATCTGCATTGACTTATATTTTTCTATATTTACAGGAAGTTTACACTTATCATATCAAAGAAATTCGTCCGCTCGTTACATAATCGGTTACACCGTGTCATCTCAATTTGTCTTGCTCACAGTTTGTAAGCAAAACATAGAAGTGACGTGACGAATAGTGGTGATGGTGTGGAGTCCTTCAGATGGTTAACATTGAAGACAGGTACAGCATAACCAGTATTCAACCTCAAGCGCTTAAGCACATAAGTTTTCATTATTTATTCATTATTTTCGCTTGCTCCAATCCTTTCATTTCTCAGTTTCGTAATAGGAAGGAGTGTACAGAAAGTGACACGCGATGCTCATGAAAGCGAAATTGATTCTTAAATGACATGTTCGTCATCGACATTATTTATTATAATGTTCGCGATTGCAAATTGGAACTTGAGTCATTTTAAGTGGTGCGCTCCAGTATATGTATTACAGTAAGACATTCTACTAAAAGGAAACGCAAATGTTCACATTACATTCATGGAAAATCTGAAGTCAGCATTAACAAATATACCCACGTTCTGAAAAAAGTAGTTGCCAACATCAATAAAAATGAGTAAAATGGATGGATGTCAGCATTTTTCGCCTACTCCATCTGTATAAAGGATAAAATACACCATCTCGTTACGAGCGCGTTTGAAACAAACAGGTAAAAAGAAAGGAGTCTTTAACTGTCCGCATTGGTAGGTAAGAGATGGAATTAAATGTCTCGAACTAGCTTCGTGATCTGTATACTTATCAGTAACGTATACCGTATCGGTCAAAAAGAGGCAGCAATCAGTTTCAGGGTATTTACAGCAATTCCCAATGAATTTATTGCCTACGTAGATCCATCTGAAACAAGATACGGAAATGGCGATAATGAAACGCTGATTTCAGTTATTTGTCACGTTGCTCCGGCGGTATCGTTCGCACAACTCCTCCTCGGTATTATAGTTTGCCGCACAAACCGTGGTATCATGTAGGAGATAAGTTAATTAATTTTTTGACGCCGTATTCGCGGAAAGCAGCCGGCCGGAATTATTCTCGTCGCAGTTGCGACTGCGGTGCCCGGACGGCGCGTTCGATTTTTTGGGCGAATAATCCCTGGCCGGCTGCGGGGTTTTCCGGCAGCTGGTGGGCGGCTGTCCGCCGGGCGGCGTTCTTTACGCGGGGCGGCCTCGCCCCGGCCCCGGCGCCGCCGCCGCCTCCGCCGGCGCTCGCCGTCGTTACCCGTTACCCGGCGGCGGCGGCGGCGGCGGCGGCCGGCGCTCTCGCATTCCTCTCGCCTCCTCCTCCTCCTCCTCCTCCTCCTCCTCATCGCCGTCCTCTGCCTCCGGCCGTTCGCAGCGGCGCCCGGCTCGGCGCGGCGCCCGCTCGCCCGCCCCTCCTCCCGCGTGTCCCTCGGCCGCGCGCCGCTATCAGCTCGCGGCGCGGCGCGGCTGGGCGCGGAGCGGCGGCGGCCGCCAGCCGCGCGCGAGGCAGGCAGGCGTCGGGCAGTCGCGTCCCCAGCCCGCCGGTAAGCTCACTCCCAACCCACAACTGACCTCCGCCACGCCGCGGCCGCGCGGCGCCCGCGGTATCGCCACTGACTCTGCTCCCGTCACTCTCACCACGTAAACACTCTGATTCGATCCGTACACTAAGTCTTTTCATATTGCCGATGCGACGTAGAAAAAAAAAAAGAATTCAGCGCTGTTTGAAGTTCCTTGTTATAGAATGCAGCATTACTAGTATACTGCTTGACACAGTCACGACCGTTAAATATGTACGTGTAACGTTTGGAGCGCGATAAGAAACTAGACGAGCACGCGATGACTGCAGTCGAGAAGGCGAGTGCTCGACGGTGGTTTATTGGAAGAATGTTGGGAAAGTGATAGCAGCTATAAAGCATGTCGAGTACAGAACACTAGTGCGACCCATTCTTGAATACTGCTCGAGTGTTTGCGGTTCCCATCTGGTCGGATGGAAGGAATACATCGAAGCAATTCAGAGTCGGGCTGCTAGATATGTTAACTGTAGATTCGACCAACACGCAGGTATTACGAAGATGCTTTGGGAACTCAAATGGGAATCCCCCGAGGGAAGACGACGTTTCTTTCGCGAAATACTATTGACAAAATTTAGACCATA
This sequence comes from Schistocerca gregaria, assembly GCF_023897955.1. Lineage (NCBI taxonomy): Eukaryota > Metazoa > Arthropoda > Insecta > Orthoptera > Acrididae > Schistocerca > Schistocerca gregaria. The sequence continues at coordinate 759,534,681 of NC_064923.1, forward strand.
CGCATTTGCAGCTGGCTGCAGATGATTATACCAACGTACATTTCGCACAAGGACCACGAAGATAAAATTACAGATACTAGGTCTCGTACGGAGACATAAAGATACTCATTTTTCCCTCACTTCATTTCTGAATGGAACAGGAAAAGAAATCACTAGCAGTGATACAAGGCACCCTCTGCAATGCACCATACGGTCGCTTGAGAAGTGCGTACATAGATCTAGATGTCGGTATAGCAATGCCGCTTTCAGATGTTATGAATCCTTTGACCAACATATCACAGGAATAACTCACACTCACATCCAGAAGTACTACACTGGTGACATAGCGTCGTTACTCGAATCTCCCTTACACTACGTATTACTCCCTCGTAATATGCAGTAAACTAGAACAGGCCAGACTAGCGCGGACACTATCATCAAACCAGTCTGCGGACTGAAGGTCGCAACAACAATATCACTACCACTGATGTCTCCGTCACAGGTTATTGTCTCCAACCAAATGTTCCATCTGCTGCCAATCTTACGAATGTAATCGGTATGCAAGCGACAGCATGCGTACCTAATATGTTCCAAAACGCCCCCTTCCCCCCCCCCCCCCCCCCCCCCCCCATAAAAACGGGATTTTCCGGGGCTCATACCGCTGGTTCTATTGGTGCTACAGCGTCAAGTGTGTGGACAGCCCTTGGGCTAGAGACCATTTTTATGCCCAAAGAAGCATCATCTTACTGTAACTACTCTACAGTGTCGGGTCAAAGAATGAGTACTACTCTCTTCCTCGCGCTTAAGCAAATGGACCAATCCGGTTGCTTCCTTTCGCATTGGATGTGATCTGCGATGGCCTCGATGGGACTTAGTGAGGCACCATTACGTCACGGGCGGTTCCTTGGAAAAAATCCCACAAAAATGTTTTTTTACAACATTTTCGCCCGAACCAGCAGCCCAAACCCAGCCGAGGATTGGAAGATAGCTGTAATTTTTACGATATATTCCTAAGATACCGATCTGGAATAAGCGAGAAAGTTTTCTTCATATATTTATCCATTTACGAGATACAGAGATGCAAAGTTACCCTACTTGTACACGTGAAATACGCACGTAAAATCCGATGTTAGGCGAAAACGTAGTTTATAAAGTGGCGAAGCTCGGCGAAAAATGCTTTAAAGAGCCTCTGTTATCATCTCGGAACCCCTTGCTGCGGTACTGAAGCACGTGAAAAGTGTTTTTGTGTGTAAAATCTGTTCTGAGTTATAAAAGTAGTTTTGCTTTTTTTCATTTTCACATAAGTACACCATCTAAATTTTACTGACCAACACAGTTTTTTTCCATATGGGTTACATGCACTGTAGCAGCAGGGAAATAAGGGCACCAGCAGAAAAATGCTCCTATCGGAGCAAAAAATTCTAATATGTTCACGTTTATTTTAAAATACTCTGACTGAAAAGTGGAGTATCATATGCCCCATTCTGCTTTTCTCAGGACCATTAAAAATTTCCCGAAAATTTTGGCATGTGAACATATTTGTTCTTTTGTATACTGAGAGAGAAGAAGACATTGGCAGTGGCAAAGAGACGCAAAAGTAATAAATACTGGAAAGTGGTGGGCAGTTCTTGTCGTATAGAAAGAGCGAGAGCGAGAGAAAGACAGGGACACGGTAGCAGTTGAACGTAGTTGACAGTGACAGAACAGTACTAGGAAAAGAGTGAAGGAGACAGTGCTGAGGTGGGTGAGGGGGAGGGAATAAAGAGAAAGAGCCAGTGATAATGAGAGACAGAGTATTCGACAATCACAACGAGGAAGAAAGAGATAGTGACAGAGAGAAGAGACAGCAGTAGAAAGAAAGAAATAACGAGATATTACCAGTAAGAAACAGCAAGAGAAGACAGTAGTAATACGACAGAACGAAGGGGACTGTGGCTGTGACGCAGCAGACAATGACAGAAAGGCACAAAGAGACCATGACAATGACGTAGTTAGAATGAGTGAGTGAGAAAGGGTAGCTGGCAGGCGATGGGTATGAGCGACTTAAGCGATGGGCTAGTGGACGTGAGTGAGTTACAGTTTGGAAAACTTTTGGGATTTTGAGATCAGTTGCATATTAAGAAAAGCGAAATTAAGTATGCATGCCAAAATTTTTGAAGATGCTGAGGAAGGTACAATGGGGCATCGGTATTCCACCTTTCAGTCACTGTCTTTTAAATAAAAAGGAACATATTCGAATTTTTTGTGCTCTGATAGGAGCATTTTTCCGCTGGTCTTATTGTTGCTCGACACAAGAACTTCATAGCCTCGAGAACGGAGCCGTCTTTTCCCATAATCCGCTTTTACGCGATCGATTTTCTTGTCTTAATTGGCTACTTGAGACAAGTGAGTCTGCTGCAGCGCCCCTGGTGTTTTATTCCTGTACTGAGAAACGCCTGTTACGAGTGATCGCTTTCGTTTACAAGTCTGCCACTCTTATGTATGGGATAGAACCAACGCATTAGTCGGACATGTAGTGCAGCGCTGTACTTGGGCGCTGTTTTTGGTCAGCGCAGTATTCACAGAGTAGAGTATGGGGATGTACCTGAACGCGCTTTCGGACGTGGTGGTACAGAGCAGTATTCGCACAGTAGAGTATAGCGTTGTACCCGGACACGGTTTCGGGCGGGATGGTACAGCACCATAGCTGGACGGAATAGTGTAGCATTGTATCAGAGCATGATAGCGGGATTGTGCGGTGCGGGATGGGGTCATACTCACGAGCGGCGGCCTCCCCCCCCCCTCCCCCCTTTCCCCTTACGGACACCTTGCACACAAAATAGCACAATTTAGCTGGGAGTTTACAATTGGATTGCAAGTAATACCAAATTTAGAATTTATGATCGAAAAATCATGTAACCGGAAGTACCGCCATCTTGGATCTTTAGATTATCAAAGAAGGCTTGACAGCCCCAACCGATCAGTCTTCTGTGGTAATTGAAAGTGTCGACATGGATTCCTCCAAAGGTCTTAACATGCCTCAGCTGTTAGTGAGGAGGACGAGACCAACCGACGAACGCTCGTATAATGGTTACTACCGCAGAACTTGGTTAATCGTGTGTCTGACATTGGCAACATAAATTACATCGACAATGGTACGCTCCTTAGCAAGAAAAGTGCAAATGTGCCTGCTCCTATAACAGAACCAGTTTGCGATATCATTATGTTACTTAATATCTGTGATGAAATGCACTGTCAGGATCAGTTAGAGAAGGGACGATCTGTAATGTTAAAAAAAGGAGATGTGTGGCTCATTTAACTATTATAAATTCTCCAAGTTCATCACTGCAAGATATGCTGTCAAGGCGAAGCTACCATTTCTCCTACACGGGGGCGACAGTGTGACAGCAAGAGGAATACTGAATAAAATCGACAAGGAAGCACTGGAAACCATTTCGAAGAAATATAAAAATCCTGTGGCTATACCATATAAAGTGAAATTAGCTGACGTTAAAATGCATGTTCTAATGGAAGAGCTGCCTGGAATATTGCAGCAGCTAAGTGTAGACGACTATTGCCTTTTGGATATGGACATTACACAAGATCTCGCCGCGACTTTAATAAAATCGTGATGCGCGACTACCTAGTATCAAACCACGACTTCTATTTGGAAGGAGTCCGCCAGGGAAGTATCAATGTGACTGTGGACAACGTTAAGGCCGTTGGAATAGACTGCACTTAAAAGGCGTAATTTCTTTACTGTGGAATGGCTTAAGTCTCTTCAACGTATTGTTTCCTTTCCTTAAGACTTACGGAATAACATTGTACCAGTCCTAACTCGACAATGTCTATAGACGTAGATGATCTCCAGCTGTAGAGTAAAGATAATAACAAATTTATGTGTCAGATCACAAACTCAGGTGTGAACAAAGATATCGGTAAACACCTTATAGATTTTATAAAGTGCCAGCCATGCGACTAAGAGAAACTTTTACCCACTCCTTAGTTAAAGAACATGGTTTTACCAGACTAGAGGCTACAATAAATAGATGCCGCGTTTGATCCGGTGCAAAACTATTTAAGTGTTTTAAACTGTAACAAACAGTGTTTACTATGTGCTCCACTCACTCTGCGCCAATCTCATCCATGTGGTGTGAGCTAACTAATAACTTACAGAACAGTTACTGTGTGGTGTTAACAGCGTTCTGTAGTTTGCCTTCTGTGGTAATAAGAATATCTGAAAATGGACTGGTGTGTGTAAGTAAGTCTGCCAGACCCTGAAGACCGAGAAAGGCTTATAAGTTATGCTCTGTCTGCATATAGTTGCAATTATGTACCTGTAAACTACATGGAGATTCTTAAGACTGACTGCAACAAAGACAGTATAAGTATTGCACAGAAGTCCTATATTAAAGTAGGAGAAACATATTTCTCTCAAAGCAGGACATTGTTTCAGCAGCACTGTCAGATTTAGACATTGTCGAGTTAGGACTGGTACAATGTTATTCCGTAAGTCTGAAGGAAACGAAACAATACGTTGAAGAGACTTAAGCCATTCCACAGTAAAGAAATTACGCCTTTAAGTGCAGTTAATGCGGAGTGTGTATGAAGAAGGAAAACTTGAAATGGAAGAGATTGATGCCAAAGAAACGTGAAATGGAATATATGGTGAAGGTAATTACTATAAGGAAGAATATTTACAGCAACTGGAAAAGGAAGAAGCTATTGCAAATGTACAACGTAGGCTTGCATATTGCTTTAAACGTAGTGTGTGGCGAAATATAAAATGTCTGCATTTAGTGTTAACAGCAATGGTAAGTGGGCTTATGTTGGAGTCCTGGCCGAAAAGGATCGTTTGGAGCACGTTTACTACTTTAAAGAACACACGTAAAACTTGTTTATAAAGCTCTATTCCCACCTGGATCTGCTTAAACAGGATTGTTACATTGTATTTGTGTGTGCTGGACTTGATATTGTGCATTTAGCAACACAACTACCGTTTGCAAGCTTAAATAGACAGCATAACGACATAAATGACCACTTATTTGCAAAAGTTGTAAACATAAAGTTCTATATAGAAATTCCAAAAGAATATGCGACAGAAGAGCTAGTAACATACGCCCAGTAACATGTGGAGTGTTATAAGCAGGACTCGGATTTTAGGTTGTTGTTGTTGTTGTGGTCTTCAGTCCTGAGACTGGTTTGATGCAGCTCTCCATGCTACTCTATCCTGTGCAAGTTTCTTCATCTCCCAGTACCTGCTGCAGCATACATCCTTCTGAATCTGTTTAGTGTATTCATCTCTTGGTCTCCCTCTGCGATTTTTACCCTCCACGCTGCCCTCCAATGCTAAATTTCTGATCCCTTGATGCCTCCTACCAACCGCTCCCTTCTTTTTGTCAAGTTGTGCCACAAACTCCTCTTCTCCCCAATTCTATTCAATACTTCCTCATTAGTTATGTGATCTACCCATCTAATCTTCAGCATTCTTCTGTAGCACCACATTTCGAAAGCTTCTATTCTCTTCTTGTCCAAACTAGTTATTGTCCATGTTTCACTCCCATACATGGCTACACTCCATACAAATACTTTCAGAAAAATTTCCTGACCATTAAATCTATACTCGATGTTAACAAATTTCTCTTCTTCTGAAACGCTTTCCTTGCCATTGCCAGTCTACATTTTATATCCTCTCTACTTCGACCATCATCAGTTATTTTACTCCCTAAATAGCAAAACTCCTTTACTACTTTAAGTGTCTCATTTCCTAATCTAATTCCCTCAGCATCACCCGATTTAATTTGAATACGTTCCATTATCCTCGTTTTGCTTTTGTTGATGTTCGTCTTATATCCTCCTTTCAAGCCACTGTCCATTCCGTTCAACTGCTCTTCCAGGTCCTTTGCTGTCTCTGACAGAATTACAATGTCATCGGCGAACCTCAAAGTTTTTATTTCTTCTCCATGGATTTTAATACCTATTCCAAATTTTTCTTTTGTTTCCTTTACTGCTTGCTCAATATACAGATTGAATAACATCGGGGAGAGACTACAACCCTGTCTCACTCCCTTCCCAACCACTGCTTCCCTTTCATGTCCCTCGACTCTTATAACTGCCATCTGGTTTCTGTACAAATTGTAAATAGCCTTACGCTCCCTGTATTTTGCCCCTGCCACCTTTAGAATTTGAAAGAGAGTATTCCAGTCAACATTGTCAAAAGCTTTCTCTAAGTCTACAAATGCTAGAAACGTATGTTTGCCTTTTCTTAATCTTTCTTCTAAGATAAGTCGTAAGGTTAGTATTGCCTCACGTGTTCCAACATTTCTGCGGAATCCAAACTGATCTTCCGCAAGGTCCGCTTCTACCAGTTTTTCCATTCGTCTGTAAAGAATTCGCGTTAGCATTTTGCAGCTGTGACTTATTAAACTGGTAGTTCGGTAATTTTCACATCTGTCAACACCTGCTTTCTTTGGGATTGGAAATATTATATTCTTCTTGAAGTCTGAGGGTATTTCGCCTGTCTCATAAATCTTCTTCACCAGATTGTAGAGTTTTGTCATGACTGGCTCTCCCAAGGCCGTCAGTAGTTCTAATGGAATGTTGTCTACTCTCGGGGCCTTGTTTCGATTCAGGTCTTTCAGTGCTCTGTCAAACTCTTCCCGCAGTATTGTACCTCCCATTTCATCTTCATCTGCATCCTCTTCCATTTCCAGTATGTCGCCCTTGTATAAACCTTCTATATACTCCTTCCACCTTTCCGCCTTCCCTTCTTGGCTTAGAAATGGGTTTCCATCTGAGCTCTTGATATTCATACAAGTGGCTCTCTTTTCTCCAAAGGTCTCTTTAATTTTCCAGTAGGCAGTATCTATCTTACCCCTAGTGAGATAAGCTTCTACATCCTTACATTTGTCCTCTAGCCATCCCTGTTTAGCCATTTTGCACTTCCTGTCTATCTAATTTTTGAGACGTTTGTATTCCTTTTTGCCTGCTTCATTTACTGCATTTTTATATTTTCTCCTTTCATCAATTAAATTCAATATTTCTTCTGTTACCCACGGATTTCTATTAGCCCTCGTCTTTTTACCTACTTTATCTTCTGTTGCCTTCACTACTTCATCCCTCAGAGCTACCCATTCTTCTTCTACTGTATTTCTTTCATCCATTCCTGTCAATTGTTCCCTTATTCTCTCCCTGTAACTCTCTACAACCTCTGGTTCTTTCAGTTTATCCAGGTCCCATCTCCTTAAATTAGCACCTTTTTGTAGTTTCTTCAGTTTTAATCTACAGTTCTTAACCAATAGATTGTGGTCAGAGTCCACATCTGCCCCTGGAAATGTCTTACAATTTAAAAACCTGTTTCCTAAATCTCTGTCTTACCATTATATAATCTATCTGATATCTTATAGTATCTCCAGGATTCTTCCATGTATACAACCTTCTTTTATGATTCTTGAACCAAGTATTAGCTATGATTAAATTATGCTCTGTGCAAAATTCTACCAGACGGCTTCCTCTTTCATTTCTTCCCCCCAATCTATATTCACCTACTATGTTTCCTTCTCTCCCTTTTCCTACTGACGAATTGCAGTCACCCAAGACTATTAAATTTTCATCTCCCTTCACTATCTGAATAATTTCTTTTATTTGATCATACATTTCTTCAATTTCTTCGTCATCTGCAGGGCTAGTTGGCATATAAACTTGTACTACTGTAGTAGGCGTGGGCTTTGTGTCCATCTTGGCCACAATAAGCCTGTATTCACTTGACCTGAAGTCTTGCTCCTCCTGCCACCGAACTCCACTAATTCCCACTGTATCTAACTTTATCCTATCCATTTCCCTTTTTAAATTTTCTAACCTACCTGCCCGATTAAGAGATCTGACATTCCACACTCCGATCCGTAGAACGCCAGTTTTCTTTCTCCTGATAACGGCGTCCTCTTGGGTAGTCCCCGCCCGGAGATCCGAATGGAGGACTATTTTACCTCCGGAATATTTAACCAAGAGGACGACATCATCATTTAATCATACAGTAAAGCTGCATGCCCTCGGGAAAGAATAACGCGAATATCTTATCGAAAATTGTAATATTATAGTACGTAAAATACTTAATTTCGTGTTAGGAACTGATTGTACCTCATGTTTAAGAATCCTAAAAATAGCTAATTTCATTTTAGAACCTGACTGTACCTGATTTTTAAAAATCCAATCAAACAAAATTTGTACGACCAAAACTATACTCTTCTGGTCTTCCCGGATACTTAGAAAGTAGTAATTGAATGATAACTGGTTTGTTTGCATGAGTGAACGCTAATCGTGCGTCAGACGTCTACAACGTACGCCAGGCTGTTCCAGCCAGCCCTGCTCCGCGGAGCTTTGTCGCTCGCTGTGAACTGTCAAATGGGCCGGCAAGGCACGGAGGAGCCTTGTGATCTGCCTCCGCCGCCTTCCTGCCCTGTCGTAACAGCCTGTTTAAAACACTGCACTGTCTTCATTCAGTCGGTCAGCGTGCACATTGGATGTGGTGAAATATTTCACAGAGACAGTGTATTTATGGAAAGTCGAGCTTGCGGAAAGTAGAAAGCTCCAAATCATCTCTGATTCTTAGTGGTCACAAGAATTTCCTGATTTCTCAGAGAACAGTGTGCCACTGTTTTCTCCGAGTTAACTTGGACCAGACACATGCGAATGCAAAAATATTGTTTCAAAACCCTTAATGTAGGTTATTTCTGCTAAGTAATCCCGCTTGTAAAATCTTCCACAAAGTAACAATAACAGTAAACTTATTGTTTCATTTAATGTCAATAACAGTCACGGTAAAGCCTAACCTAAAAATGTTCGCATTTAAAGTTCCACAAAGTATTTCTCATTTCTTTTTGTTTTTAGGTATGTTCTGAAGAACAGAGATCGCATTTAAGTCAGCATGTTGCAGGAATTAAACACCAGGCAAATTTAAAAAATAAATCAAACTTGAAACAATCGTTTGTAACTAAACCAACTGCAATAAACAAAAATGAATTTCATCTTGACATGTGTCGAGTCAGCAAACATACCATTCAGTGCAGTTGTAAATAGCCAGTTCAAAAGTTTTCTAGAGAAATACTGCCACCGCAGCATTCCATCCGAATCCACACTGAGAAAGAACTATTTAGACACTTTATATAAAAATTCGTTGAGCAGGATAAGGGAAGACAGGCGATTCATACATGTGGATCTCTGTCGATGAGGCGACTGACAGACAAGGTCCATATGTGGCTAATTTGATTGTTGGAAAGTTAGATCCTGACACTCGCTCTGTACCTCATCTGATCTGCAGCACGGAGCTAAAAAAGACTAACCCCGAAACAATTGCTCATTTTGTTAATAAATCCCTCAAATTACTTTATCCCAACAATCTAGATAAAATAAAGTACTTGTAACCTACACTGAAGCAGCCGCGTACATGATTGCTGCTGTTAAATCGTTGAAAGTATTTTACCCAAACTTGCTCCTCATCACATATCTAGCCCTTGCTATGAATCGAGTAGCTGAGACGATACATCTCGAATTTCCACATACAATTAAGCTAGTTTCAGCGATCAAAAAGGCTTTTTATTAAAGCACCTACAAGAATCCAGTTTTTTGAGAGGGACTTCCCAACGTACTATCTCCTTCAGAACCAATACTTACTCGATGGGGAATGTGGATAGAGGCCGTGGAATATTACAGGGAGCATTTGGATAACATTACGAACATTGTTCTTAGGTTACGGGGGGAGGCAGTGAGCATTACTTCAGCTAAAGATCTTCTAAAGGACCCAAAAATATCCAACGACATTGCATACATAAAATCTCATTATGCATTTTTGGTCCCTATTATTAAAGCTCTAGAGTGTTCAGGGAAACCAGTCTACGCGCGATTGATAGAAGAGGTGACAGCAAAAATCAACTCGGTCCCAGGTTCTATTGGTATGAAGGTTTGTGAGTAACTAAAGACAATGCTACATTATTAAAGCTCTAGAGTGTTCAGGGAAACCAGTCTACGCGCGATTGATAGAAGAGGTGACAGCAAAAATAAACTCGGTCCCAGGTTCTATTGGTATGAAGGTTTGTGAGTAACTAAAGACAATGCTACAAAAAAGCCCATGACTCACCACCCTCTGCACAGCCGCTGACAACTTATCAGGTAAATCAACAGAACATACGCGTGCGATCCCACTGCGCTTAATACCGTCATTTAAATATGCTCCGGTGACATCTGTTGACGTGGAACGCTCATTCTCGGCATATAAGATGCTTTTAACAGACAAGAGATGCAGTTTCTCAACGGAAAATACGGAGAAAGTGTTAGTTATGTACTGTGACTGTAATTATAATTATGGACATGGATAATATTATAATGTGGATTTTTGTCAATCTATTTATCTTCCTAGATAATAAAATATCAGATTTTGGTCACATATTTCCTGATTTTTATAACCTATTTTTGTAAGTGATAGAGCCTATTTTAGGTACCTAATTTAAGATCTTTAGAACCTAAAAGTCCGAGGTCTAGTTATAACAGTAGTATTATGCAAGAAAGAAGAGGCAAGATTATAATCGCCGAATGCTGTCGTCTAGAAGAACTGCTGGAAGGAACAGAACTAATAGTTCAAGCCATACAAAACGTAGTTTATGGGAAAAAATGAGATATGTTTTGGGATTAGAGAGCATTCCCTCTTTGTACCTGTCAAATATTATCTGTGCTATATGGGTATATGTGCTGCACAATACCCTTTGTGCCACATGTATTTATGGATTGAAAGTCACAAAAATGAAAGGCGCAGTGGCCAAAGATTTGAGGGTCAGGATGACTACCACTTAGGTCACCGAAACAACAATCAGACACCTGGATGCAATATGCACCACCACTATGGGGAATTAATGCTCTGGGTCTCTTTGAAAATGAAACACCAAGACATCTGCTACCCCATCACTGTGGAAGGTTAAATACAGACAGCTGTTTGGAAACGCTCCAATGTGCTGCAAATTCTTTCAGTTTCCATAATTGCAACGTCTTCCGCCTCTGTCTTCTATTTCAACCATCCTGCTAGTTGTGGGAGCAGCATAGTTTACACCATGCAATGTCCAGCTTTCTGTGAGAGTCAATGGATCGAAATGTGTTAATGTCAGTTTAGCACCTGACACTGACCCAGATGTCACAGTAGAAAAACGAAATGTATGGCTCTGTTCATAGCTGCAGTCATACACTGCTTCAACATGTTACAGCATAAAACAATGTATCAAACAGCTTGTGAAAAACAACACGAGAACCGTCTCCTTGTGACTGATAGTCTGTGGGATATGGTGTTCCACCAGTACATGTGTCAAAACATTACAATTCTTGGGGTTGAAGCTCTTTTTTCCCGTGTTTGCTTTAACAATACGTATGTTTTTGGAAAGGGTCCGCTTTTGTTTTTTAACACAAACATGTTTCATTGCAATTGGAGCATCTTCAGTGGGCTTTTATTTTATGGCTGTTAAAGATAAAGAATGTTCTTTACTGTTTGTGTACATGTACTATTAGTTTTTAAATCGTAATTACAGATATTTGAAAAAACACATAAAATTATGAATTCATACCTTTTTACCGCATGGTGTGGTTTTTCTGATGTGTTGTGTTTCTACAGTGACTGTTTTGTTCCACAGTTTGTCATCTGCAACCACTTACATGTTAAAGTAGATAAGTTGTTTAAGCCAAAATTACAATTGAAAATAGTTATTTCTATGCCTGAAATTAATTAATTCTATGTGTGTGTGTGTGTATTTACATTATGTTTCGCTTACGTTTTCATTTTCCTCATCTTCATCACTGTAAAACGCAATACATTGGGTTGCCACTGTCACTGTGACAGTCGCATAAGTGATATGATATTCTTTCAAATCATGTGAAATGACCTGAAATTCTCGAAATTTTCATTTGCTACTCGAAGGATTCAGCGTAAAAGTGTAACAAATATCGTCTTTTTTGCGTGTAAATTCGGATATTGCGGCTGATATCGTTAAATTAATTCGCGATTGACAACGCTTTTCTCATCTGCAGAGCTCAGAAAGTAAATATTCTTTTAATCCCAGAGTTTGAGGATAGTCGCAACTCGTGCAGATACCATGACAGCAAGCAGGCCCGGACGGAAAAGTACTGTCAGCGGACGCCTTTGTGCCGGAGGAACCTGCCCAACCTTTGTACACCAGTTCAGTGTGGCCGCTGTCTCCGGAGGGCGCTCTGATCATGCATCAGGCCAGCACGTACAGGGGCAGATGCCTCGTGGCAGTTGGCCGCGCAGGGGATACCTCGCACTGTGACTACATATGGTGCTTGTTTCGTGTGCTGTGCTTCTGTTTTTGGGATTTGTGTGTCTTCCTAGTATATGTAGGAGTGCCTGGCGGTCGATAGCTATACGTAGGATGCGGAAGTGATAACTTTGTATGGTGCAGGATAGTAATTATGTTTAGTACAGCAAGATAGTGATAATTATTTATTTATTTACACGTCAAGCTTCGTAGGACCAAATTGAGGAACAAATTTCCAAGGTCATGGAACGTGTTAGTACACGAAATTACAACATAAAAATAATAACAGATAAAAATAAATGTTTATGAACCCGAAAAAAGGCAGTCCATAAATTTAAATAAAGGCAATCAACAATACAGCAAGATTCAGCTTAATTTTTCAAGGAACTCCTCGACAGAATAGAAGGAAACTCTTCAGTTTCGATTTGAAAGCGCATGGATTACTGCTAAGGTTTTTGAATTCGAGGGGTCGCTTATTGAAAATGGATCTGGCAGCAGTATACTGCACACCTTTCTGCACAAGAGTTAAGAAGTCCGATCCAAGTGCAAGTTTGATTTCTGCGGAGTATTAACTGAGTAAAAGCTGCTTATTCCTGGGAATAAGCTAATATTGTTAACAAGAAATGACAGTAAGGAATATACATATTGAGAGGCCAATGTCAAAATACCCAGACTCGTGAACAGAGGTCGACAAGAGGTTCGTGAACTTACACCACGCCGCCAGTTTCTGAGCCAAAAATATCCTTTTAGAATGGGAAGAGTTACCCCAAAATATAATACCATACGACATAAGAGAATGAAAATAAGCAAATGAAAATAAGCAAAGCAGACTAATTTTCGTGTCGAACGATCACTCGCTTCGGATACCGTTCGATAGTAAAAAATGGCATTAAGTCTTTGAACAAGATCCTGAACGTGGGCTTTCCACAACAGCTTACTATCTGTCTGAACACCTAGAACTGTTCAGTTTCACTAATCATATGCCCATTCTGTGAAATTAAAACGTCAGGTATTGTTGAATTGTGTGTTAGAAACTGTAAAAACTGAGTCTAACTGTGATTTAGCTTTAATTGATTTTCTACAAGTCATTAATTTAGATCATGAACTGCACTATTTGAAACCGAGCCAATGTTGCACACAACATTCTTTACTACCAAGCTAGTGTCATCAGCAAGGGAACAGGAGTGACTCCAACACTGATCCCTGGGGCACCCCCCCCCCCCCTCCCTCCCCCAATTGACAGTACCCCACTCAGACCCTACATCACAGCCATCCTCAACATAGTGAATAATGACCTTTTGCTGCTTGTTGCTAAAGTAAGAGGTGAACCAATTGTGAGTTACTCCCCGTATTCCGTAAGGGTCCAACTTCTGGAGCAATATTTTGTGATCAACACAATCAAATACCTTAGTTAAATTAAAAAATATGCCAAGCGTTCGAAACCTTTTGTTTAACCCATCTAGTACCTCAGAGAAAAGAAAAGAGAATGTAGCATTTTCAGTTGTTAAACGACTTCTAAATCCGAATTGTACATTTGATAGCAAATCGTTTTATATAAAATGATCAATCATCCTTACATACACAGACTTTTCAATAACATTTGCAAACACTGATGGCATAGAAATAGGTCTAAATTATCTAAACAATCCCTTTATCCCTTTTTATACTACTTTTTATACTACTGAGTACTTTAATCGTTCAGGAAACTGACCATTCCTAAACGAAAAATTACAAATATGGATAAATACAGAGCGAACATGTGGAACGCAATACTTTAATATTCTGCAGTCTTCAGTGATTTAATTAGTGACTCAACCTCCATGTTGTCTGTATCACAAAGGAATATTTCAGACATCAATCTCGGAAAGGCATTTGCCAAGAAAGTTATATGATTCCGTATAGAAACTAAATTTTTATTTAATTCACCAGCAATGCTCAGAAAATGATTGTTAAACACTGTACGTATATCTGGTTTATCAGTAACAGAAATATTTTTACTACAAACTGACTTTATTTCGTCGACCTCGTGCTGCTGACTGGACACTTGTTTCACAACTAACCATATGGTTTTAATTTTATCCTGTGAATTAGCTATTCTACTTGCCTTCCTAATAATATTTTAAGGACCTTACAATACTGTTAGTAATGGGCTACTGTAGCTTGATTGTGACTGCTTCTAACATTTTGATATAATTCCCACTTTGTTCTACAAGATATCCTTATCCCACTAGTCAGTCACCTCGGCTGCCTATTACTGTTAGTACCCCATTTAGAACGTTCTAATGGAAAGCAACTCTCTTGCCGTTGGATTAACTTCCCTACATAGTTTGTAATTATATGTTATATTTGTTTGAGTACCAAAGCCTTTTAGTGTTAAGATTTGTGCATCATGGTCTGAAAGACCATTCACCCTTTTACTAACAGAATGCCCATCTAGTAATGAAGAACGAATAAAAATATTGTATGTGGCTGTGCTACTGTTCCCCAGCACCCTAGTTGGAAAAAACACAGTCTGCATCAGATCATATGAATTAAGGAGATCTACTAACATCCTTTTTCTTGCACTATCATATACAAAATTGACTTTGAAGTCACAACATATAACTAATTTCTAGTACTTCCTACAAAGTGAATCAAGCACTCCCTCTAGTTTGAGCAGAAATGCTCTGAAGCCAGAGTTAGGGGACCTATAAACAACAACAATTAGAAGTTTAGTTTCACTAAATTCAACTGCCCCTGCACAACATTCAAATGTAAGTTCAGTGCAGTGCCGTGGTAAGTCAATGGACTCAAATGGAATACTGTTTTTTACGTACATGGCCATTCCGCCACTCTGCAAGGAACTCCTTGGAAAACAGCAAGCTGATCTGTATCCTGGTAAAGGAAGCCTCTGAGTTGTCAAATTATTTAAGTGGTGCTCTGATATAGCAGTAACTTCAGCGTCAAAATCTGTAAGCAGTTCACTAACTTTGTCTCTAATACCTCTTATATGTCATGGTGGTATGACTGTTTGTGGTGATAGAGCCTCGTTGGAGATCGGTTTCACGCCAAGAAATTTAAGCTGTGCTCTACAGTAGCAGAGGAGTATAATTTTCTGTATTTCATGATCCGTCGACCACTTTTGAATGTTCAAAAACAGTTTTCCGCCTAAATTCACATAATTTGACCGTCTGTAGAAAGTGTCGGACAGTGCTCCCATGCCAGCAGTAGCTTTTTGGCGGGTAAATTTAGTACGAACCAATCAAGGTGCTCCATTCACAGGACGTTCCATGACGTCAGATAGTCACAAGACATCGTTTGTGGGGGGGCATAGTAGTCTCTACAGATTGGCTTGAACAATACAATGTGGCCGAGCGCCTTTTTTTCTACCTTGGATGCCTAAGGGGGGGGGGGGGGGGGTTGGTGGGCCCACAGCCCACAGGTATCAAATAAGTTTACTGCCGAAAAATTACAACTTTCAAAATGGTTTATGTATTTTAACTAAGGCATCGGTTTATAAATGTTGTTAAAAAAGTCTTGTTCCTCCTGCCACCGAACTTCACTAATTCCCACTATATCTAACTTTAACCTATCCATTTCCATTTTAAATTTTCTAACCTACCTGACCTATTAAGGGATCTGACATTCCACGCTCCGATCCGAAGAACACCAGTTTTCTTTCTCCTGATAACGACATCCTCTTGAGTAGTCCCCGCCCGGAGATCCGAATGGGGGACTATTTTACCTCCGGAATATTTTACCCAAGAGTACACCATCATCATTTAATCATACAGCAAAAGCTGCATGCCCTCGGGAAAAATTACGGCCGTAGTTTTCCCTTGCTTTCAGCCGTTCGCAGTACCAGCACAGCAAGGCCGTTTTGGTTATTGTTACAAGGCCAGATCAGTTAATCATCCAGACTGTTGCCCTTGCAACTACTGATAAGGCTGTTGCCCCTCTTCAGGAACCACACGTTTGTCTGGCCTCTCAACAGATACCATTCCGTTGTGGTTGCACCTACGGTACGGCTATCTGTATCACAGAGACATGCAAGCCTCCCCACCAACGGCAAGGTGCATGGTTCATGGGGGGATTGTTTCAGCTATATTGGTCAATTTCTTTGTGTTTGGCATTCGTGTGACTCAAGGAAGTCGAGTGGTTGTCAAAAAATGGACGAAAAAGAATTTCGTGTGGTGAATAAACATTACTTTATGAAAGACAAAACGCCTCAGGAGACTAAACAGAAGCTTGATAAACATTACAGTGACTCTGCACCTTCGATTAGAACAGTTTATCAGTGATTTCAAAATTTTCGGAGTGGCCGTATGAGCACAAGTGATGCTGAACGTTCTGGACGCTCTTTGGAGGTTACGGCTCCAGAAATCATTGATAAAATCCATGATATGTTGATGGATGACAGAAAAGTTAAGGTGCGTGAGATTAGTGCTGTGGGCAACTCGAATGAACAGGTGCATAATATTTTGCATAAACATTTGGACATGAGAAAGCTATCCGCAAGATGGGTTCCGTGATTGCTCACGCTTGACCAAAAACGGAATAGTGTGAAGTGTTGCAGCTGTTTAGGAACAATCCGCAGGACTTTAAGCGTCGTTTCGTCACTGTGGATGAAACATGGATATATTACTATACTCCTGAGACCTAACAACAATCTAAACAATGGATTATCAAGAGAGGATCTGCACCAAAAGAGGCGGAAAGTTTATGGCGACTGTCTTTATGGCTTTGCAAAGGATAATCCTCATCGACTATCTGGAAAAGGGTAAAAATATTGCAGGTGCATATTATTCGTCGTAATTGAACCGTTTGAAAACCGAGCTGCAAGAAAAAGGCCGGCGATGGGATCTCAAAAATGTCCTTTTCCATCACGACAATGGACCAGCACACGCCTCAGCAGTTGTGGTCGCAAAAGTAATGGCAGTAGGTTTCCAACTCGTTTCACATCCGCCCTGTTCTCCAGACTTGGCTCCCTCGGACAACTATTTGTTCCCCAATTGGAAGAAATGGCTGGCAGGACAAAGATTTTATTCAAACGAGGAGGTGATTGCAGCAACTAATAGGCATTTTGCAGACTTGGACAATTCCTATTATTCGGAGGGATCAACAAATTAGAACAGCTTTGGACGAAGTGTGTAAATCTAAAAGGAGACTATGTCTAAAAATAAAAAAGGCTTACCCCAAACACGTAAGTAGTTGTTATTTTTGCACGGACTTTTCAAACGCCCCTCGTTCAAAACGAGTTTCTCTTCTCTGAACTTTTTCGATGGGCCCCGCTGGCAAGAATCCCACACTGTGCAGCAGTACCGGATAAGCGTGGTGCAGGGAGTCTTTAGAACGTTTGTTGCATCTTCTACGTTTTCTGACAGCAAAATACAGTCTTCGCTTCGTCTTCCCTACAACGTTTTCTATCTTAATGTTCCTGTTTAAGTTTGTTCCTCATTGTAAGCGGTAAGTATTTAGTTCAGTCAACAGCTTTTTAAGTTGTATGGTTTATCGTGCAATAGAAGTTCTATGGGCTTTTTCTGTTAACAATTTTGGAGACCTCGCCTTTTTTATTGTTTAGAGTCAATTGTATAAAAACGGCATTATCTGCAAACAATATAAGAGAGCGGCACAAATTATTTCCTAAATCGTTCATATAGCTTAGGAAATGCAGATATAATTTCTGTTTCACAAGATGACTTACCGCCAATAACTATGAACTGTAATCTTTTACAGAGGAAGTCAGGAATCCAGTCGCACAACTGAGAGAGTATTGCATAGGGACGTTACTTGATTATATGTTGGCTTAGAGAATCTGTGCGCCTGTTGTTAGTCCAATTTTATGCTTGTAAAAGAGACATGAACTGAAGCATATGAGTACATTCCAGTCTAAAAACTGGTTGTTGTATGTTTCTTCTCAGAAAATTAGAAGCCGTTTAGATTATCTTGCAAATCAGTGTGTTAACCTCGAATATATAGAAATAAAAATGTAAATGGTCGTTTGTTCAAAATCGCATATCTCTGAAAATCCTTATCCAATTGCTTTGAAATTTTGGCACAACGTTACAGTCTAATATAGGCGTGTTTTTAGGCGCCTGTTTATTTAATATGTAGGATTATGCAAAAGTAACTATACACACTTAGTAGGTATATTGTATACATCAAAATAAGAGTAAAATGTTATACGAAGTTTTGTCTTAAATTACTTTATTTCCTAAATATGCAGTAGAGCAGAGATCACAAGTGCACCACAAACAACACACAATTAATTCTTCGTGATTTAAAAGTAACTGTACGCACTTCTTGGGTGTAATGTATGCATAAAAATAAACGTAAAATGGTAAGTAATGTTTTGTCTGAAATTGCTGTATTTCAGAGTTATACAGTAGAGTGGGGATCACAAGTGCAACACAAACAATAAAAAATTAATTCTTCTCAGAAAGCAACGACACGAATATAGCCGAAATTCAACACGGCTACGTACTGCACATTAACTCAGAACATGATCAAAATGATGTCAATGTAGACGAAGACAGTGACGTGCCCGACGTCTTACCGCTCTCGGAACGTTGCAGGCTCCGTTCATCTCATTCTGCACAGATGCACAGCCATTTTCAGGTCGCTACTGCATTAGTTGGGACACCGTACACGAGCTCCTTGAGACGGCACCAAAGGTAGAAGTCCATGGGCTTAAGATCCGTAGATTTGGCAGGCCAAGCAATTGGTCCTGCACGATCTATCCACTTACCGTGATAAGCAACATCGAAATACTCTATCGCCTCCCGAGTGCAATGTGCAGGCGCAGCAACGTGCGTAAACGTTAACTTGGTTCGTGTAGCGAATGGGACATCATGAAGCAGACCACCCAATTCATGTTTTAAAACCTGCCAATACACTCTACCAATCATATCCTGTGGAATAACATGCGGTCCAAATGACTGCTTGTCCACTATACCACAACAAATGTTCACTGCAAAACGATCTCGGTATCCTCTTACTTTAATCAAGCGAGGATTCTCATACATCCACACGTGTTTGTTATGAGCGTTCACGATATCCGCACGGATAAGGACCCTCTCATCCTTTAACAGCACCCGACAAGCAAACAGTGGCGCTGGAGTAAACATTGGCAGAAATTCTGATGTCTAGGGTACACTATACGTGTCAGCTCCTGTTGCTTCTGCGGGGAAATGGGTGGAATTGCTATCTCCAAAGCAAGCGCCGTGCAGTTCATTGAGGAACCCCTACAGTGGCACTTATATGTTGGGTTGTTATAGTCGAATCTTCATCTAACCATTTCCAGGATGTTCTCAACACCCACTCCATGCAGTAAAAGCCGACGTAACTGTGGCGCATCGCGAATGACATATCCTCCTAAACGCCTTCCCGTAGCTGTGAAAGTCTAATGGTTTGGTGTCCTTCTGTTTGGAAACATTTACATATACCGTCGTCTTCTGCTCGTGCAGTGCCATCTTATGCGCTAAAGAGATGCATATCAGCGTATTCACCGTTTGAGCATGTCACCGTACCGCACACAACGACTGCAGTCTATGAACTACCGACAGAATAAATGTACGTAGTACCTCTGGTGCCGCTACACCTCAACAGTGCCATAGGGTACAACGGACCACGCTCAAGTTGAGCAAACGAAGGCATTTCACGCCAAAATCAATCGAATAGTGTTGGGGGTAGTACAAAGCAACATCATTTCATATGCAGACGAACAGGAGGGGCCAAAAGCCTGTACGATGTAATGCCTACCACAAATGTCGCTGATATCCTCGGCGTTGAGAGCCCGTAAGCTCCACCAAATGACATTATCCATCATAACTCGGAAATAAAGCAATTTCAGACAGAACTTTATGTAACATTTTTCTCTTATTTTGATGCATACATTACACCCACGAAATGTGTACAGTTACCTTTGTATATATATATATCTGAGGACCTTTGTCTCCTCAACCCTAGGCGCGCAGTCCGGAACCGTGCGACTGCTACGGTCGCAGGTTCGAATCCTGCTTCGGGCATGGATGTGTGTGATGTTCTTAGGTTAGTTAGGTTTAAGTGGTTCTAAGTTGTAGGGGACTAATGACCACAGCAGTTGAGTCCCATAGTGCTCAGAGCCATTTGAACCATCTCCTCAACCGCAGATTTCCAACCGTCTCGGTCTTCAGCACGCCTATATATGCAACTTTTTGGTTTTTTGTAACAACGTTTCCCAGCTATTAAATTTATAACAAATTATATAATGTGCATATTTAAAACAGGTATATAAAAACAAACGCTTATTCCAGTGCAAAGTTGCGACAACATTTCAAAGCATTCGGTCAGAAACTAGCGGAGATTTGCGATTAGGAACATTTACAGTTTCTGTGTAAATGCAAACGTAGAAGTTGGTTTCTTCATATTCTCAAATCTCCGAAAATGCTTCACGGGTTGCTTTGAAATTTTGACTCGACTTTGCATTCGAATACTCACGTGTTTTTGTGTACCTACTGGAACGCCATCTGGTATATATGTAATACATACGTAATAAAAAAGGGGAAACATTATAAAATGTAAATGTTGGTTTGTTCAAAATTGTTAATCTCCGAAAGGTCTTGACCGACTGCTTCGAAATTTCGATACAATGTTGAATATTCGTGTGTTTTGGGAACATATTTCTTTAATATATGATGTAAAATATATGTAACTCTTTGACAGATTTTGTAACAACGTTTCCCTATTATTAAATTCATATAAATTTATGTATTACATAAATTGAAAAACTAAGTCAATGAAAACGCGCGCGTGTAGCAATGCAGTTTCAAAGTAATCGATCAAAAACTTTCAGACATTTGCGATTAGAAACGTCTACATTTTCTACATAAGAACAACCGTGAGATACATGTTCGTTTTTCAAGATCTCAAATCTCCGAAAGTTCTTCATGGAGTGCTTTGTAATTTTGACACAACGTTATATTCGAATGATCAAATGTTTTCATACACTTACTGAAACGCCATGTTGTATATATGTAATAAATATGTAATGAAAGTGGAAACATTATGAAAATATAGAGGTTGGTTTAATCAAAACCGTCGATTTCCGAAAGTTCTTGACCGATTACTTTGAAATTTTGACGCAAAGTTGAATCCTAATAAGGTCATATTTTTAGGTCTGTAAACATGTTATTTGCTTTACCTAAAACTAAGTTCACGTGGTAGTTCATTGTGACATCCCCCTCATTATCACTCAAAGATATTTGCAGGAAATGAGAGATTCCAGGCGTGATTAATTAATTGTGTAGTCAAAATCTACCTGCATTCCGTAAAGTGCATAACTTTACATTTCTGTAGATCAATACCTGTTGCCAATGTATGCTCCAGGCTGATATTTTGCCAGACCTGTCACATTTGCTGGTGATTCGTCTGTCGGTTGGGGACGTCAAGCTCGTCGGCCTTGTTGGTGCTACATGAGGGGAGCAGGCTATGTGTCTGCTCCGGATTTCACCCTCTCCTTTCTCACATTGTAATACAATGCAAACATGACCCCACACTAGCCACACATCCATTATACCATTATAGTCAGGTACACTTAACAGATAGACGCGAGGACAGGGGACAGTGTGCGCGGAGGGAGAGAAACCTTTCCGATCAGGTGGCTGAACCTACCCCTCCACAACCCACTGTTCGTTCTTTTGCGCAATGTGATTGACAAACAATACAAGAGAAACAACATACGGAGTAATTTTGATAGCCACAAATCATCGACATTGTTTCTTCGTTATTACAAACAACTGCACTTCTGTAAAGTGACTGACATTTGTAGCCATTTTTACATCGTTACAGGAGCAATAAAGATGTTTTTTCGATAGGCCCTACAACATTGCTGAGGAGCTTTCATGGGTGATTCTTTTTGTTTGAAACTGAATATGAATGGGTGACAAAGAAGTATGCGTAAATGTACGTGTGTGTGTGCAGCGCTGTACAGGTTGCCGATAACTAGGGTGTGACAGTAATAAGTGGAGTAGAGAGGGTGTTGAGCGGATGAGTTTATGAGGGTTAGAGTGAGAGGAGGGGTGAGGTGGAGAGGGGGAGGGAGTTCAACGAACGCGCAGCGTAATTTAGCGAGTGTATTAACTCCCTCCGTGCTTGTTTGTTCGCTCAGTTTCTCGTAAATACACCGCAGGACACGAACGCTGTTCGAGTGTCGCTGCAGTTACAGACTCTAAAACTGAAGAACACGTGCTCGGCGATGATTTCATGAGGTATTAGCAGCAACTTCTGGCAGTATCGCCTCTTACCTCCCTCCAGCCCTCACACTTTTCACACAATCCTCCCAGCACGACGCATGTTTACAGTTTTTGTTTATTCCTGTGTTTCGGGAGCGTTTCAACAGAAACACTTCCTTCTTTCGTGGCTCGACGGAGCAAACACGCAGAAATTGATGATAAGGTCTCTATAATCTACAAAATAGTGGAGCACTGCCGAAGAATGAAGTTATGTTAGCGGACTTTTAAACCTTTGCATCGTTTCTGAGACAGACTTCTAGAAATCCACGGCTGTGATACACGTTTGAATGTGTTGCAGTTGCGTTAAAGATTTTGATCAAGCACGTGCACCATAACAGAAAGTTGAAATCATTTAGCAATTGAAGCATACTAGTCTAACGCACTGTATGTTGCGCAAGAAAGGGCAGTTTGACATTTACGAGATGTTATTAAGGTATCTGAGGTAAACTGGTTGACTGCTCGTTGAAGAATATGGTACGTACTAAAACTATCTAACCGTATTTCTTACTTTTAAAACGGATGTCGACGCAAATATCTGGAGTGGACATAGTTAATACGAGAAATGCCGCCGGCCGAAGTGGTCGTGCGGTTCTAGGCGCTGCAGTCTGGAACCGCGAGACCGCTTCGGTCGCAGGTTCGAATCCTGCCTCGGGCATGGATGTGTGTGATGTCCTTAGGTTAGTTAGGTTTAACTAGTTCTAAGTTCTAGGGGACTAATGACCTTAGAAGTTGAGTCCCATAGTGCTCAGAGCCATTTTTTGAGAAATGCCTGCTTAGTACGACATATCATGTCAAACTACAAAATCTAATGCGACGCAAAAGCTTTACAATAGACGTCGTTTACTTGTTTCCAATCACACCATCGTCTCCTTGCATATGTGTGAACCTTTCTTATCTCTTCATTTCTTTGATGTCAACGATTCATACGTCTCCCGTTCGTTGCTATATCTTGGTTTCATCTTCAGATACTATTTACTCTTTGATTTTCTGTTCAAAAGTATCCTAGCCATTCTTTCTTATTTTGTTACACCGCTGAAGATGAAACCTTCAAGTAGTTTTTGGTGAAATGAATATCATAGCTTTAAACTTAGAGATTTGTTAAGATCGTTTTTGTCACCTTGCCATTACTCATTTCCAACAATGACCTGAGAAGGTTTTCAACCCAGACAACATTATTTTCCCTCTTATTGTACTAATGCATTACGTAATTCATCCATATTCCTTTCCTTTACGGGCTACATGTTCTTTTCCGAATTCCTCAATTGATCTATCCAAGTACCGCCATTGAAATCTCATGTCTCAAGCTCCTCGTTCATTATGCCTATTACAAACTTCTTTTAGTGTGACATCTGTCTAATAATGCCCTACTGATAATGTTGTCTTATTACCTTTTTTGTGTGCAGCCACCTTTCACTCTTCTGTGGATTCATAAGTTCAACTCTTTCAGTGACACATTTTAACAACATATATCTGATACTGCGGGTGTTCTTAAACGGGACTTACTTTTCCAACAGCATGTCTGGTAATAAAGGAGTATTCTAAGGCATAAATGATAACCACAGTGCCTAGTCCTCAATTTTTACTTGAAATTTCTTGGAGAAATTGTATCCGACATCGTAGGTTAGGTCGGTAATAGGCACAAGCGGAGTAGCTGCTCGAATTCTTATTGTTCGGCAAGAGGAAGGGATGTGGTGGCGTAAAGTTCCTAACCGTCGCACGTTGCGTCACCGTCTTCTGTCTAATGCCAAACATCTTCGCAGTGTTCCGCGGAATGGAGGAAAGACACTGCTGAAGATCCGTCCGTCGCAAGAAATCATCAATTACGATAGTGCTTTCGGTGGTTTTGGAGAAAAGTAGGCTGCGTGCCGGCACAGGTTTCAACTGTTTTCCTTCTTTCTGTCGCCGTCATTATCATTAGAAACACGACGACAAAGTTAGTGATTGTAGCCTACAATAAACTATTATACGCATTGGAACATATTAACTAATCGGAAAAGAGAGGTGATTCTAGTCCTGTTGTTTCACTCAAAGTGTTCTACCATGGCTCACCATTCTCTTGAATCAAAGGCCTCCATTAAGTCGACGTAAGTTATAAACCGGCTTTACTTCCTTACGCTCCCTCGTCGCCTTTTGGTGAGGGGCGCGCTAAGGGCAATACCGCTCCGTTTGGAAACCACCCTGATCATCATTTCTCCGCAGGACGATGTGTGGCGAGAGATACTTCTTTGCTGTCACTATCAGTTTTGTCCCTTTCTTGCTCCAATAGCGAATGGTGCATCGGAAGGAAGGTTGTCAGTAAGCCTTTGTACGATTCCTTATTTCTCTGATTTTGTGGCCACGGTCGTTTCTCGGGATTTCTGTGACAGATAGTAATGTGTAGTAATGTGTAGACGAAACTGCGATGAAACGAGCCGCTCTTCTGTAGATCTTCTCCATTAATCTCCACGCTATTGATCAAATTGTGACTAAAGTTTGACCGCGAGCACTTCGGATGTACTAGCATCGACTGTTGAGCACAGTGAAGCTGGGGCGCCAAGTACTGACGGTAAAAGGAGTACGAAACCTTCACAGTGACACGGAGAGCCACTGAGGAACGCGTCGGAGTTTTCAAAGCCGACGGTGCTGGCGTATCAACGCGCGCACCGGTGGCGCAGCGGCCCCGCTTTTGGATAGCCCTTCGCGTTCGACAGCTGCGACCACGGCGGCGGGCGTGGGCGCGGCGAGGCGCGGCGAGCGGTAGCTGGCGGCCGGCGGCGGCGGCGGCGCTATTCGTGTCACCCCTAGCTTCCTGCGAGCGGCTTGGGCAGCGGCTCGTGACGCAGACCGGCTTCATTATCTCGCTCGGCGGCCCGGCCAGGCCAGGCAGGGCCGGGAGAGCTGGCCGCCCCCCGCCCCCGCCCCCGCCGCGGCCGGGCTCCGCCGCCTTCCCCCGCCCGGTTAGCCCCCCTCCCCCCCGCCCCCCTCGCGGCGCCTGGCGCAACCCCCGCGCGCGGACGCCGCGACTCGCGGGCGCCAGCCGCGACGCCGCGCCGCCGACCGGGCCGCGCCGGCTCGATAGCCGGCCGCCTGGCCTAGCACACGTGCGGCGCTGCCGGCTCGCCCTTTGTTCGCCTGGCCTTCCCTCGGCCCGAGGCGGCCCCTCGGGCCGCTCGCCGACCTTCCCAAATTGTCGGCCGCATATTTACAGTGGGCTACCTCTTGTCATTTCGCAAGAAGCCCGCGGCTGGCTCGCTAATAATTTTTAGCCTCTCCTCGTACTGAGATGCATTACGTTACTTGGCTTTAGATTTGCTCGATATCGAGGAACATCCTACAGTATTGTCCCAGCAATCCCCTGCGTATCTTAACGGTGCTACAACGATGTTCGTCAGATGTATCGTCGATTTGCAACTTTATTTGCAATCCGTAATCCACAGGACGGTGTTTGGCGGAGGCTACATAAAATACCAGTTTCTCATCCGCTCCTCGACCACGCTTCTAACATAGAAAAAAAATAATAAAACTGCCGAATCGGCCCCTGGCTATTTTCTCAAATTTTAGCGTCACGGTCATCAAGAACGATGCATGTTGGAGGAAGTCACGTTATTTGAACCGTGTTTGGAGGTACACTTTCGGATTCTAGCAGTTTGCTTTCATGTGATGCGCTTCTCTTCAGTGAAGATTGTTGAACATTTATGTGATGCTGTCGCACCCTCTAAACGAACCGTTAACTAATCCTGCTGTTTTTTTACCGAATCTCCTGCGTTAATCCACTTTCACAGCGGTCCCATGGTGGCGAGTAATTTTCGAGAATTGGTCGTGCTACAGTTTTGTATCTCAATTCCATCACCGATAAAGTACAGTTCCTTAAAATTATTCCAATGAATTACAGTCCATTATCCATCTTCTCTCAACTACTTGCCAGTTTGAATGAATTGGTGTGTAATTATTTCATTACTTCGCAAATAGTTTCACTGTTAATGATGAAGGAGCTACGTTTGAAGGGAAAATCTTAAGACCCTTTGATATGAATTTACTTTATGTGAATTATCTTTTGTGTACTATCATTGGTCTGATGACTGGTTAAATGCCGTCCTACACCTCTTCTGCTAATCTTTTCACCTCTTGGACACCTACAACATCCGACCTTCTCGATAAGCTATTTACATATTCACATATCCTCACTTTTGGTGTTCCAAAAATAATTTCCTTCTACTATCCCTTCCTGCTCCGGATTAACTAACCCTAGATGTGTTAGCAGACATCCCACGAACTTAATTATTGATATACTGTATTTTCGTACCACCACATGTACTTTTACATGGCCTCGCCACTGTTCACATTTCACATTGATACTATACTGTACTCCAGACGCAGACGTTCAGTAAATTTTTTCTCGATGCTGTAACATTCTATACGGCCAGAAAATAATTTTATGTCGAAAGAAACATTCTTCGCCTGCACCAATCTACTTCCAATGTCTTTCTTGTGTAGCCTTTCTTGTTTCCTGGATAGGACGTTTCTTCCATAATCTGTAGTGCTGTGTTGTTCAAAATGGATTGAGCATGTTGTTGTTCTCTTCTCTGTTTCATTTCGCCAGCTTCGTCTCATGTTTCTTTGTGCTGGAGCTATATTCTGTGGTAGTTGTGTCAACACTTCTTGTAAATCTTCGTTGCTTTCGGACGGAAGGGGTGCATCACACGTGAAGCTTAATGTTGTTCTGTGGTCTCCTTGCATTGTCAGTCCTATTGTAATTTTTTCTTTCCCTATCGTCTTTGCTTCTGCAGCGCGAAGTGGAAAAACAGTTAAGATGAACTACAACCCGCCTCACACTCTTTGTAACGAGGGCTGCCAGGTCCAAAACTAGAGAAGCCGGACTCGCCGTCATATTTAGTCGGTACACATTGCGCTGAAAGCCGGACTACGTATCTCAAATAGAAATAGACTTATTTGACTATTTTCATTGGTTTCTTAATAATCACTTATAATCAGTTTTTTTGCGAGATTAACCTTTGCTTAAAGCAGCAAAACAATTAGTGAATAGCCTTATTATTTTGCAATTGTGATAGCAACTAAGTGCTGAGTGTTCTTAATCGCTCAGTCTTCTTTCTAAGACACTCTTATGTCGAAATAAAAGTTCTTAGTTAAAGGGAGTAACGTTCGTTCGCACTTGCTCCTCTCAAGACGAGTAGGACGCGTGAGCAGATTGTTATCGGCTTTGCCTCATTCGCTCCGCTTGTGGCATTGTTTTACCGTTGGCTGTTGGGCTCATAACATACGATATAGAAATGAGAACGGCATAGGCTGGTATATCTTCGTAGTTTCCTTATATTCATTTCTCGCGATTACGTCGTTAGCGTAGAACAGGCCCTAGTTGTGCGTCGTCTACCTCATCGCTGAAAAGCTTAACAAAAGCCGGGGCTTATGCGTACCACCATCTAACCTCGCTTCATTTTTTGCAACTCCCACTCGTTTTTTTACATGTTGCAGGTTACTCATCTGTTATTTCAGTGTCAGTCACCTCGCGATTGCGAGTATATTATTCCGAATTATGTCTTCGAAGGCTTTGTTCTGGTCGACAGAGACGAAAGTATCGTGTTCTTGCTTTATTCTTCCTTCCATTAGTTAAGTGCAAAGACGGTTACATATCTGAGGAACCCTTTCTGAAACAAATTCGCTCAGATGTGACATTGGGATGTTGTGAGTAAGTGGGACGCGGACAGACTGCGGAAGGCGCGGGCCGGCCTGCGTGGTGCGCAGCAGACGGTGCGCTGCACGGCCGGCAGGCAGCTGACGCAGAGCGGTCACTCGGCGGCGGCTATTGTTCCGGCGGCCGCGGCGTCACCATTTGTCACGTAGGCGCAGATAGCGGCGCAGCCTTGGCGCGGCGGCGGCCCATAGCCGGCAGAGTGCCGTGCCGTGCCGTGCCTTGCAGCGCTGTGCACGCTTCCCGATTCCCGCGCCATCTCTCACACTACTCCAGTAGCTGTCAATATGATACATTCCACGATTACTGCGTAGGTCATTTCATTCACTGCGTTTATATGCGATACAGCTTGCGGGAGACCAAATTCGAATTTTGCAAATCGATATTCGCTATCTACGTCACGTGTCAGGCCTAAATCGGATTTGCTAGCCTGTGATGTGCGTACTGTAAGACCTTCGGTACACACACCATCAGATTATTTGACTTGTCGCTCTAACGAAGTAGGCGAGTGTCAGCAATATGTCTCGTGGTCTTATCGTGGCGTGTTTATCTTCTGCCATTAGGTCAGACGATAGAAATGCCACTTGCACGCTAAGAGTAGCAGATTGGCGGTGACCAACTTTAAACAGAACTTGATTAACTTTCACACACATTTATTAAAATAATAAAAAAGCATAGAAATAACTTAACGTGGTTCTAGATGCTATTTACAATTGACAATCTGAAATTCATTCGGTCTTGGTACGTTAATCTTATTCTCACATATCTCTGATACTTGACAAAGTGTCTATTCATTTCTCTTTATGACTATGTACAGGAATATGAGAATCTTATTAGGCGCAGACTGAAACTTGACTGCATCTGCAGTCTAATGCAGACTAATCGGAGGTCTGTACACTCGTTATAATACCTCGCGCGTTCAGGTATCACTGCGCGAGTGTGATCCGCGAGGAGAAAAGGTTCTACGTTAGCAGCAATCTCATTAGCTGCGTTACATATTAATACGCGGATTGGCGGAAACAGAATTTGGTCCGTCTCTAAGACAGCGCCATCTCGTAGTGCGGAGACGGACGAGCGCTGCTCCTGCGCTGTTGTGCTTAGCAGGGCGCGCTCTAGTGGGAAAGTTGTGTACGCGCTGACTACGCGGAACTATGTACACAACATAGCCCAAATACTGCTTTTCAGAGGATCAGTAATTTTCTGCGAAAGATGTCTGTGAATCATCTGCTTCATATCGTCAGCACATTGAAGCCTGCTTATATTACCCAAACATGGAAAAACTCTCGCATAAAACGAGAGTAAAATCCTGAATTCACTCTTAGATCTAGCTGTTCATACGTAATTTTTCTACGGCATTACTGCAGTAGCCTACCACTATCATTTTTTCCTCCATTATAATCTTGTCGTAGCCAGATGACTTGATTCACTGCAACGTGAGGTGCACAAAACGAAAATTGAATTTGGAAAATCGATATTCGCTATCGCGTTTACTTCTTGGGCATGAATCGAGTTTGCTACACCAATCCGTTTTCCCATCATCTGTGGTTTTCTGCGAATGGTGTTCGGTAATGGCATACCTGAAATTACACTCCAGTAGGCCTCCGGTGTAATTCAGTCCTCGATTACTGCCTTGTCGCAGCTATGTGATTCCATTCAACGTGACGGAAGATGCGGAACACGAAAATCGAATTAAGGAAATCGATATTCGCTCCCATGCTTACGTATTAGCCGTGAACAGAATTTGACAGCTCACTCAAAACATCGGTTTTACGAGTCAGTTCGTTTCTGTGAGTGGTGTCTGTAAAACAGCTGCATCGATTTTATCAGCTCGCTGAAGTCAGGTTAACACCACCTTTTGTAATTGTGGGTAAAGAGAGCGTGACTGCACTACGAACGTCAGTAAGCTCGTAAGAAGAAAGAGGAGCATATTTCTAAGGAGAAGTGTTTAAAAATCTTATTTATATGAATTAATGCGTAAGAAACTGTCTGTTTAGGGCACAGAATTGGAGGGTTTTCTGCCACCAATCATTGGCTTTTGCCACTAAAAGAGTGAGTGGCCATAGCAGTTTACAAACTAACTAGGTAACCAGTCACTGCCAAGCACGCCAATTGTCCCCATTCATCAAATATAACTGCATTTATCTACCCCATTCGGCCCTGAAGCTTTAAAAATGGCCTTTCCGTCAGTAAAACGAAACGAAATGAACAGCTCTCTATTTAGTTCAATACTAGTTTTTTTTTCTTCACCAAACGAGGGGGCGCAACGTTAAGATATTGAACTCGCCTTCAAAACAATGGAGGTTCAAATCCCTGTCCTGCCATGCTAGGTTTTCTGTGATTCCCCATAACTGTCGTCTGTCTCTAATAACCTTGTTGGCGACTGGACATTAAACCCTGATCTTCATTTCTTCATTGTGTCCACGACAAGGAACTTTTTTTTTTTTTTTAATCACGGCTTAAACACTGCAGAACGCCTGCAAGGAGAGAAAACCGATTGTGGGACCTGAGATCTGGCAGCCAAAATTGTGCTTTTCGTATCGATATTGAAGTGTTTACATTACGAATCAGGTGTTGTATAAGAAAATCGGTTTACGGGAAACCGGAATTGAGAGGACATGTAAATGTGATTGTCAGTTTAAATTAGTAGTCGACGGAAATGAAGATTTATATTTCCCTGAAAGAGAGTTTTTATTTTATTTATTTATCGTATGGCAACAACAGCAACCATTGACAAGTACATAAAGTTTAATTTTAATGTATATCTAGTTAAGTATTTACATATACTTTATTTTACTTTTTGGCACAAATTGCATACACATTTTTAAATTGTGACTACTTTGACTGATATAATTCCAAGTTAAAAAAAAGGCAGATACGTTTAATCATAGTTCACTATCTAATGACTGAGGCCAACTAACAGCAGAAGGACTAGCATTAATAAAGTCACTATATGGTCCAGGATACTTTCTCTGAGGACAGTCTCTAACAATATGTTGAACAGTTTGTTCTTGGGCCCCACATTCACAGGCTAGAGAATCTTGGAGCCTCCACATGTGCACCTGGCGTGACCAGTTCTTATTCTGTTCAGTCTTGCCCACTACATCCTGGTAGGCTGGCAGTTGGGTCTTGGATACCTCGATGTGCTATTATTGCAGCATTCCACCTCTTGTGCCACTCTTCTTTACTGTCGAACTTCTTATCGTTCCTTCCACTAGGCCACAGTGGATTGCGAGATTTTAAACCGTCTGGAGGAGGGTTGTTTAAGACTGTATGAATTGGGAGGTCTTGTGGGTAGTCGGGGTGGTGTAGTTTCCTCCATTCTCGATCGATTGCTTCTTGGCGTCGTAACTCAGGTGGTGGGATGTTGCTGACGTGTCGGCAGTTTCTTACTTGGGACATGCTTTTCGAACTTCAACAGGAGTCCACTAGTCACACAGTGTCATATGCTGCTAACAGATCAACAGTTTCTTTTGGAATCCGGCCTCAGTGTAGGATGTCAAGGATAGGACCTGCTCACAGTAGCTCCGCTTGCTTCTGAACCCAGCCTGATATTTTGGGGTTATGTTGTGTAATATGGCATTAATATTACTCTCATATATTTGATCTTTTCTGAAATTGGAACTTTAAGATGATAATTAAAGCGTAAACGCGGCAGGTTTGAGCCGTTTCTTAACTATGACATCGTTTAAGTACTGTTTTAATGCAGTATTAAAATGTAGTTATTCACTTGAATGTATATTTACACGTTTATTTTAAACGTATTACAAAATATTATATTTTTTTATTTGGTAAATCTGCAGCTTTATCCAAGCGGACGTAGTACTATACAAAGAAAATAAAGACCTCGATTACAACAAGCTGACACAACTGTTTTCTTTCAGAGACAGAGTTATACGCCTATTGCACGTGTATATTACCGAAAAGAACTCTGGCTAACACCTGGCTACATCGGCTTAAATGAAAAACACATGTGTTAGTTTTGAAACAGTTACCATTCTGTCTGGTGCAGTTGTTCCAATCGCCAACTAAATTTTTCATGTGTAGAATACTGTCTGTAGCACTGAAAATGGCCTAGTGAGCAAGTATCACACTATGAATCCAAAGACGTTCACTCTTCATTTGGATCTAGGATATTTTGTCACTTCTCGCGTCTTCTACCTCTCGCAAAGATTTTATAATGCGAAGAGCACCACATTTCAGCGTTGTTCGGATACCATATTAAACAATATGTCCTGCTATAACCGGTTGGGTAGTTCGGCTCAAATGTCGGAGGAAGGCGAGGACCAGCCACCCCTAATAGGACAATGTCTAGTAAAGCACTGACGTGTTCAAACTAACCTTCGGTGAGAACATCCTTATCTTTTTTGTCACTCAGATTATAGTAAATATTTAAACGACGATAAAATACTTCTGCTGTGGACTTTTGAACGTAGAGACGTACTAAACGACGAAATCGGCAGTACAAGTGTCTTAGCGATGTGAATGTCGATACAAATCTTTCAAATCTTATAATGACTACACAGTTAAAACTGCCAATTAAGTGCCACCGATTTGCGTAAACGGAAGAATTTGATTGACTTCAACTGTATAAAAACAAGTTGGATTTTTACGACTTTTTCTTGATCTAAATCCCGAAATGCACTGATTATTTCACAGCGAAGGGCATGTTGTACTAAAGTCATTGATTTTCTTTTCTGCTGTGCTCGCGGAGTGTGCACGAGGAGAAGAAAATTCCGAAACATTCTGCCTCTGTCCCTACAACCACAGTAATTCTTCTATGAGGGACAAGGTCGTTTCTCAACATTTCATCAGAAATGCCAAGAGTGGAATCTCATGGAAAGTACTGGTCCACTTTACACCCTTACAGCTATGTGTATACTCCTCAAACCACCTCGTAGTGTGTGACATAGGGTACTTTGTGTACCAGTGTCGCCTCCCCCTCCCCTGTGTTCGTGTCTTATACACGTTAAAGGAGATAATTATTATTTTGGCTGACTCTTCTAGGTACGTACACTCTCGAAATTTTAACAGTAAGCCGCATGGATAAGTGTCAGTCTGTGGATCGGTCCAAAGTGTCCGTTCAGTGTCCGGTGTCAGTGAGAGCCGAAAAACGTCTCGCACACGGACGTTACTAAAGGTGCCCTTTCCCACAGGCTGACCGGTTCTAGGGACGACCGCTGTGGAGATCGCCACGGCTCTTCCGACTGTTTTTGGCCACCGCCGACCAGTCTACGAGCACCGCCACAGAAATAAACACTTAGGCCGACACTGTGCTATCTTTCAAAGGTTCGTTCGAAATACAGTAGCAACCGTTGGAACAACGCGAATGCGTTCTACGCAGGTATTATCTCAGTTCTCGTAGTTTGTGACTGGATGAAAGCTGTTCGAGGGGTGGTCAATGGACGGTTGCGACTGATCAATGGAAATTCTTCTGACTGTATCCAAAGCGTTTAATAACACTTCTCCAACGAGGTGAGCGTGTGCAAGCGCTTAGCCTTTTGTGTTCAGTCTCGTATCGTAGCATTCCCGTTGAGGAACGTACGTACTATGTTCGAGCTAGCCTTTTAATGAAAAGGTACATCTCAACCTTGTGAAAATTTAATACATCATAGTGTAATTTTATTCTCTTCATGGATTTTTTTCTGCAGAATGTGGTGCATGTATCAGGACTGGGGTGTCGAAAGCAAAAGGATCTCACTACCCTCTGTTGACTCACTAGCAAAATGAAAAAAATTTCTCTCTTCCATACAAGAATCCGATCGCAAGACCCGATGAAAAAAAATGAAATGATCGTATGGCATTTATTGGCCGGGATATCCCCTTCGGGGTTCGGTCGCCGTGTTGCAAGTCTTTTTAGCTGACGCCACTTCTGCGAATAGCGTGTCAATGATGAAGAAGGACACACAACATCCAGTCCCCTACCGGGAATCGAACCCGGACCTCCTTGCGTGGTAGAGGGTAATGCTACCGCTGCGCTACGGAAGCGGACTAAGACCCGATAATTGGGGATCAGATACTATATTCATTGCTCTAAATGATATGCACACATTAAGGGGAGGTGTCATAGGTAGAAATAAGCATGCTATGTTGTTAAACATATATTAATGAAATTAAGCTGCATACCACATTCATAACCAGTGGACACATTGCAGCCACTCCCTATCAACTAAATCAACCATAATTTTTCTTCAAATCCGGTTATTTCCAGCATTTGTAATGTTTGGGCATTTAATGCATTGTAGTTTATTAACATTGGTACTAATTATCTGCCATGTATTGTCAATCAGCAACAAAATTTGTTTTACCCAAATCAATAAGATAAGCTTGTCAAATTTGTC
Source organism: Schistocerca gregaria (assembly GCF_023897955.1). Taxonomy (NCBI): domain Eukaryota; kingdom Metazoa; phylum Arthropoda; class Insecta; order Orthoptera; family Acrididae; genus Schistocerca; species Schistocerca gregaria. The sequence continues at coordinate 759,569,221 of NC_064923.1, forward strand.
TCATATGCATATAATCAAAATATGAGGAAAGAGGAGTCATGAATAATTAAGAACTTACAAAATTGTTAAGGCTTTCGTGGCCACTTGTTGACAAACTGCCTATTGGCTTCTGTCTCGGGTTCTTCGGCCGACGTTTGGCTGAGGATTTTTCTGACGTTTTGCCAGCACAAGTGGCTGGCATTGTCGAAGCTTCGCTCCCCCCCCCCCCCCCCCCCCCCCCCCCCCCCCCCATAGCTGGTGGTGGCCAGGAGTCGAGCTCGCGGTCGCAGATTGTATGTACCTGGACGCCAACGTCCAAAGTCTTTTCCGTGGTCATTTCCGGTGCGGTTCTGGATTCTCGAGCTGCAGCGAGTGACCGTAGCTGGTAGCGAGAGGAGAACCGCACCGGAAATGGCTACGGGAAAGCCCTTGGACGTTGGCGTCCAGGTACATACAATCTGCGACCGCGAGCTCTATTCCAGGCCATCGCCACCACCACCAATGGAGGGCGAAGCTTCGACAGTGCCGGCCACTCGTGCTGCCGAAACGTCAGAAAAGTCATCAATCAAACGTCGGCCGAAAAAGACGACACAGAAACCAACAGGCAGTTTGTCACAGTGAATACACTTCAAAAACGCTGCTTCAACTCTGATGACGCTTTATTTGCTTACAGAACTTCACAGCTGATCATGTTAATGTCTTTAATGCTTAGTTTCATGGTTTCTATTTTAATATAGACTGACATGACTGAAGTTGAACAGTGAGTTTTGTAACCTACTTCCGTGAGTTGATTGGGAAAAGTGTAACTCAGGGTCAGTATACGTCTACGTGAAATTTGGCGATTCCCCCAAAACCACCCTCAACTTGGCCAGTCCTGATCTGTCCAGTTTGTCACATTGTCGCGCACCCATACTGAACTGCAGCGTTCATAATTCTGTGACTGCATATGGCGCTGTGTTGCATCTCATGTGATATGAGAAGGTCCTAATTCATAGAGCGGACATCTTTTCGACCTTGAAATTTCACACTTTTTTCTTTTTCTCCTAATGAATAAAAAAGTATTTGGTTTTTCTTCTACTGATGTATTTGGCACGATAGCATAAGTATAGATGTACGCACCTAGATTACAGCATCACTGCATTCTTCGGAGTCTGCTACAATAGCTCTGTCGAGTAAAACTGAATGTAGAATCAGCAATCCACCACGTGTCTTCTTTGTCCACAGACAAAGACTAAACTATTGTTGTGACTTCGCTGTGTATCAAAGGGAGCCGGCCGTACGGGAGTTGCGAAAGGATTACGTGCACGTATGCAGGTGACATTGTCCTTGGAATTGGCATCAGAAGCGGCGCGCCAGGATGTTGAACCAATACCTTTCCTACAGCTTCATAAGGGTTGTGCGACGAAGCGACATACAAAAGGCTGAGGACTCTATTTCAGCATTGTTCTGTAAACGTTGAAATCCCCCTTGACTGCAGAACACCGCCGACCGCCGCTGGATCAAGCAACTGATATAATTTTTCTTGAACTGCGTGACAACCATAAAAAGTGAAGATGCATAGTGATAGTTGAAGTAACTATATTACCCTACGGGCTTGCCTATGTTAAATCTGCCGTTTAATGGAGTCGCAAACAATCACATATACTAACGTCTCACATGATGTCTTGTTACACCCGCACTACTAACAAGACAGCAACTGGGCCAATTGATTGTTAGATATTAAGTCTCCTCCGGTGATTGCAGTATGAGCGGGGCACTACGTGCGAGCGAGCTGACGTTTCCTCTAAAGTTTTCAGTTGTACCTGGAGGAGACTCTGGAGGGATCTAGTTGCAATTTTAAGCCCGCCCTTGATAGTGAGCTTTGCCCAACCAATCCTTCATTTGGTATCTCGGTGGACTTAAGTTTCCTGTCCGCTGCGACAAATACACCACTCCCATTACTCATTAGTCAATCCTTTCGATATACACTTAAATTTCCCCCAAAAATCTCAGTGCTGTCAACTTCAGGGTATAACAAGCGTTCTGTATCTGTGATATTTAGTGCTTTTAAGAGCACTTCAACCTCTGGCACTTTATTGCTAATGCTACTGCAGTAAACCACTAGGATTTTAATACTCTCCCTGTGCGTGACATTTCTTTCGACCTTACGCTGACGTTTCTAGGTCTCTTGCAGCTCTCATTATTTGGATTATATGGAGAATCGATAATCTAAAAGATCCTCGTGTGCATCTCACACACAGTCAGCTACGTGGGTAGCAGCCTCTGATGTGTAGTGCACACCTGACCCATTCTCGGTGACCTTACAGTTCTCAAGCCAGCGGCGCAAGTCTAGGAAGTCACTGCCTAGCTTGTCCAGAGCCTTTGCAGTCTCTGGTTCAAGGTTCCCACTCGACTCAGACCAAGAAGGCCATGATGTGTTCTGGCGATATGTTGCAGATTGTAAGCTGCGTCGAAACTCCGTGAGCAGAGCTGATATTGTGAGTCTTCTGTGTTAATCGCTGAAGTGATGCCTGGGCAACAGGGAACTGCTGGCATCGTTGGTCCCAACGTGTACTACAAACTGCCGTTAATCACAGCCTTTTACCTCAGTGGTTGCCTGGATAGCCTATTCAGAATGTTGAATGAGGCCCCGCAGTATACACCATAAGCGCTATTGGTGTTCCTTCCCTTCCCTTGGGCCACTTCCCTAAAGGGTACCATTATTCGCTGTACGTTCAAACTACAGGCGGTTAACAGACCTCTACCAATTTGCATTCGCCTTTTCTTCACACGGGACACAACAGGTTTCCAAACAGGTGAAGTTAGTCTCAATGCCTCAGTTTTAGGTTCAGTGGAAGACAGCACCTCGAACTTGCACGTTAGGTGGATGGGGCGACAAGTTCTCCCTGGTCCCTCTCTGCTCTGTACAAGAAGCCTATACACACTACTGACATACCACTCGCAGTCAAATGGACAATTGGCGACAGCTCCAGCTTTTGCTGCAGAAAAGACAGGATCCACAGGAGGGAATATTGCTTGAAGTGCCTTTGGTATCTCTGGTACACGGCTCTCAGTACCCCACAAACACACACATTTGCAGCAGCTTCCACTCATTTGACGGTAGTCAGGGTAGGTCCTGGCTGCTTACGAGCAGCAACCATCTCATCCCGTGCCCGATAACAGCACATACAGTAGGGTGTATTGAGCCTCAAATTCTCTGATACCACTATGGTACATCGTAAACAGTTATCGTTTACAACCTGTATAGGCAAAGAGAAGTTTTCTTGCTAGAAACGACGGTATTTTCTGTCCAGTTGGGCTGCTTGTCGAGAATTACACACAATTTCTCCACCGTTTTCTGATATGGTATTGGGACATTGTCGCGAAGAATAGGATGCAATTGTTCACCGAATTCGGGCCTAATTAATTTCTGATGGGATACTAAAATTAGTTGGGACTTTTTAGCATTTCGTTTAAGTTGCAGGTTTTGCATCCATCTGATCTTTGAAAGCAGATCGTCATTCATCTGGACGAGGGCAGTAAAGATATCATCATCCGTAACTGCAATACCAGATGGATATGTCCAGCATATTGGCATCTCATTCCTTATTTCAGCCATATGAGTTTGAGACAAATTACCCTGTAACCTGTGTCTTATCCAAATCCACTCTGCATTCAAGAGGAGATTAAATTTTTAACTGTTGCCATCACTGTAGCTTTCCTCTTAGCGTTTGTTAGATTTCAGCTTCTTCTCTACATTGATTCCTTCTGTACCGCTGCCAGACGTTTCCGTTAGATGTCATTACATACATCTGACAAAAACTTAATGGGGAAATTGCTTAACTTAATGTTAATACGGCTAACGTTTCTTAAATTCCGTATATTCGTTACTACATATTATTATTACTGTCACACATATGTACCGTACAGATTGCAATGGTGACTCAATAAGATTGTCTAGTTAGATGGAAGAACGGACTTGAAGACCTTAATCATGTTAGTCGAAAAAGATGCATAAATAAATGAGGCTGTAGGTCGTCGGCGTAGACATAGTTACACGAGGGTAGAATCGATGAGATATGGAGAACAATAGTGGGCCTAGAACTGATCCCTATGGTAGTTCTGAGAGAACATGCTTCCAGAACGGCTTTTGATTCCCACAGACAATTTTAGGTGTCGCATTTTTTTGTGGAGCATGCCAATGTTAACGCCATCAAATGATTTGCTAAAGCTGGTGGTGTGACTATTATGACCTCGCGGATGCGTTCAACATATTTCAGGCCATCAGTTATCTTAATTAGTACAGCATGAATGTCCTTGTATTCTCTTCTTCATCACGTACAGCTGATATTTAAATCGATCTAAATTTGAATTCAAACTACTCACTTTGATGAAAGTTGGCAGTAGCCACGGTGGGCCATTTATTCGAGCGTCTGCATCTGTTCTTATCTGCTGTGATACAACACAACAGGGGCGCACACACACACACACACACACACACACACACACACACAGACTAGCGCGAGAGAGAAAGACAGGGAGCAAATGTTTGTGTTGCGCGTGTTGCCTTGAACTTGAAAAGCCAGATGTACTTGTGAGATAAGTTGGCAACTCCCATTATGGTAATAAAACGGCGAGCGCGGGCGAGTTTACAAGTTGGGCGTCGCAGCGGCCGGCCGGCGCCTGCGCCCCAGCGCCACCCGGCTCCCTCAATCAATTGCAAAGCCCCTGCGCGGCGCGGCGCGGCGCGGCGCGGAACAAAGGTGCGAGGAGCGAGCGAGTCGCTGCCCGGGCACCGCGGCGCCGGCGTCGGCCTAATTAATAGCCGCGTTCATTTCCACGAGCGTGAGCAACGATACGCTACTCTCATGAAAACTACTTCTGCGCTGTAGCCGAATCGTAGTATCCCAGCGTACTAGATTACGAACCAATCGAAACAATAAGAGAACCACCAGATGTAGTTTACAGGCACATACTACATCGTAAAGACTCTGAGTCCTCATGTGCATCGAGCTATATATATCACTCATCAGTGTCCAGTTTCATTAAAAGTATTTTCTTTCGAGCTTGAAAACAAACTCGTAAAATGACTATCACTCTTCATCTCAATTATAATGCTCCGATTCTTCAAGGTCATTCGTACGAAAACTCGCGACAGCTAGAACTGGCACAGATTGCTTCTTAGGGATAAATTAGTAACGTTTGCTATTTTGACCACATCACTTCTGCCTACGAACGAACATCATATGGCTACCTACCAATAAGTGTATGTCATACTCCGTGTTTGCTCCATTGTCTTCTCCATCACTGCAGTCCCTCTTATTTCTCTTCAACCCTATGCTCTACTATCTGAACAGCACAGCGGTATTACTCGTTCTCAGCAACGTAAAATGCTTTATATACACACAGCTAGCTATCTTCTCAAATTTATTTTTTGAATGAGGAACCCGACTTAGGAACGATCTTCCTCAAACAACAGAGAACTTACATTCCTTTCAAACTTCAAATGACAGCTAATGGTCCTCTTCCTTCACAATAGATATTTCTTCCATATACATATCAGCAGCTCATTCTTGTAAACACCCTCTCCCCCAAGTCACATACTCCTCTACTGAAATGCTATTCTCTCTTAACAGCTATTGGCACGGCCATTTCAGTATTTTCTTTCATTATCACTTCTGTTTTGAGGATACTACACAAGGCTTCAAATATGGATACAATAATCAATATTGTTGTTTCTTATTAATAGTGTCAGTATTAATGTTATTCACTGTTTTTATTTGTGTTGGTAATTATAAATGTTCTCGTAATCATTTTTAAAATCTACGACGGTGGTGTGGTAAGTCTTGAAAAAAACTCACCTTTCTTCTCGACATTGTCGTCTCTGAGGGGTATACACTTGGCCCAGCGACCCTCCAGTTTTTTCACCTCATAGGAACCATGAACCATCGACCTTGCTGTTGGTGGGAAGGCTTGCGTGTCGCTGTGATACAGATAGCCGTACCGTAAGTGCAACCACAACGGAATGGTATCTGTTGAGAGGCCAGACAAACGTGTGGTTCCTGAAGAGGGGCAGCAGCCTTTTCAGTAGTTGCAAGGGCAACAGTCTGGATGATTGACTGATCTGGCCTTGTAACAATAACCAAAACGGCCTTGCTGTGCTGGTACTGCGAACGGCTGAAAGCAATGGAAACTATTGCCGTAATTTTTCCCGAGGGCATGCAGCTTTACTGTATGATTAAATGATGATGGTGTCCTCTTGGGTAAAATATTTCGGAGGTAAAATAGTCCCCCATTCGGATCTCCGGGCGGGGACTACTCAAGAGGATGTCGTTATCAGGAGAAAGAAAACTGGCGTTCTACGGATCGGAGCGTGGAATGTCAGATCTCTTAATCGGGCAGCTAGGTTAGAAAATTTAAAAAGGGAAATGGATAGGATAAAGTTAGATACAGTGGGAATTAGTGGAGTTCGGTGGCAGGACGAGCAAGACTTCAGGTCAAGTGAATACAGGCTTATTGTCGCCAAGATGGACACAAAGCCCACGCCTACTACAGTAGTACAAGTTTATATGCCAACTAGCTCTGCAGATGACGAAGAAATTGAAGAAATGTATGATCAAATAAAAGAAATTATTCAGATAGTGAAGGGAGATGAAAATTTAATAGTCATGGGTGACTGGAATTCGAGTGTAGGAAAAGGGAGAGAAGGAAACGTAGTAGGTGGATATGGATTGAGGCTAAGAAATGAAAGAGGAAGCCGCTTTGTAGAATTATGCACAGAGCACAACTTAATCACAGCTAACACTTGGTTTAAGAATCATGAAAGAAGGTTGTATACATGGAAGAACCCTGGAGATACTATAAGGTATCAGAGATTTAGGAACCAGGTTTTAATTGTAAGACATTTCCATGGGCAGATGTGGACTCTGACCACAATCTATTGGTTATGACCTGTATATTAAAACTGCAGAAACTGCAACAAAAAGGTGGGAATTTAAGGGGATGGGACGTGGATAAACTGAAAGAACCAGAGGTTGTACAGAGTTTCAGGGAGAGCATAAGGGAACAATTGACAGGAATGGGGGAAAGAAATACAATAGAAGAAGAATGGGTAGCTTTGAGGGATGAAGTAGTGAAGGCAGCAGAGGATCAAGTAGGTAAAAAGACGAGGGCCAGTAGAAATCCTTGGGTAACAGAAGAAATATTGAATTTAATTGATGAAAGGAGAAAATATAAAAATGTAATAAATGAAGCAGGCAAAAAGGAAGACAAACGTCTCAAAAATGAGATCGACAGGAAGTGCAAAATGGCTAAGCAGGCATGGCTAGAGGACAAATGTAAGGATGTAGAGGCTTATCTCACTAGGCGTGAGATAGATACTGCCTACAGGAAAATTAAAGAGACCTTTGGAGATAAGAGAACCACTTGTATGAACATCAAGAGCTCAGATGGAAACCCAGTTCTAAGCAAAGAAGGGAAAGCAGAAAGGTGGAAGGAGTATATAGAGAGTCTATACAAGGGCGATGTAGTTGAGGACAATATTGTGGAAATGGAAGAGCATGTAGATGTAGATGAAATGGGAGATACGATACTGCGTGAAGAGTTTGACAGAGCACTGAAAGACCTGAGTCGAAACAAGGCCCCCGGAGTAGACAACACAAAACTCTACCATCTGGTGAGAAAGATGTATGTAACAGGCGAAATACCCTCAGACTTCAAGAAGAATATAATAATTTCAATCCTAAAGAAAGCAGGTGTTGACACATGTGAAAATTAGCGAACTATCAGTTTAATAAGCCACAGCTGCAAAATACTAACACGAATTCTTTACAGACGAATGAAAAACTAGTAGAAGCCGACCTCAGGGAAGATCAGTTTGGGTTCCGTAGAAATACTGGAACACGTGAGGCAATTCTGACCTTACGACTTATCTTAGAAGAAAGATTAAGGAAAGGCAAACCTACGTTTCTAGCGTTTTTAGACTTAGAGAAAGATAGATCTGTACCTACAGATTGGAAAATTGCGCAGGTCGCACCAGTGTTCAAGAAGGGTAGTAGGAGTAATCCATTTAACTACAGACCTATATCATTGACGTCGGTTTGTAGTAGGGTTTTGGAGCATATACTGTATTCAAACATTATGAATCACCTCGAAGAGAACGATCTATTGACACGTAATCAGCATGGCTTCAGAAAACATCGCTCTTGTGCAACGCAGCTAGCTCTTTATTCGCACGAAGTAATGGCCGCTATCGACAGGGGATCTCAAGTTGATTCCGTATTTCTAGATTTCCGGAAAGCTTTTGACACCGTTCCTCACAAGCGACTTCTAATCAAGCTGCGGAGCTATGGGGTATCGTCTCAGTTGTGCGACTGGATTCGTGATTTCCTGTCAGGAAGGTCGCAGTTCGTAGTAATAGACGGCAAATCATCGAGTAAAACTGAAGTGATATCAGGTGTTCCCCAGGGAAGCGTCCTGGGACCTCTACTGTTCCTGATCTATATAAATGACCTGGGTGACAATCTGAGCAGTTCTCTTAGGTTGTTCGCAGATGATGCTGTAAATAACCGTCTAGTAAGGTCATCCGAAGACCAGTATCAGCTGCAAAGCAATTTAGAAGAGATTGCTGTATGGTGTGTCAGGTGGCAGTTGACGCTAAATAACGAAAAGTGTGAGATGATCCACATGAGTTCCAAAAGAACTCCGTTGGAATTCGATTACTCGATAAATAGTACAATTCTCAAGGCTGTCAATTCAACTAAGTACCTGGGTGTTAAAATTACGAACAACTTCAGTTGGAAGGACCACATAGATAATATTGTCGGGAAGGCGAGCCAAAGGTTGCGTTTCATTGGCAGGACACTTAGAAGATGCAACAAGTCCACTAAAGAGACAGCTTACACTACACTCGTTCGTCCTCTGTTAGAATATTGCTGCGCGGTGTGGGATCCTTACCAGGTGGGATTGACGGAGGACATCGAGAGGGTGCAAAGAAGGGCAGCTCGTTTTGTATTATCGCGTTATAGAGGAGAGAGTGTGGCAGATATGATACACGAGTTGGGATGGAAGTCATTACAGCATAGACGTTTTTCGTCGCGGCGAGAGCTTTTTACGAAATTTCAGTCACCAACTTTCTCTTCCGAATGCGAAAATATTTTGTTGAGCCCAACCTACATAGGTAGGAATGATCATCAAAATAAAATAAGAGAAATCAGAGCTCGAACAGAAAGGTTTAGGTGTTCGTTTTTCCCGCTCGCTGTTCGGGAGTGGAATAGTAGAGAGATAGTATGATTGTGGTTCGATGAACCCTCTGCCAAGCACTTAAATGTGAATTGCAGAGTAGTCATGTAGATGTAGATGTAGATTATGACAATGTTGACTGGAATACTCTCTTTCAAATTCAGAAGGTGGCAGGGGTAAAATACATTGAGCGAAAGGTTATTTACAATTTGTACAGAAACCAGATGGCAGTTATAAGAGTCAAGGGGCATGAAGCGGAAGCAGTTGTTGGGAAGGGAGTGAGACAGGGTTGTAGCCTCTCACCGACGTTATTCAATCTGTATATTGAGCAAGCAGTGTGTGCTTTAACAATACATATGTTTTTGGATTGGGTCCGCCTTTAGCAAAACACAGTTTTGTTTTATAACCCATACATGTTTCACTGCAGTTGCAGCATCCTCAGTGGTGGTAAAAAGGTATGAATTTTCATAATTTATGTGTTTTTTTCAAATATCTATAATTACATTTTTTTAAAAAAAACTAATAGCTACATGTATACAAAACAACAAAGAACGTTCTTTATCTTTAACAGATGGAAAATAAAAGCCCACTGAGGATGCTGCAACTGCAGTGAAACATGTTTGGGTTATAAAACAAAACTGTGTTTTGCTAAAGGCGGACCCTATCCAAAAACATATGTATGTGGATACTGTCTGCGAAATATTTTGCGAGTAGTGTTAGCACCACAGAAATAATAAATTTAACGTCACGCATAATGCAGCAGTTTTCAAACATCCCATTGTTTATGACGTCATATCTCCTGAAAGATATCTGGTTCTTACCCCAAGAGCGATTGTTGCCTGGCAGCAGGGAATATATATACCAAATTTGGTTTAGATAGAGATGTGAAACACACACACACACACACACGCACGCACGCACGCACACATATATACATATATACATACATTTTTATAATGTGTATATATTTCACTCTCCAAACAAGTGAATTAGTACAATGCTAAAGTATGTCAATGTAGCAATATCACATGAGACAGGATGAGCAGCAAGTAATGGGAGGGTGGAAAGGGGGACTGTTTTTCTCTTCATCCTGCAGTGCTAGCGTAGCGACGGTCATGTTCATACGTGTTACCGCACTGAAAAGACAAAGCAACTGGTACACCTGCCTAATTTCGCGTAGCGCCCCCCACGGGCACGCAGAAGTGCCGCAACACGACGTGGCATAGGCTCGACTAATGTCTGAAGTATTTCTGGAGGGAACTGGCACCATGAATCCTCCAGGGCTGTCCATTCCGCAAGAGTACGAGGAGTTGGAGATCTCTTTTGAACAGCAGGTTGCAAGACATCCCAGATATGCTCAATAATGTTCATGTCTGGTGAGTTTGGTGCCCAGCGGAAGTTTTTAAACTCAGAAGAGTGTTCCTGGAGCCACTCTGTAGCAATTCTGGACGTGTGGGGTGTCGCATTGTCCTGCTGGAATTACCCAAGTCCGTCGGAATGCACAATGGACTTTAATGGATGCAGATGATCAGACAGGATGTTTACGTACTTGTGTCAGAGTCATATCTAGAAGTATCAATAGTCCCATAACACTCCAACTGCACATGCTCCACACCATTACAAAGCCTCCACAAGCTTGAACAGTCCCCTCCTGACATACAGGGTGCATGGATTCATGACGTTTTCTCCATCCCCGTATACGTCCATCCGCTCGATACAATTTGAAACGAGACTCGTCCGACCAGGCAACGTGTTTCCAGTCATCAACAGTCCAACGTCGGTGTTGAAGGGCCCAGGCGAGGCGTAAAGCTTTGTGTCGTGCAGTCATCAAGGGTACACGAGTGAGCCTTCGGGTCCGAAAGCCAATATACACTCCTGGAAATTAAAATAAGAACACCGTGAATTCATTGTCCCAGGAAGGGGAAACTTTATTGACACATTCCTGGGGTCAGATACATCACATGATCACACTGACAGAACCACAGGCACGTAGACACAGGCAAAAGAGCATGCATAATGTCGGCACTAGTACAGTGTATATCCACCTTTCGCAGCAATGCAGGCTGCTATTCTCCCATGGAGACGATCGTAGAGATGCTGGATGTAGTCCTGTGGAACGGCTTGCCATGCCTTTTCCACCTGGCGCCTCAGTTGGACCAGCGTTCGTGCTGGACGTGCAGACCGCGTGAGACGACGCTTCATCAAGTCCCAAACATGCTCAATGGGGGACAGATCCGGAGATCTTGCTGGCCAGGGTAGTTGACTTACACCTTCTAGAGCACGCTGGGTGGCACGGGATACATGCGGACGTGCATTGTCCTGTTGGAACAACAAGTTCCCTTAGCCGGTCTAGGAGTGGTAGAACGATGGGTTCGATGACGGTTTGGATGTATCGTGCACTATTCAGTGTCCCCTCGACGATCACCAGAGGTGTACGGCCAGTGTAGGAGATCGCTCCCCACACCATGACGCCGGGTGTTGGCCCTGTGTGCCTCAGTCGTATGCAGTCCTGATTGTAGCGCTCACCTGCACGGCGCCAAACACGCATACGACCATCATTGGCACCAAGGCAGAAGCGACTCTCATCGCTGAAGACGACACGTCTCCATTCGTCCCTCCATTCACGCCTGTCGCGACACCACTGGAGGCGGGCTGCAGGATGTTGGGGCGTGAGCGGAAGACGGTCTAACGGTGTGCGGGACCGTAGCCCAGCTTCATGGAGACGGTTGCGAATGGTCATCGCCGATACCCCAGGAGCAACAGTGTCCCTAATTTGCTGGGAAGTGGCGGTGCGGTCCCCTACGGCACTGCGTAGGATCCTACGGTCTTGGCGTGCATCCGTGCGTCGCTGCGGTCCGATCCCAGGTCGACGGGCACGTGCACCTTCCGCCGACCACTGGCGACAACATCGATGTACTGTGGAGACCTCACGCCCCACGTGTTGAGCAATTCGGCGGTACGTCCACCCGGCCTCCCGCATGCCCACTATACGCCCTCGCTCAAAGTCCGTCAACTGCACATACGGTTCACGTCCACGCTGTCGCGGCATGCTACCAGTGTTAAAGACTGCGATGGAGCTCCGTATGCCACGGCAAACTGGCTGACACTGACGGCGGCGGTGCACAAATGCTGCGCAGCTAGCGCCATTCGACGGCCAACACCGCGGTTCCTGGTGTGTCCGCTGTGCCGTGCGTGTGATCATTTTTTGTACAGCCCTCTCGCAGTGTCCGGAGCAAGTATGGTGGGTCTGACACACCGGTGTCAATGTGTTCTTTTTTCCATTTCCTGGAGTGTAGGTGATGTTTCGTTGAATGGTTCGCACGCTGACAGTTGTTGATAGCACAGCATTGAAATCCGCAGCAGTTTGAGGAAGGGTTGCACTTCTGTCATATGGAACGATTCTCTTCAGTCGTCGTTGGTCCCGCTCTTGGAGGATGTTTTTCCGGCCACAGCGATGTCGGAGATTTGATGTTTTACCGGATTCCTGTTTTTCACAATACAATCGTAAAATGGTCGTACGGGAAAATGCCCACTTCATCGCTATCTCGGAGATGCTGTGTCGTGCACCGACTATAGCACCACGGTCAAATTCACTTAAATCTTGATGTCTTGCGATTGTAGCAGCAGTAACACATCTAACAATTGCGCTAGACACTTGTTGTCTTATACTGGCGTGTCCGACCGCAGTGGCGTATTCTGCCTGTTAACATACATCTGTATTCGAATACACATGCCTAAACCAGGTTGTCTGGCGCTTCAGTGTAATTTGTAGTAATGAATCTGACTCCAGTGGGGCAGGAATAGTTTCATCGTTAATTATCTTGTTAACGAATGGCACAAATAACCTGTAAGTTTTGCTGTCAAGATGGCAATGTGTTAAGTCGTCAATGACTGTTATATCAAAATATCCCACAAAATCCAAAGAAATTTTACTCTTATGTGAAGCCTGTCAGTGGCACCACAGATAATTTAGATAATAGATATTTCTAGTTTTAGAAATACTGAACACCGTTTTCAAATGTTTCCAGACTCAGGTAGAAGTTTGTTTTCATATATTTCAGTACTGAGGGAGATACAGAAATACTGCCCCAGTTTATTTAGAGCATTTACAAAGATGAGTGATATAGCTGTTAGTGTCAGCACCGTTAAGAAACAACTAAAATCGATAAAATAAAACATGGCTCTGGGATCCTATGGAATCCTTGTCAGATTCATACAGATTTTGCAGGTGAGTTAGCTTAAAAGCAGTATACCATAGGTAGCTTGAACAAAACACTGTGCCCCCTGACTGGAAAAAAGCTATGGTCATACGTGTCTGCAAGAAGAAAATAGATATTATCGACAAAACAACCACCCAGTTTCGACGATGTCCATCTGTTGTAGAATTCTAGACGTATTCTGAAGTCAACGATAAGGAGGTACAGACTGATCTCTTTCGTGCCAACCAGCAAGGACTGCGGCAAAAAAGTCTTGCGAAATGCAGCTTTTGGTTTTGTTACGTGACATCTTGAAATTCATGGATCAAGGTAGTCAGACAGATGCAGTATGTCAAAGATCATCTGACTCAGTACCACACCCGCGTTTATTATCGAATATACAGTCGTATGTGATGTGAAGCGAAGTAATTTTGATTGGTTTGAGGAGTTCTTGGTAGAGAGTCGCAGCGTGTTATCTTGGATGGAGAGTCATCGATAGATGTAAAGGTAACTCCTGTATTGCCTCAGGTAAGAATGTTGGGAACCTTGCCGTTTATCGTAGAATAATGGTCACGTGTCTTGCGCCTAATACCTTATAGAACTAAATAGGAGATGTTGGACGCATACAAAGAAGGGCGACAGGACGGACACAGGTTTTGTTTAACTATTCGAATTGGCCGAATCTTGAAGACAGACGCAAATTATCTCACAAAAATTTCCTTTCAGAATTTTAGAGCCGCTATTAAGCAAACGATCTGCGGATATTGAGCCCCCGATGTGTCTCTGCCGTATGATCGCAAAGAGCACTTGAGCAGTCATCCTTCTCACGCTCCATATGCGACTGGAACGCGAAGGAATATGTCGTACGTGCAAAGCACTTATGTAGACAGGTGTAAAAGCATCTAAAATTTGTGTAAATGATTAACGGCCGTAACTTTATCTACCGAAATGAGCAAATGTCACTTTACTGTGTTACTAGAAGCTATTAACTGTGATATGGTATAATAATTCTGACAGAGGCAGCAAAGGACTTGGAAAACCAGTCGAACGCAATGGATAGCGTTTGAAAAGAGCTTATAAGATGAAAATCAAGAAAAATAAAACAAAGGTAACTGAATGTCGTAGAATTATGTCAGTTGTTTCTGATAGGAGTAGGAAATCAGACACTATAAAAGAAATCGATGAGTTTTGCTATTTGCGCAGCAAAATAACTCATGGCGGCCAAATTAGGGAGGATATAAATTGCGGACAGGCAATAGCAGCAAAGCATTGCTGTGGAAGAGAACTTTCAAAATATTAATTGTAAATAGAAGTGCTAGTAGGTCTTTTTTATGACAGTAAACGTGTACAATAAATAGTTCAGGCAGGGATAGAATAGAATCCTTTCAGATTTAGTGCTATAGATGAATGCAGAAGGTTAGATGAGTAGATCGAATAAGTAATGGCTTGGATACGGTAAGCAGATTGAAATAGATGTAGGTCGCATTAGTTAAGGTATGTAGGGCTTCACAGAATAGGAGAGCTGCATTGTACAAGCCCACAACAATACGTAAGGTAGCCAAAAATCCCACTGTGCCTCTCAGTTATTTAACAGTGGGATGAAATATGTATTTTAGCACAAATTTTTAAAGAACAGTGATTACATTCACAAAAAATGTTGTTATATCGGAATGAAAACTGCCAATCTGACTTTGATTAAGGAAACATGGAAGTAGACAAGCGATAGAGTGAACAGCTCGTCTACATTGTGCTGAGGGTGCTGGTACGACAGCCACGATCTAGTTTTGTGCAAAGAATAGAATCTTGTGGATAACGGTACTTATAAATTTATTTGGCAATCATTTTTAAAACATTATAACCTGGTTTTGATCGAGGCAATAAAAATGGACGTATAACGCTTTTAAATTGGTTTTCTAAATTAATGTTATGGTAGCTTCATTTTCTTATACAAATGATATATCTATATTACTATATAAAAAAAGTCTTTTTTAGCGTTGTTACCGACGTCTGGAAAGTTCTTGTCCGAAGAACCTACAGTATACTCTAATAAATGTTCGGACGGACATAGGCTACACATTTTTAATGTGATTTATGTAATATTCAAATATATGTGTACTATACGAAGAGGAAACGTTGTTAGCAAAAGTGTGGAAAAGTCCTTGATCAATTTACTTAAAATTTTTACACGGTACTCTAACATATATGTAGACGAATATCGGCTGAATATTTTTTAAACAAGTAACTACAGGTTTTCTATTCGAACTGACTTTGAGGAAGAAAATGCTGTTCTCTCAAAATATTCGATTTCGTTTTCTGTCATGCAGTCAGTTTTAACCACGTTCATAGGGTATGTCAGCAATTAGACAGATTACTGCTTCTTCCATATATGTTTTTCTTCTTATATATAATTTTAAACAAGAATTGTTTACACAACTACGTGCTGTTTTATTTTCTCCCTTGCCTTTTAACAGGAAACAGGAAACTTGTATTGATGGCTAATCAGCTTATGATTAGAATACTACTACGCACTGTGAGTCGTCCGAAACTATGCAATCCTACCCATTTGCAGGTTAAAACTACGCGAACTACTGTCATTGAAGCTACGATCCGGCAGCAGATGAGGTCGTTCATACCCCGTATACCATTGGTCCGGACCAATGTACTCATTCATTGAAAGCGACTTCAATACCCAATCGAGGATTCGTTGGTAATAACAAGAAACAACGCTCAAGATCAGAGAGAGAGGGGAGGGGGGAAGAGGAGATAGTCAGAAAGGAGGGAGGAAATGGACAGAGAGAGGGGAAAGAAGGAGATGGGCAGAGAGGAGCGGAAGAGGTATAAGGGGGAGGTGGTGATGGACAGAGAGAAGGGGGAGAAGGTGATGCGCAGAGAGAGGGGGAGGAAAGAAGATGGACAAAGAGAAGGGACAAGAGAAATTGGAAAGAGGGAGGGAGGGGGCTGAAAAGGAGTTAGGACGTATATCCAATTCCAGTAAGTATTTAACAACTGCGAAGCACTGCCGGGTCCGCTGGTTTATACCTAAAAACTAGTGAAAGTGGTGGTAGAAAAACAATTGTTGACACAGCTTGCTAGAAATTGTACTGTCACTTAGCATATCTGACAAGAGATATCTAAAGTGAAAAGAGTAATTACCTAAGTTTACCATAGAATGCCACTACATACTTTAATAAGTAAGAATGCAACTTGATTTTTCATAACGAGACAATAATTATATTTTAACGGGCAAATATGCAACTTTGTTGGCATTCGTTATTTTGCGACTTTTAACGGTTAGAAAAAAGGAAACATTTGTATCACTTTCGTGTAAAGAACAGAAGAAGTGAGATTTTTCCATTGTATGTAAAAGTGTTTAACGCAAACTATCTGCAAGCACTGTTTAGCAGCGTTAAAGTCAACAAATCAAGTTCCCTATTGCCCATCCTGTCGAACAAATTAGGCATTATACTAGCCTCAAGTTCATTATTCACACCTGTAGCAGCAGTTGTGCGGTCGTGTCATCGCGTTCCGGTTGCAGCTAAGTTCTGTTAGCTCACGAAACGACTTGTAGCGCGTTGTTATTCCGCCCGAACAAGTGAGGCTTTGCGTGGGACAGCCAGTGTAAACACGGGGCACGGGGCTGTGCAAGGTCACTACTACATTATAGCCTTTACGTTACGTTACGTTACGTCATTGGAAAAACGACTATACGGAAGAAGGGAGGCGTGGGACGGGCGGAGGCGCGGATGGAGAGAGAAAGGGAGAGACAGATAGCGAAACGTGACCGGCACCGTAATGGCTTCGCTCGCCTGAATCCTGAATCAATGAAACAATCGAGCGCTGGCAGCTCACAATGGCGAGCCAGCGCCATTCATAAATTCGCGTGTCACTACTCACTCGTCGCGCACAGGGGATCGCGGCAGGGATTACGGCGGCCGTGTTGGCGGACATGTGGGGTCGCCAGCTGACTGGCAGCCGAGTGCTTGTCCCGGCTACCCCACACCCCGCGTGTCAGTGCACGTTTACTGCTGCGTGTGTCGCCGACCTTTACAAGACAACGCAGAATTTTTTTCTTGCACCTTTATAGATGCTTCTGGCAAATGTTGTGTCCGTGTCTTTAAGCCTGCGTGACTGCTTTTCCTAAGCGTGTGACGCTGATAACGCCACTGTGTTGCTCTGATAATGCCACTGTGTTGCTGTCCGATTGCGTAAGAAAAGCCGCACACTTACAGATAAACGTATTGTCTTCGTATTCGGCTAAATGTTTAAACATGAAACTGAGGGAACCGACATATTTTTCGACGTAGATGAATCTCATGCAAAGCAATGAATTTTATCTCGTCCAATTTTGCTGCAATACAGCAATTCCATTTCCTTGTAAATATTACTCTTCTAGCGATAAAGGGTCTTGTACAGTGAAAGTCTACATGTAATATAGTACTATTTTATCCATGTGGATGTCGTGAACTCCGCCGCCGTTAATGATTTTGCTGAATACCGCAACCAGCTGGTTGCGTTACTCACCAACAGTATAATATTGGTTTTTGAGAAAATACTTTCTTATATATTGCACTCGTGCACTCGATGAGTAGATCACATAACTAATGAGGAAGTATTGAATAAGATTGGGGAGAAGAGAAGTTTGTGGCACAACTTGACCAGAAGAAGGGATCCAGTAAGAAGATAGATTTCACTATTCTCTCTGCTTTGTCTGTTTCAATTTCTGTACATTTTTTTTCCATTAAACTTCTCTTCGCAGTCATAATGCCGAAGACCCATTTTACGCAATTTCTAGGCCTCAATAGCCTGAAGTTCAAACATTTCTCTTCGTGTGAAAATTGTCGTTTAGAGTTAAGATTTCATTCAGTAACTTGGCATATCGTCAACAATGGCTCGAAAGGTGATGGTTGTGGTAAAGCAACATGAAAGTTTTCGAAAAATGTAGGCGAAGTATTTCTTCTTCGTCCTGTTTTTCTAAGCTACTACATCTCCTACTGCCTTGAGCGTACATACCCTGAGGTTAGGTTAACCAGTTATGTCGCTTCTTATGTCTTCAAGAATTTGATCAAATCTTTTGGTAGTCATACAGTAATTTCGTAAAGGTTAGCTATTTTCAGAAAACTCACCCACAGATCCATCTTCATTAGAATGGTTGCGATCATGTCGTTTTTCTAAGAATCTTATTAAGGAGAACGTTCTTCTACAGCACAAGCCAACACAAAATATGATCTTGAGAGCCACTGATAGTAGCGGCGCAACACACCTGCAACTGCCTCGCGATCGGACGTTAACTGAGGCCATTGTGACACTCGCGACGGACGACGTCGGACGTGTAATAACGCTCCCTCTGCATCGGCTCGGGAGATGTACGGATCCTATGTAGCTACAGCCATAGTCAGCATTATACACACATTAATGTCGACTGCAATAAATTCATTCAGTGATACTGTAGGACATTCTAACAAAGTAGAAACGTGGCCATTTTCTCGCCGTTGCACATAAGTAGTAGAATTCAGTACCTCTGTTTAATAGCAACGAGCACGAACCTATTTCAGCTCTGATATCGATGCGTAGTTCAACGACTTCGACCCACCCTTCACCAGTTTTGAAAACCGACACTGGCGTAACGCAAAATGCATAGGAACAGTAGCAGCCATTATTTACTCTGTTTTGCCTAACGAAAAAACAGAAACCGATAAATCTGTGCAACGTCGCGACTACATAGGACAGTTCAGTTTTACATCGAGAAGTGAAATCCTTTCGTCTTAAACGATCTTAGTTTCGTGTTAAAAGGTAAAGTAGTATGAGATTTCGTATTATGTTGACGGAACCGCTGTATTATTTCATGTTCATCGGTATTTTCATATTAAATATTTACCTTTAAAGGTTTTTTCGGTGTAGTTACGTTTATGTCTGTGTGAAATTTTCGCCCAATCTACACCAAATCATTGACGTAATATACTTCTGGTGCATGTCTACTCTCCATGTCGTTTATACATGCTATTTCATGGATAGTGTCAATACTTGTGTATCGTGATATATTGTGTTTTTTCGAACATTTCGAATTGCCGCTGTAAACTCATACTATATCGTTAGTTGTAAGTAGTCTGTTGCGATCATTAAGAAACAATACAGATCATTCAGTTTTACAACAATGGAATGTTTTAGGTACTGTATGTGCTCGTATCTCTTGACGTTAATTCAAGCATTGCCTTTCTATACATATCATATATGTGTACACCGTACATTGCAACATTTGAACGTCAATAGGAGAGTATGATGGGTCATAATTGGTCGTCATCTTCTTATCTATATACTCCAACATGCAACTAGAATAGTTCCAGTCGCACCATGAATACAGCACTCTAGCATCGGCACATTGTGTGTTTTCTACATTATAACTACTTAAAGTCATTGTCAGGTGCTAGACCTACATTCATGCGTTTAGACCCACTAGCAGTCAGATTGTACGTGTTGGCTAATAACAGTACTCTTGTGCGACTTAACTCAGACTCGGCGAGCTGAGGATGTTCCGGCGATGGCTGGTGCTGTTGCCGTTGTGGCGGCGGCACAGAAGAGACGAACGGCAGGTCCGGTAAATCGGGAAGACCGCCTGTGGGCTGCTGCTGCTGCTGCTGTGGCGCAGGCAATGTATGTTGAACAGTTGAGTATCCTGGTCCAGCAGTCATGCTACTACAGGATCGTACACATACCGAAAGTAACCGTGACATCAGAGAAATGTAGTCAATCTACAAAGCAGGCTGTATTCAAAATACTCGTGTGGCCCTTCATGGAAGATTGCTCCAGTGTGTGAATCCCGTACCAAATAGCACTAAAAGAGTATATTAAACGGATACAAAGAAGGGAAGCTCGAATTGGACTTTGTCACGAAAACGATCAAAGAACTGAATTGGCTGACGCTTGAAGTTAGACGCAAACTATCCCATGAAAACCTACTTAGAAAATCTCTAGAACTAACTTTAGCGACGAATCTAGAAAAGTGTTACAACCTCCTACGAACCGCTCCCATAAGGATCACGGACACAAGACATTACAGGAATCATTCTTCCCGCGATCCATATGTGAATGGAGCGGGAGAAAGCCCAGTAACTGGTGCAGTCGTACGCACCCTCTGCATGCACTCCACAATGGTTTGCAGAATATAGATGTACTTCTAACCTTGTAATATGAGCCAGCATGGCATTGCTGTGTTTGTACTACTATAGGCTGAAAGCAAGGTGGAAGTACAGCCATTATATTTCCAAAGGACATGCATCTCTGCTGTATGATTTAATGGGGATGACATGCGCGTTGCTAAAATATTACAGGGGTGTAATAGTTCCCCCAGTCGAATCTCCAAGAAAAGGAGGATGTCATCAGAAGAAACAAATCTTGTATTCTTTTCATTGGACCGTGGAATGTTAAATCCCTTAAACGAGTAGGTAGGTTACATAAATGGCAAAGACAAATGTGTAGGTTGAAGTTGTATAAATTGGAGAATTAGTGTAGTGCTGAGACGGGATGAACAGGATTTCAGGTGAGGAGAAGTGGCAGGAAGGATTTCTCGTCAGGAGAGTACATAGTAATCAACACAAAAACAAAAAGGGATATCGCAGGAGTGGGTCCAGTAATGAACGTCGGTTAACTACTATGAACAGCATAGTGAAGAGCCAAAGAAACTGGTACACGTGCCGGGGCAACACGACGTGGCATGGACTCGACTAATGCGTGAAGTAGTGCTGTAGGGAATTGATACCATGAATCCTGCAGGGCTGTCCATAAATCTGTAAGAGCTCCAGGGGATGGAAATCTATTCTGAACAGCGCGTTGCAAGGCATCCCAGGTATGCTCAGATGTTCATGTCTCGGGAGTTTCGTGGCCAATGCGTTTACACTCAGAAGAGCATTCCTGGAGCCACTCTGTAGCAATTCTGGATGTGTGGGGTGTCGCATTGCCCTGCTGGAATGCACAATGGACATGAATGGATGCAGGTGATCAGATCGGATGTTTAGTATGTGTCACGTGTCAGAGTCGTATGTAGAAATATGAGGGGCCCATTTCACTCCAACTGCACACGCCCCACAATATTACAGAGCCTCCACGAGCTTGAACAATCCCCTGTTGACATGGAGAGTCCACGGATTCATGAGGTTGTCTCCATACCCGTATAAGCCCATCCGCTCGATAGAATTTGAAACGAGACTCATCCGAACAGGCAGTACGTTTTTCAATCATCAACGGTCCAGTGTCGGAGTTGACGGGCCCAGGGGAGGTGTAAAGCTTTGTATCGTGCAGTCATCAAGAGTACACGAGTGAGCCTTCTGCTCCAAAAGCCCATATCGATGATGTTTCATTGAATGGTTCGCACGCTGACACTTGTTGATGGCCCAGCATTAAAATATGCTGCAATTTGCACTTCTGTCACATGGAACGATTCTCTTCAGTCATCGTTGGTCCCGTTCTTAGAGGATCTTTTTCTGGCCGCGGTAATGTCGGAAATTTGATATTTTACCGGAATCCTGATATTTGAGGCACTCTCGTGAAATGGTCGTACGGGAAAATCCCCACTTCATCGTTAGCTCGGAGACGCTGTCTCACGTTCATACTCATTTAAATCTTGATAACCTCCCATTGTAGCAGTCGTAATCGAACTAACAACTGCGCCAGACTCGTGTTGTCTTATATAGGTGCTGCCAACCACAGCGCTGTATTCTACCTGTTTACATATTTCTTTATTTCAAATGGTTCAAATGGCTCTAAGCACTATGGGACTTAACATCTGAGGTCATCAGTTCCCTAGACTTAGAACTACTTAAATCTAACTAACCTAAGGACACCACACACATCCATTCCCGAGGCAGGATTCGAACCTGCAGCCGTAGCACCAGCGGGGTTCCAGATTGAAGCGCCTAGAACCGCTCCGTCACAGCGGCCGGCTTTGTGTATTTGAATACGCATGCCTATACCAGTTTCTTTGGTGCTTCGATGTATATCATAGCCAAGATACGTACAAAGCCAAGACCCGCTATACCAGTACAAGATGAGATGAAAGAAATTATTCGGTTCATTAAGGGAATCGCGCATTTAATTGTGATCCGGAACTGGAATTAGATAGTAGGAAAAACGAGAGAAGGAAAAATTGTAGGTGAAAATGGATTGGTGGAAAGGAATGAAAAGGAGAGGGAGCAGACTGGTAGAATTTTGTAAAAGTGTTATTTAATCACCGGTGACACTTGGTTTATGGATCATGAAAAATGGACCAGAAAGTTTCAGAGTGGTTATACAGTGGTAAGATAGAGATCTGAAAACCAGATCTTAAACTGCAAAACATTTCCAGGGCCAGATGTGACCTCAGACCATAATTCGCTGGATATGAACTGCAGGTTAAAACTGAAGTTATAGCAAAATTATGTGAGATCAAGGAGATGAGACCTCAGTCCGTTGAAGAAACCAGAGGTTATTGAGAGCTGCAAAGGGAGAATTAGGTAACGTTGGACTGAAACGGGGGAAAGGAATACAACAGATAACAAATGGATGAATTCGAGAGTTGGAATTGTGAAGGCAGAATCCTCAATAACTCAGGAGATATTGAATTCAGTTGGCGCAAGGAGAAAATATAAAAATGTAGCAAATGAAACAGGCGAAAGGGAATACAGACGTCTAAAAATGGCTAAACAGGAATGGCTACAGGACAAATGAAAGGCTATAGAAGCATGTGCAACTAGGGGAAAGATGGATAATGCCTATGGGAAGCTTAAAGAGACCTTTGGAGAAAAGAGTTGCAACTGCATGAATTCCAAAGTGGCAAGGCAGTACGAAGCAAAAAACGGAAAGTCGAAAAGAGGATGGAATATATAGAGAGTCTGTACAAGGGAACAAACTAGTGAACAGTATTATAGAAACATAAGATGAAGTCAGTGCACACGAGATGGGAGATATGATAATATGAAAAAAAATTGACGGAGCACTGAAAACCTAAGTCGAGACAAGGCCCCTCGAGTAGGCGATGCTTCCTCAGAATTTCGAGATCCTTGGGAGAGCCAGCCACGACAAAGTTATTCCACCTGTAGTGAAAGATGTGTGAGATTGTCATAATGCTCTCAGATTTCAAGAATCATACAGTAATGCCAAGTGTAAAGAAAGCAGGTACCGATAGGTGCGAATATTACCGCACTTTCAGTTTAATAAGCTGTATTTTGGAAATAATAACTCGAATAATTGATAGAAGATAAGATGGTTTGGAGCAGACCTCAGGGAAGATCACGTTGGGCTCTGGAGACCTGCGAGGCGATACTGACCCTACTACTTACCACAGAAGATGAGCTGAAGAAAGGCAAGCCTACGTTTATAGCGTTTGTAGATTTAGAGTAAGCGCTTGACAGTGTTGATCGGGGTGCATTTCTTGAAAATCAAAAGGTCGCCGAGATAAAATGCAGGTTACGAAAGGCTGTCTACAACTTGCACAGAAACGGAGTCTAGTTATAAGAGTCGAGAGGCATGAAAGAGAAGCAGTAGTTGAGATGGGGATAAGACAGGATTGTAGTCTATTCCCGATGTTATTCAATATGTACATTGAGCAAGTAGTGAAAAAAAAAAACAAAGAAAAATTTGGAAAGGAAATAAAAATCCATGGGGAAGAAACTAAAACTTCACTGTTAGCCATTGATGTTGCTATTCTGTCAGAGACTGCGAAGTTCTCGTGGTAGCGATTTAACGGAAAGGATGGTGCGTTGAAGAAAACATAAGATGAACATAAACAAAAGTAAAGCAACGGTAAGAGAATTAGATTATGTTACGCTACACTAAAGGTAGTAGACGAGTTTTGTTCTTGTGGCATCAAAATAAATAATGATGACCGAAGTAAATTCGTACTGGCAACATCAAGAAAATGTATGTAAAGTTTGTGGCGGAAGCTTGTGACCGAACAGTGAGCCTATCTGCCACGGCATTGCACGAGGGAGAAGGGAGGCGGGCCCCTCGCCGCTGTCGCCTTTTATCCTTAGAGTAGATTACCGGTACTCATTTCGCCAGCATGCTGAGTAAACCTGGGACCCTTCCGGAGGCTCAGGAAATAGGAAAAAGCCACATCCCCTACCCAGTATTGAACCAGGGACCTCCAGGGCTGGAGTCTGTTGCTCTACCCGCTAGTATGTTTCTGAATTAAATGAATGCATAAATATCTAAAGTCAGTTTAAGTTTTAATGGGGGATAAAAACAGCCGACCTGATGCACAAATTTTATTGCATTGAACAGATTTCGATACCAATTAAGGGTATCTTCGTTAGTGTAAGTTATAGTTAACTATAAAAAAATTAATTAACATGGGAGAATAACAACCATATCAAAACCTGAAGTACACTCTAAGTATTAAAAACAGAAAATGGATTTACATTGTATGAAAAGATTTAAAAATTAAAAAAAAATCAAGTCTTCACTACAGTAAGCAGATTCAAATGGATGTAGGTTGCAGTAGTTATGCAGAGATGAAGAGACTTGCGTGGGATAGAAAAGTGTGTAGTGCATCAAACTCGTCTTCAGACTGATTACCAGAGCAACATCTGCCTTCGCTTCTCATATTGTTTCAACTGTTCATTCACAATTCTTTCTACCTCAGACAAACTCATAATGTGTCCCATATATTCTAATTTTTGTCTGCTTTCACTTCCTACCTTGTTTCACTCGTTCATTCGCTGTTCGGACTGCTCTAACCATGTGATAGTGAATCCCCCCCATTTTCTAATCTTTGGCTGCCTCTTTTCGTTTCTGCGCGCTGTTAACTGCTGCTGGTTGCCGTAACAGAATTTCTAGTGAACCTATGCTTCTGGTGATGAAAGTTTTGCTATGCACCTTCTTCCTTCACCTATTCGTACTAGTGTACTTTCATTTCGTAGTTTATCGGCCTACTTATTTTTAACACACTGCGTTTCACATGTGATTCTTCAGTTTATCCTAGTATATTATGTGCCTAAATAACGAACGGGTGTACTGCCGGCTGTTGGACATTTCCGATGTTCCTGTTGCACCTTCTCTAAACGAATCACGGTTCACTCCTCACTTTCCAACATCTAAGCATTGTGAAATTATCTTTCTTAGTTCTGTGCCAACTTCTTCTTTTTCTTCTTCTTTTCGTATTGGCCATCTGCAGACCTCGCTTTTTCAATTGCACTTTTCCTTTTCCTCGCGTCTTGACTTTAAACTTAGCCCAGTATTACTGCATTCGATTTCTGGGCTGTTTCTTCCTCACTGCAGCCCATCTTTTGGCAGTTTTTAGTTTTACGTTTTTTTGGAAACCAAGAATCACTCGTTTATTCTGGATATCTCTTAGTGTTATTGCGGCTTCTTACAGATCTTTTTCTATCTCGGTAAATCGCACCTATTTGGTTTTCTTGTTGAGAAAGTAACGGTAGATCCGATTGCTCAAGCTTGTAAGGCTCATATGAGCAATGTGGCCACAGAAAAAAAATTCTTGTCCTACGAATGATGTCTGTGATCTTTTCTAAATGTTTTTAGAGTCCGTGGTTGTGTCTTTACCTGATTCACAATTTTCCTTTATCGGGAATAGGGTTTTCTTGAAGTTCTGACAATTCTTAATAACAGGAGAATGGTTTAATGAAGTGTCACAGTCCACAAAAGACGAACTACCGACCGTCCAGCCACCCTCGATGACCATGACCGGCGGCATCTGGGACGGATCGTCAGTGGCAACAGAATGCCAACAGTGCAACAGATCACAGCTCAGTTCAACACAGGACGTGCTAGACACGTCTTCCAGCAGTCAGTCCTTAGGAACATCCGTTCCACGGGGTATGCGAGCTGGCGCCGCACGCGGGTGCCGCTGTTAACCCAACGTCATCGGATACAACGGCTTGGATTTCTCGACAATCACCAGGAATGAATACTGGAACAATGGCGTAAAGTGAGATGGTCGGATGAATCACGATTTCAGCTGCACGATGCCGATGAGAGACACTGTGTGTGACATGTACCATAAGATTCGATGGATCACGCCTGCCAATAAGATGTGGTCCATGGCTATGGTGTCTCTGTTCTGGTCTGATGTGCTTTTTCCTGGGATGAAATGGGCCCCCTAGTTGTTCTGGAAGGGACACGGTATGATGAGCTCCTCGTGGACCATATACACCCATTTTTAGCTTTCCAACGCCCTGACGATTCTGCAGCGTTTCAAGACCGCCACATCGTTCCCACGTCGTCTGGGAATAGTTCGGGTCCAAAGACTGAGATGGCCATCCCAGAGCCCAAATTTTAGCACCATCGAGCTTACCAGAGTTGTCATGGAACGCGGGTTCTGTGCCGTGGATCCCACACCCAGACGAGAATTGGCTGCCGCCTTGCAAACGATTTGGTGTCAACTGCTTCCAGAGGAGTACCAGTGACTTGTAGACTCACTTCCATGCCGTGTCACTGCAGTCCACAGGGCCTGAGGAGGCCCCATGCGATATTAGGTGCACGACATTAACTAAGTTAGCTTATACTGGAAGTCGCTAGGGGCTCTCATTGTCAGATACTGGAAGAATATAACATGGGTATTTCCGCGCGATAAGTTACGCTACCTCAAGGCCTACACACAGTTTCTAACTGTAATAATTGTCTTTTTGAGTAATACACCAACATAAAATTGTAGCTCCTAATGAGTAGATTATGACACAATATTTGATATTTTTAATTCGTTCAATAATTACGGGAAACAGTGAAAATAAAATTTTTGTTACTCCTGTAAATAGTTAGAGAGGTATCCTGCAGGAGGGACAGTGAACTGAACTGTGAACTAAAGTAGCCGTTTAGTAACATCATGCGTGATAACAACACTTCGAAATAGGTGGATCTGATACTTCTGTTGCTTTCCAACAGACGAAAGCGTAGCACCTCGTTCGTTGCGTTTGGTCTCAGACACGTATATCATGGAATTTAATCTGCTTGCACAGCATTACTATGCTCCATAAAAAAAATGAAAGCAGTAAAGTTTTACGCCTACTGTTTTCAAGTTTTTCGAAGAAAATTAGATTTTATGTCTTGACGGTACATCACTTCGAGCCTAGAGAATTACTAGACATTTATACAGGAATGCTGCTTTTTATTAACCAAGACGTTTCTTTAGACTACTTATTCTGTCATCAGTAGTGAGTGATACTCATGTTAAGTGCTGCACGTTGGCATTCAAGGCGAAATGTCTGAACAGCTTCCATGGATGGGGGTTGACGTCTGCTTTAGATCATTTTTGTAAATAATTTTAAATAGAGTTGCGTCTATGATTCTTGCTAAAACTGATTAAGAATTTTTACTTTGTCCGGAAATAGAGGCGTGCCTATCAACGAGAAGAGAAATTTGACTGACCGTATTAGAAGAGAAATTTGTCTGACAGCAGTTATTATTGTGCGGATTATTATTATGTTCGCAGTAAATCAGTTTCATCTTGGTCTAATAATTGTATAGAGAGCAACGATTCCACTACGTCTATAATGGCTGAAGAGCACTGTTGTCTAAATTAATCTTCTTCAGTAAAAATTGGATACAATCTGTCAGTTTTACTCTGTAAAGTATAATGAAATTTATTTATTGGGTGTAATTTTTCATTCTGTGATACTGATATTTTAGGTAAATAGTTTTGTACAATTTACAATATCAGAGAAAAGGGGAGAAAAGAAGATTAATATGTCTTAACGTGCCACCGATGATGAATCCTTAGAGACCGAACAAAAGCTTCGGTTGGATAGGGGTGGAGAAGGAAACAAGCCGTGCCTTTTCACAGGAAATATCTCGATATCTGAATATGCCTGGCTAAACGTGGTTTTGAAACCCGCTCTTCCAGAAAGTTTCTTAACATCAAACATTTCTGCGACAGCCATCCTCACAAGTTGTAGGTCTTATGACGGTTCAAATGCCTCTGAGCACCATGCGACTTAACATCTGAGGTCATCAGTTCCCTAGACTTACAACTATTTAAACCTAACTAACCTAAGGACATCACACACATCCATGCCCGAGGCTGGATTCGAACCTGCGACCGTAGCAGCAGCGTGGTTCCGGACTGAAGCGCCTAGAACCGCTCGGCCACAGCGGCGGGCTGTAGGTCCTATGAAATTTACATTGTTGTAACACGTGTGTATGGACCTGTAGAAATTAAATTTAAAACGAAGTAGGTAGCTAAGATTTTATCATTGTTACACAGTGTCTTCTGGGGGTAATTCAAATAAATCCAGAGCATTTTGACCAGGACTCCAACACCAGTGCGCCGGAGACCTAAAGGGTGTGTATCATTATTTACAGATCATATCATATTTCAGTTATGTAGAACTGAAATATACCAATGGCCTTGCCGCAGTGGTAACACCAGTTCCCGTCAGTTCACCGAAATTAAGCGCTGTCGCGCTGGGCTAGCAGTTGGATGGGTGACCATCAGGTCTGTCGAGCGCTGTTGGCAATCGGGGTGCGCTCAACCTTTGTGAGGCAAACTGAGGAGCTACTTGATTGAGAAGTGGCGGCTCCGGTCTCGAAAACTGACATGCTGCCTGGAGAGCGGTGTGCCGAGCACATGCCCCTCCATATCCGCATCCAGTGACGCCTATGGGCCTAGGATGACACGGCGGCCGGTCGGTACCGTTGGGCCTTCATGGCCTGTTTGACACGAGTTTACTTTTAGAACTGAAGTATGTGTCTGAGTGCTGGCTTACCCTTAACATTTAGGATCATTCAACATTCAGTTACTGTTGGGTGGAAATTAAATTTGCCAGTACACTACACACACTTGTTAACACTACTGAGAAATTAATGTACGTTATATTGTAAGTTATACGTCAGTGTTGTTAACTTGCCTTTAAAAAAATAATTTTGACAGTCCGAATTGACTTATCTTATTCCATTCGAGGCCGATAACAGATTTCTCGGTGGAATATTGAATGTAAGTTCTGTAGGTTTTCAATGATGAGTTTCACAACAAAATGTATACAACTTAATGCTGTTCTTATGGCCATCAACCGCTATGCGTGCAGTACATGTTACTCTTAGTAGACGACTGTTTTTCAATAAAGACTTTCCTTCTAAAGATGATTAGAGTAAAACAGGAATTCTATGCTCTCCAGGTCTGGGGCGGTGCGTGACAAATAATGATTAACGAATCATTAGCAGAATCAAATTCCCAATTCGATTGACATAGTAGTTAACAGAGTAAGGGTACCAGTTTCCCTAATTTTACGATCCTGAATGATTTGTTTTAACCGGGGAGTAACATCTCCTTCATTCGTCTTTGTAGATAGGTGCTCGAAATTTTACAACCATATGACGATTTCTCGCAACGTCTTCCTTAAAAACCTTATTTTGCATATCTCACCTTCTCTCTTGTGTCGGCTAAAACGATCAGTGCCAATTTATAAGCCTGTACAGTCTTTATATTTTCCAGTAGAAGTGTTTGATGAGGATTCCAAAATTGACGGCCATCTCTCCTTAGGGATTACGTCACATATTGTCTGATGCCTTGTAGCATAATGTTATCTTCTTATTTTAAATCACGCCCTTGAAAGCTGGTGTTTGCACATATTTGTTCAGTCGTTCCTAAAACTAAAATAAATAACGCTATACATTTTTTTAGAAAGAAAGTAACATTAGGTGCCCGTAACAAGCTTTTGCATGTATATTGTAGTGTACTCCGCAGTAAACTGTTTAGAAAAATATCTCCCTCTACTGTGAGAAGTTTAGTTAACTGTAATATGTTGTGGAGTTTAGGGCCTCGGATGTGCAGGCTTTGAATAGTGTAGGGACGAGCGTTCTCCCAAGGTCGAGCCTCAGGCGCTGCCGTTTACGGCCGCAGGCGGTGAAGTGAGGCGTTCTGCGATAGCAGCTCCGCTAATGGCCGGTGGACGGCCCACGAGACGTCTTTTGTTCGGAACACGCTCGACGATAGCGGACCTGGCGAGGGGGCCGGGACCTCACCACATTCCTCACCACCGCCGCCCGCCAGCCGCACGCTAGCCCACGTCTTGACCTGTCCCGATTCCGCACTCCTGCTGTCCATTTCTAACGACTGCCCCCCTCATTTTGAACTCATATTCTCGTTACATCGCACGACGAACATCGATGTGTTGTACCTTGCCGGAATCGTGGAAATACCTACTTCTATTTAGTGGATTAACATTACATTTGACGACGATGCGCTGGCAACATTTAGGTAATATTTAATAGAAAGTGTGCATTTACGAACATTTTTTCATGAGTGTCTACGTTGAGGAGTCATAGAGGTCAGACCGTAATATTACGAGAAAAATTTCTTGTGCACAGTTTAAATAAAGATTCAACATTGCTCTATTCGCAGGCGCGTCTTTGTTATTTTCTGATTAGTCGTTTCATCGCTATAATATCAAAGGCAAGACACTGCCACTGAGCTTACGTTGTAAATGCTGCGACGAAGACAGCACGGGTGTTAAAGCTTGAACTTTTGTGGGTTACATTATACGTTTTACTAATGAATACTCGTGTTTGCAAGTGAAGAGTTTGTAAAGCACTTGCTTTAGTAGCTGCAATATATGCAAGGCCGTGGTACGGTTTCGTCAGTGTTCTGTCTGCCTGTCAGCTCCACTTACTGTGCACAGAGAAAGTGTCTACGGCCGGAGTTGGACGGGAGACGCAGACGGGAAGGCTCAGCCGCCTAATCCGTAAGAGTATGCGAGAGTTTTGAAGGTTTTTTTTTTTTTTTTTTACTTGATAATGTTAATGAAAGACGCTTTAGATACCGTTTCTCCACACCTTGGAATGCACAAAACAATTATAAGATGTAAATCTCATATTTATTGACGCTAAGAACTACAAATTTGTGGTACAGATTGATCACGTCGAACAAGCTAAAGGAAAGGTATATGTTGTAATATTTTCGTTATTCCACTACTTATTTTGTTTTATTATTAGTCTAATACAACCAGTGGGGCAACGGTCTTGTTGCTGTGATAACACCGGTTCCCGTCAGATCACCAAAATTAAGCGCTGTCGGGCTTGGCAATCACTCGGATGGGTGACCGTCCGGTCTGCCGAGCGCCGTTGGCAAGCGGGGTGCGCTCAACCCTTGTGAGGCAAACTCAGGAGCCACTTGATTGAGAAGTAGCGGCTCCGGTCTCGGAAACTGACATACGGCTTGGAGAGCTGTGTGGTGACCTCATGTCCCTTCGTATCTGCGTCCAGTGGGACCTTCATCTGTGGATGACACGACGGTCGGTCGGTACCAACGGGCCCTCCAAGGCCTGTTCGGGTGGAGTTTTATTTAGTTTTAACACAACCAGCACCCGTACAAATCAGCACTGACTGCAGTTCATCGGTGTACGTGGCACCTGTTGTTTGCTGGCATAATGTATGAAAACAACAAGTTATTCCACTGAACTTAACAATAAAATGTTTTCGTAGCTTTAAGCAACTTCCGTATTTTAATGAGGCGCATGACTTCTGTCACAAATTTTCGAATACCCTCTACCCGTAATTTGGTATGTAGAATAGCTCAGATAATTAAAAAAAATCATTTCCCCAGATAACAATAGGCAATCGGTTTTTTTCTTATTTTCCGTTGTTGGCTGTTGATTGAAGCTAGGAAACCTCTCCGAAGTTAAGCTGAAGGAATAAAACGTTTCCATACGTTATGCCAGCAGACTACAGGTACCATCTGTCGATCTCAGAATGTTTCACATTTTTATAAATTATGTAGCTTTTATAGCTACTGATCTGTTATATGTTCTGCGTTTGA